>NC_054371.1:192570740-193176990 GCF_017654675.1 Xenopus laevis
CGGTAAGCCTGACACTGAGGGTATAGTTTTCCTTCAGCATACACATAAGTCTGGCATGGATAAATTGGAGTAATTTGCCATGACCAGGGAAAGAAGTTCAAGAGCATTAAGGGTGCAAGCGTGTGCTCATTCAGACAGCACATCTTCCCGAGTCCGGCACAAGGTGTATGCTGCAGAGTCCAGGCCAGCACTTTAACTTTACTGTACTTTTTTTTAACGCATTAACCATTTTTCCGCAAGCGTCTTACACACAATCTCTCTCTCACTGAACTGTCAATAGTAGAAACCTTGACCTTAATCAAGGTTTCTACATATTCTGACTTCCCACTTGAATAATTGTAATAAAGCTTTGCTCATGCTGGTATGGAAGTACAAAGTCCGAAGTGTGTGGGATTAATCCCTTGTAAGTAATCACTATTCATTAACCACGTTCTAACACCTGAGCAATTATTTATGCACAAACCAGCAGTACACTCGGCCTCTACAAACTTAATGCGTTTGAAAAGAAAATGTCTAGTATTCTGAATAACTGTAAATGAATCACTTCACACTGAATTCAGCAGAGCACAAATCCTTCATAAATTGCTTACTTTGAATGGGTTTCTATTTTTTAGGTTTATAATTGAGTTGGGTTATAGGTGGAAAACTATTTTGAATATTTATTTGCAGCTTATAACAACATAACATCTCAAACCTGTCATTAAATAGACATAGAATAGAATAGACATACTTTCAGAAAGTCATTCTGTAGTGAGAGCCAGTGGCAATAAATGCATTCCATAGTTTCTAGATGACAGGATTCTGGATAGGAGATTCCATACCTGAACTGCATGTATAAAAGTGGCGTTTGGTTTCATTCACACCAAATACAGTAAACATGCTTTTTCTAGTGTAACATAAAACATTTAAGGCTGAAAAAATTGAGTATTTCTTCGAGTAAAATATTATGTCAGTGTTAAAGGGGTTGTTCACCTTCCAACACTTTTTTCAATTCAGTTGTTTTTAGATTGTTCCCCAGAAATAAAGACTTTTTTTCAATTACTTTCCATTATTTATTTTGTATGTTTTTTCCAAAATCTAAGTTTAAAGGTGAATATTTGTGTCTCTGGTGTTTGAGTCTGGCAGCTCAGTAATTCGGGTGCAGACTCTGAACTGTTACTATTACCATTTCTCAGCAGCATCTCTGGAGTATAAGCAACAATTGTATCAATTCTAACAGCTGCCTGTAATGAAACCCAGAGATTCTGCTCAGCAGGGACAAAGATAAGAAATGTATCAACTAAATTTATCCATTTAGAACAGTTTACAGGATCGGCGACCCCCCCTCCCAGAGCTGCTTCAGAAGGAGAGAAATGACACTTTACACTTCAATATTAGAAAAACCGTCACACATAGAAAATAGAAAGTCATTGGAAAAAGTTGTTATTTCTGGTGATCTATCTGAAACCAACTAGTTGTTTGAAGGTGAACAACCTCTTTAATTTACAACTGATGGAAAACTGGTTACCTCCGTTTCTCAAATTTGTTGCCTAGGAGTCAAATTTGCCTGCACTGGTTACTCATATACAGGATTTAATTTAAGATTCTTGTACTTGCTTACAAAGCACACCAAATGCAAGGGCCTCAGATGGCAGTGCCCTAAAAAAATCAGCTCCTTGTACCGATTGGCACTCTCTGCATTAGCAATATGGACCCCTTCTGGCACTGAAAAAGTGAGTTTGGTGGGGAGAGGGGGCAGTAGGAAAGTCGCTTCAGGGCAGCAGAGTGGTTGCCCCTGACCTCAGGTGAAAATAACCAATGTGCGTTCAGATCCAGTTCTCGCCAGATCTTGGGTTCGGCTGAATCCTGCTGAAAAAAGCTAGGATTTGGCCTAATTCTGAACCGAATCGGGGATTCAGTGCATTCCCCACTCTCTGTTTATACACAATTGAGCAACCAATATTCATCTCTCACTCTGCACTTACCATTACTATCCTAACCAACAGAAGTTGTCACACTGGTAAATCCCACCGTATGTCTCACTTCCGTTCCATCTTAGGGCCAGATTTACTAAAGGGTAAAGTGGCTGTCGCTAGGGAAATTTCGCCAGAAATCTAATCTGCAGGGACATTGGCAATTTACTAAAAGGTGTAGAGGACAATTTGCTAACGAAAGAGGCCGTCGCTAGCGTCGTTTTGCACCTTATCGCCAGTTGAATTTTCGTTAAATTTTCAAATGAACGTTACTCTGCAAATTTACTGAAGTGCGAATTTTACAGAAGGTTACCTCTTTCATCAGAGTTTCCTTCTCCACCGCAGACCAGTCGAACTGATAAAACGAAGCTACATCCTCCTCAATCTCATGTCAGTGACATCATATCCTGTATGCTGTAATATCATATAAGTTGTAAAAAAAAAAAACGCGGGTGTTTTTTAATTTATTAAAGCGGGATTGCCTTCAAAAGTCCTAACTATTAAAGACTTTTGTGTTAACATTTGTTTCCAACCATTTGAGGGGGTTGCCACATTTGTTTTAGGGTGGGCTCAAGTCTAGGGCATTAGAGGATCTCTTTTGTCTTTATTTAGCTTCCTTGGACATTTGTAATAATAAGTGGCCACTTTAAGCATTTGCACCAATAAAGACGTCTATACAATCTATATGTACCTGCCCTATTCAAATTGATCTAACGCTGATGAATTAACGCTAGCGAAACTTCGCAAGCGCTCGGATGCTGAGACACAACTTCGCATTTTAGTGAATTAGCATAGTGGTAACCACGTAGAGTGGTGGAGCATTCACTGGTGGACATTCGCCCTTAGTGAATTTGCCCCTTAGAATGTAAAATGTAGAATGTAAGCTCGTATGAGTAGGGTCCTCCAATTTTTTACCAGAAATATCCAATTGTAACTGTAAGTCAGTTCTGGTGAAATATTTGTCTGTATATGTAAACCTTGTTTTTGTATCCCTTTACTCTGTAAAGCACTATGGGGAACGATGGCACTATATAAATAATTATAATACCTAATCTAAAATAAAACCTTTCAACAGGATTAAAATGTAAGTACAGTTAGATTTAGCATCATTGTAATCATCTGATCGAGATGATGGTCACGTCGAAACCACTTTGAGAAGCTGCTGATAGATCCACTTATCATAATTACAGTATTGTATGGAGAATAAACAAGTGGAACATATGTGTGCTTGAAACTGAGGAGATACGTGATGAGCTTTATCCAGCTAGGATAGGCTAAAGTTTAAGTGGCTTGTACATTATCACAAACAAGGTACTTCTGGTTAGTAAGTCTTACTGCTTTCATACTGGAACTCCAGGGAACACTATTATTATTGCAAAAAGTGAATGCATTTCCCTGGTGCTGTGCAAAATAACTTCTGCTTGTAAAAAAGCTTTTTACCTATAACCAGACTTTTTTTCTATAACTCATTATAATACACAAAAGCCGTGAATATCTTGTAAATTATATCCTTATAAACGGTGAGTAGTGATGTCATCAGTTATAAACGGTGAGTAGTGATGTAATTTCTGTCACATGACTCACTAAAATTTGTGTATTATAATAAATAAAGTACCCCCAGTTGTAAAATATGAGGATATTATAAGTTACCTCGGAGTTCCATGACCTGTATAAAAACACTCGGCCTTCGGCCTCGTGTTTTTATATGGTCATGAAACTCCTCGGTAACTTATAATATCCTTATATTTTACAAGAGGGGGTACTTTATTCACTATATAAACCACCTATCAATGAAGACAAACTGTTGAGACTTTGTTGTGTGATACTATATACAATTACATTACAGAGGAAGTCAGCTTTAAATTGTCACATTGTTGTTTGGCTTTGCGCCACATCCAACTTTTAGCCAAAGTAGTAAAGACACAGGTCGACTTAAAGGAGAACTAAACCCTAAAATTAATATGACTAGAAATGCCATATTTTATATACTGAACTTACTGAGCCAGTCTACAGGTTCAGCATCTCTATAGTAGTAACAATCCAGGCTGTCAACGTTTTCACAGGAGCTCACCATCTTGGATTTTGTTAGGCGTGTCAGTGACTCGTACATGCTCAATGTTCTCTGAGCAGCTGTTGAGAAGTTAAGATTTTGGGTGGTCTTAAATTATCAAGCAAAAAATGAGGTATGTCTGCCATATAAACTGATACTAGAGGGCCGATTATTAATAATAATTTCTGATACTAACTGCACTGTTTTCAGAGTTGCAGTGTATATACAGTATATTGCGCAGACAGCAATTAGATTACCAGTTTATCACTCCCTCCTTTCACCCTATGGGGTATATTTCTCAAAGAGTGAAGTTAATAGTGAAATTCCGCCACTTTCCATTCATTTCTATGGGATTTTTAAAGGCGTATTTATCAAAGGGTGAACTTTCACCCATTGATAAATATGCCTTTCAAAATCCCATAGAAATGAATTGTGAGCTGCGGAATTTCACTCTAGTGGCGGAACTTCTCTCTTTGATAAATTTACCCCTATAAGTGTTATAGAAACAATTATGCATTATGCAGAGAGTTTGTCTATACAGTGGTCACCTAATTATCTCCTTTGCAAGGGCCAAACATGGAGTAACTTCAATTTCCCAGATTGCAACATTTAGCTCAATAAATAACAAAAAAAAACCCCAGCACAAGCAGCACAAGCCCTGTTCATTTCACTCATGTTGAAAAAGGGGGTACAGAGCCCCTTTTCTAAAAGGCATCTTACTATGGAATAGAGATTTTTGTTAAGCGTCCGCACTCTGTCTGGGTAATCTTCGGGGTGCACGGTCAATTCTCAGACACATACTTCAAATTTGGAATGAATCATCCCAAGACCAGCACTTCCCTTTGTAAAGGGAATGATCATCCTTGAAAAAGGTCCCGAAACGTTGGGCATTGATACTATGCAACAATAAAAAGATAATGTTTTTTCACAAAAGGGAGTGCTAGTCTGGAAACTATTGGTGTATAGATAATTACCGTGCACCCCTCCTTCTACTAAAATTGGCTTTGGAGTGCGGATATTCGTTCAATATATATATATATATATATATATATATATATATATATATATATATATATATATATATATATATATATATATATATATATATATATATATATATATATATATATATATATAAATACCACAACACTTTTGTACTTTTGTACTTTATCTTGAGTTCTGTATGTATTGGAAAAGTACTTTTTTTCTGTACTTAACAATGACTGCCACACAACAAAGTAGCACACAGAGTTGAGTACAGAAGGACTGCAAAAACCAACAGTTAGGAATAATGTCCATTATTGCAGAATAATCTAGTTCTTAATGTTGGCGTGTGCTTTTAATCCACTTCTCTATTGCCATTTCATATGCTCTTGGTCTTTTGTTCCAGTCTGCGTGCCACCGGAGGTTAGCTATGACATTTGTGTAGTTTGCCCCTACACTTGCCTTCCACAGTGCAAACTGCTGCTTGTTGTATACATGTACAGAGGCTGATACTTTTGGATAGTCAACAATGGAACGAAGCTTTTTATCCATCTCTTGAACCTTCTCAGGAACCTGTCCTGCAACATTTGTTAGCTCATCTGGATCAGATGATAAATCTGAAAATAATAAATATATTGAGATTTATGGGTACAGGAATCCTGCCAATAAAGCAATAATTGACATATAATGGCTCATATATGAGTAAAGGCACAATGTTAGTGGCAAATATCTGAATGCAAAACACCATTCAATAAGATAATATTGCCTACATGAGCTACTAACTGTGTGCAAGTTGCATCTGCTAAGGCACAAAGCAAACTGTTTTTTGGCCCAAGGGACTATACTTTGCACCTTTCACGAGTAGCCAGTAAAACCAGAATTCCTTTTGCACATTCATATTTCAAATCTGTTGGAAGTTGCACAACACACAATCTTACTATAGAATGCTTTGTAAAAACATGGTATTATATGCTCGAGTTTTGAGCTTTGCAAGTGGTACTTCTTTGGTAATCAAGCCTTATGTTTGTGTTATATTTGTACAGGTATGGGACCTGTTATCCAGAATGCTTGGGACCTGGGGCTTTCCAGATAACAGATCTTTCCATAATTTAGTTCTTCATACCTTAATACCTAAATCATGTAAACATTAAATAAACCCAATAGGCTGGTTTTGCTTCCAATAAGGATTAATTATATCTTAGTTTGGATCAAGTACAAGCTACTGTTTTATTATTATGGAGAAAAAGAAAATACTTGGATCAAATGGAGACTTCACGTCAAACATCATAGTACTCCTAGGGATTGATAACATATTAGCGACTGACTAAATTATTAGCCATTATTAGTCCTTATTTTTATCACCCCCTCTCCAATTTTGCCATTTTGCCAAAAAGATGTTACCCGCTCGCAGCGCTGACAGACTCATCCACGGGAGGCCAGAGTGTACAGGCTGTACACCCACCACAACTGTACCACCGTGTATTGTTTCAATAAAGCTGCATAACAAAAATTATCACTCTGGCCTACCGTGGATGAGTCTGTCAGCGCTGCGAGCGGGTAACATTACTGTGCAAACCAAGTATCGGACTGAAGCTACCGACAACCCGCGATAGCTGCGACGGACGAGGTGAGGCTCCGCCATTTACATCTCTCTTACATATTCCAATGCCAAAAAGATGATCTTTAGCAGAATTCTGCAGGACCTCAACTGGAGAACACATTTCATTCATTACAAGTTCTTTTATTTCATAAGAAAAACAGAGGTTTAAGTACCACACTTTGGTCAAATTATAGAAATTCCCCTGACTCTCCAAATCCTTCTATTATATGTTTATCCTGCACTGGCCTATTTATGGACTGATTACTACCACTAATTAACTGTACAAAGTGCAGACCAAATAAAAGCAATGTTCTTTATCATTGCTGCCTCTAGATCAAGCTTACAATAAATATTGTTGTGCAGGGAACTGTTTCTATGCAACAGTGCCCAAAATAGCATGTTGTAACGCCATATAACCAATTTCAGAGTGGTTTGGTAAAATTGCTCATATTTGTAATAAGTTGAATTAGATGTTTTAAATCTACAAGAAGCAAAAATCGCAGTTTTACATTAAGACGTGAACAGTTAGGTTCCCCTGTGTGCAGCATCTGCTTTACTAGACCTATGAAGGGGTAAAAGAAGGGGTACATTTTATATACAATGATGTGATTTAGTAATAAAATACAATATGCATTGCCATGTGCTGGATTACTATGCAGTACACTACAGCAATATTTTTTTTTTTCATATCAGAAAGCTTTCCTAGAATTACCTTCAATTCCCAAGTAACAATCAATTTGTATTGTCTAAATTACCTTTGGGTTTTATCATTTTCATTGCCAGCTTATTGACAGTTTATTGCCAGCTTAAAATGGCTCAAACATATTCCTTAAATCCAGCCACTTAAATTCTCAATATACTTTGTATTAAATATTTTATCTTTTTTATCATAATTGATTATTCTTGGCAAGACATACAGAGCGTGACCTAGAACACTTTTGCATACATATAAAATAATAATGCACAATACAAACTTTGACATGGTATAAAGTAACCTACCAAACAACTGTGGAGCAACTGAATCACCGTCCGCATATGCAACATACTTCCAGTAATTATCCCAAAGCATGTAGGTTGAAGCATTTGCATCGGATCCATGAAACTCACTCATCGCCCAGTTAGGATGTACACTGATAGAAGGCGATACATTTTTATTTGAACTTGCAGACAATAAAGGCATGAGGGAATATCCACTAATATTTTGTGGAATCTGAACTCCTGCAATTTCTAGAGGAAAAACAAAAATGCTAAAATCATATTTGCTTCCACACAACACATCTAACAAAAATTGCCATCTAAATTGAACTTCTAAAAACACATTCAAATTTTTTGCAAAAGCTGAAGCATTGTGGTTTTCAGATACTGTCTGTGCATAGTGTGCAATAAAGCCTTTAAATCCAACATTTTATAAGTACTCAACACCAAATGGGCTTAACAATGAGCTACTAGACTGAGTTCTTCACCACAGCTACAAGTAACAAGACTAAATATATTTTATTTGGGAAACAGTTTTATTTGTGAAAGTGTTTGTACTAATGAGTAGGTTCTCCAAATATTGTCTAAGGTAAGGACGTGTCCTACTCAATGAACAGTTTTACCAACCTATAGAGAGAAAGTGATGTTTTTATTGAGAAAGGAGGATGAACCAAGCCAGTCTGTACTCATAGGAGAGAAACAATGATAAAATGAATTGAGTGAGTAAGGGACTGACATATTAGGGCTTGTTTACTTACATAGGATAATTAATTATGAATTGACAACAGTAATTGAAAGCTGAACTGTACTAATTTTAAAAGCTAAAAAAAGAAAATGTGAATGCTGTAACTTTAGTCCTTACCAAGCATTGTAGGGTAAAGATCCACAAGTGACACTACAGTTGATATTTGCTGTCCTGGACTTATTCTGGGTCCCATTATTAGCAGTGGAATATGGGAGCTTCCTTCGTACATGCTCATTTTATAAAACTGTCGGTGCTCCATGGCAAGCTCTCCATGATCTGAAGTGAACACCACGTATGTCCTACCCAAAAGTCCTGTATCATTGAGTGCTGAAATAATCTCACCTACGGGAAGATTACATTTTAGTTTATAAAAAAACATGCTTTGGAAACATGGGTCACATTTGTTCACTATTCACTTCCTGCCCCAGTAAAATTTCCATATTCCATACACAATAGGGTCAGTTTCATGGGGAGCTAATTAGGCTAACAGTAAGTTTTTAGTTCATGGGAGCTAATTAGGCTACCAGTATGTTTTTAGAGTGTGTGAGGAAAATGTAGCAACTGGAAGGAACCCAAAGAGATTTCTCATCTATCCGTTACTCCAAGACAGCAGTGTCTTGGCTACTAAGCCACCTTACTGCCCAGGTTATAGAATGTTAGCTGCCATATTACCTGTCATACTTCCATACTTACTACACCAACATTTTAAATTAGAAAAAATTGTTGATTTCATTCAAATCTTCTAACCAGAAAAATTTTCATCCCTGAGGTGTAAAGAATTCCTGGTAAAGTAGGAAATAATGGTGGCACTATGATAGAAAAAATTCCAAGCAGTGTAATTTTTCGAAGAGCAGCATAAGGAGCAGCATAGCGGGTACGAAAACAAGTTAGTGTATCAGACTTTTTTTGTCCGTTAGGAGAATAAGTACATTTTCCGAAGCACATAACCAGAAAAAATCCCATCTGCCATATGCATATTGCCAGACTGTCAAGTTTTTCAGGTTTAACACATTAAATAGCCCCTGCTTTGTATTAATGTGTACGTTTTTGCAATCTTAGTTCCATTAATGTCAACTGAATCCGAAAGTTAGTACAAGAAACGTGCTACGTTGCAGTAAGCAGGTGTTAGCATTGACTTCAGAGAAGGTCTCTAATAGCCTCTAAATAGCTGGTTGGGTTGGGAAAGACATGTCACCTTTAATTGTATACCTAATGCATCCTGTCACCTACACATAGCTAGCAATCCCACAAAGCAGCTTTAATATAAGCAAAAATATGTTAGAAAAAAAGCATGTTGCCCATGGAAACTAAAGTAGAAGTTCGAAGAAATTATGAGTCACCATCAGCAATTTAAATAAAATATGTCTGTCTTTGCTATTCTTTACCTGCCTTGAATGTATTGTCAAAGCCCAGCATATTTAAAGGCCATGCTGCAGTGACTTTTTATATTTCTTTTCATTGTATAGCCTCATGATGTTTTCCCCAGTAGTCTCAGCAGTCATGACATTTCAATGTTAATGTTATGGACAACACTTGTCCTTGGCTTTGTTATTATAAATTGTTTTGACTCCTTCCAGATTTACCCATAAGATATTCCAAAACTGTTCTTTTTCAACTCCCCTCCCTGAATAAGGGGCTAAAAAGCAGATAGAATTATATAATTTGGGGCAAAAACAGATCCATTTTTTATGGATAACGATTACAATAATACAATAATTACAAGTAAATGACAATCTGTTTCTAGATTTGTCAGGAGTAAAACAGCATTTATATTTTAGAGTTTCTTTACCAAGTAAGCCATCTGCCTCAGCACACATAGCATAATAATATGCTCGAATATCTCTGATCTCTTGTTCTGTAAAAGGTGCAGTGCAGTTCTTTGTGTATGACGAGTAATAATCCACTGGATGCATGCTTTGCAATGGTTTCCACTTGGGAATTGTAACATTCTTATATGGCACCTAAAAGTTAAATGTATTATTTAATAAGCTCTTTTGTTTTCCTGTCAGCACAGCATAAAAAGTGCATTAATATTTTAATGAAATGCCCTTTTCCAGTAGACATTTAAAAAATAAAAATAGAGTAAGAAACAGGTAAGAAAACTATCTCCTTATAACCCTTCTGACATGAAAGGTGCAACATTCGGATCTGCAATATGTACCTTTTGAAGCCAGTAAGGAGATGTTAGAAATGTGGACGATCCAAAATTCTCTCCCATGGTTTCTGAAGGGTATGGATGTGGCAAATTTAAACCCAGGTACAGGAAGAAGGGCTGTGAATGGTTTTGAGCTGCTTTTTGTATCCATGCTGTAGCTGTATCTGCATTCTTCCAGTCCAGTGCCATAACTCGGGTCTGGGTCTTATTACCAGTAAGGTTGGCACAGGGCCTGCCTTCTTGCCTGAGCAAAAATGGAACATCTCGAGTCCAGGCTTCTACACGGTTACTGGAAAACAATATACAACAATCTACTTTTCAGTTCTGTTACACCCACATGAAATTGTCTCTGTGTCCCTGTTTTTATAGAACACCTTAGCACATTTACTAAAATGAGAAAATTCAAATGCGTCAATGGTGGGGACTATGTATTATGTCCACCCACCTGAGGGAATGAGAACCACTTTTGTAATCTTGTTTTCCCAGCCGTTGTGTAACATATCCATTCTTTTCCACTATGTCCATCCATGTTGGGTAATCTGAATCGAGGCACTTGTAGTTATTCCAGGATTCTGTTAAATGAGGGAACAGACCGCTCCACATAGCTGCGAATAAGATATAATTCATGAATCGAGATTCTAAGTGAATCATTTGGAGAATGAACAGTGCATTTTTTTGTTATAACAGAGGTCATATATTCTCCTCACCTAAATACTTTTATTGTAGAACTTTTGAACAGAGGAATGACTTGGAACAGTCTGAGCATTTAACAGGAGATGAAATGTGGTCCATATATACATATAATATGAAATATATCTTGGCAGAGTTAATCTAATTTCTAATAACAGATATAATTAATTGTACAGAGCTGGTAAAAGGACTTATCGTAACGATATTAGAGGGTAATGTAACAAAAGGTGCAAAATTTGCTACAGGTCTAGTCACTTACAACATAGCCACTGTTCAGCAGGTATTATTTACTAGTCATCCATTTAAAGTTAACACCTGATTGCTATGGGTTACCAGACCGTAGCAAACTTGATGAATTTTATTGCATTAAATTGAATCAATTCCAGTAAATATTGCAGGCACAAATAATAATACATAAACAGTTAATTGTGCTCTCTGCAGTAGAAGAGTCACTTTTTGCCACCCCAGGTAAGCTCCGGGGCAACTTGATTCATGGCAGGAGCACCCCTGAAAAGCTCTACAATGTACTCAGGAATAGTTCTGCTTGTGTTCATCAGCACTGTATTCATGAGGGGCAGCTAGGGGTATCACATTAGAAGTCCATTAGCTTGCACATCATTCAGACACACAAACAAGGGGTAACAGTTTTGTACCTGCCTATGGCAGGTGTTCAGTATAGAGCTCTGCTGTGCCTAATGCACTGCATTCTGCACCCAATGGGGTAGGGTACAGCTATACCCCTTTACTAAATGAGCCCTATAATTTAGCTGGCTAAAATCAAAATGTGAACCCTGCCTGTGCCTATTTCCCATTCTGACACATGATTATAAATGTTAGCACTGTGGGCCAGAGCCAATGTTTTGGTAATAATTTCAGATAACTGAACTATTTAATGTTTTGACTCAGTTACCACACACCAATAACCTAATACCCTACCTGCTCGGGAGGGACAGCAGATAGGAGAGTTTGTGTAGGCATTCAGAAACAAGGCCCCATGTTTTTTCATGAAGTTTATGTAGGGAAGGGACACCAGGCTATTTTCTGGAAGGAGGGTTAATCTTCCATCCTAAAACGGAAACACAACATTCTTTTTAATCATATTATTCATAAAATGTTTTTATAGGAGAGGAAATCACAATCACTGAGGGTGCCAAAAGTTAGGCACACCCCAGTTATTGTATTCACTTACCTGAAACCCCAGACTGGTGCTCCTATTAGCAGAAAATTGCCCCAGCCTGGGGTTCTTCTCAGCAATCTTCTTCTTTCTTAGAAAAATCCTGGATCCAATGCATGCACATTAGCGTGAACAGCCAGCTTTTTGTTAGAGTCCTGCTTTTCAATCTACTGTACATGCACATCCCTGCGAAGAATGTAGAAGCAGGAGTAGGATCTCTCTGTGGTGCCCACTGAGAAGGACCCTGCTGCTATCTGCTGATAGGAGCACTGGGTTTCTCCTTTAAACAATGACAGACTTAAAGGAAAACTATACCCCCCAAACAATGTAGGTCTCTATTAAAAGATACTGAGTAAAACAGCTCATGTGTAAAACCCTGCTTCATGTAAATGAACCATTATCATAATAATATACTTTTTTAGTAGTATGTGCCATTGGGTAATCATAAATAGAAAATTGCCATTTTAAAAAATAAGGGCCGCCCCCTGAGATCGAAAGATTCACTGTGCACACATACAAACCACATGTAAGGTCACATGAGCCAATTAACAGACAGAGTTGTGTCTTTTGCTTCCTCACTTCTTCCTGTTACAGTTAGTGTTGTAGTATTTCTGGTCAGGTGATCTCTGAGGCAGCACAGATAAAGTCACGAAATGGTGGTTCAAGGCAAGAGATGTAAAAGGGCAATATTTATGTAAATATATATTCCAGTTTGGTAAGATTCTTTAATATGTCATTCAATTTGATATAAACTACCTGTAGCTTAAGTATTTATTTTGGGGGTATAGTTTTCCTTTAACTGTCAATATTTACAAGCAGTACAGATATAGGATACCTCAAAAATTCTCATATATTAACTGAGTTTGCATACCAGTGAAGAACATCTTGCCTGCTAATGATATTCGGTTATAGTAAATTATTATGCCAAATAATATATTTTTCTACTGGATACCTATACTTTGGTAGTTTTTATTTTTAAATGCTACTTTAAAATGTACATACATTTTACCCCAAGTCCCTCAAAAAAAGTAAAATTGGGGATTATATGCAGGGTTGATTCTGTCCCGAGGTGGCTCCTGCGATAACAACCAGGGGGTCCAGGTCCAGGGGGAATGCATTGCTAGCACCGCATTGCTAGCACAGAGAGCACAATTGCGCTCTCTTCACAAGAAAAGCCTAATTTCCAGCAATAACTGGAAATCTCGGGTCTTTAAGTTACCAAGAGTGGCTTTTTGCTGCCCCAGCTAACGTACTCAGAGCTGCCGCCTGAGGCAAGTTGCTGGCAGATCCAAAATTCACTAGAAAAGCCGAATTTTTAGTTTAATAGCCGGACAGTGGCGGAACTACCGGTGGAGCAGGGGGTGCGAGCGGGCCAGGGCCTGCATCCCCTCAGGGCCCCCCGGCAGCCCACGCACCACAGAAATCCAGTGTATACCGAGGGGGCCTGCCCCCCTCTAGTTACGGCACTGTAGCCGGAAATCTCAGCTCTTAAAGTTACCAGGAGTTGCTTTTTGCCACCCCAGGTAACTTGTCCAGCACTGCCATCTGAGGCAAGTTCCTGGCAGATCCAAAATTCACTAGAAGAATTTCTGGTTTAATAACCGGAAATCTCCGTTCTTAAAGTTACCAGGAGTAGCTTTTTTGCTGCCCGATGCAACTTGTTAAGTGCTGCAGGCAGAGGCAAATTACTGGCAGATTACGAAACCTTCACTATTTCTGGGAATTCAAAAAGTCTTTTTTTCTTTGGTACAAGCCCTCGTGAATAGGTTGCTTGAAACACTGTGTGTGGGAGAAGATGGGAGTGAGTATTAGAAAGATTAATATTTTATGTCTGCAATGAGTAGAACTGCATGTGAAGGTGAGAATACAGTATTTATAATTGTGTGAGTGGAATTTCAGGGGAACACAAAACCTCTATAAACAAAATTGTTAATTTCAGTTGTCTGCCTCAAGCAGAATGCTTTAATATTTACTCTCCTAGGGGCAAAGATAACGCCTCTTCTAAAAATAGCCTAACATGACAAAATTACTGAAAAAACAGAGGCTATTATGCAATTCCTCTCTATGTAAACAAAAAGTGACAAACTTATAAACTGCTTTTCCAAAACTACTTTACTAAACATTACACATTGTTGCAAGGTACAAATACAAACTTTGGAACAACTTTGTCTTTTAACAGGCTGAAAAAAATGCCTGATTATAGAGCAGAAAGCTAAAGTTCTGTGTAGTGCGGTGGATCTGTTTCTACAGGAGATTATTTATGATTTCATGATACTGGCCCTAGGGCTGGAAAAGGTTTCCATGACAATGACAACACAAAATCATGATTCTCAGAATGGTTGCAACCTAAAATAGCTGCTTTTGCACTTACAACTTTTATAAATAGCACTGGTTGCAGTAACATGGATGTAATACAGCGGTCGGTAAAGTGTTTTCTCTCTACAACAAAATTTAGAGGCAGAAGTAGTAGTAGTAGCAGACAGGAATGCAATGTAATACTTACAAAGGCGTCACTCATCACCATTACCACATTAGACTTGGGGTTGTTTGGGGAAAGTGAAAGTGCCCTCACAATGTTATCCTCGGGCAAAGCAGAAAAGAGAAAAAGTGACAAGGCAATACATTTTTGAATCATCGCAGACACTGTTTGTCAGCCTTTCAGATGCAACAGGCAGCAGATTCTGAAGGGATCATTTCCCTCAGCCCAGTAAAAGCAGAATGTGGAAACTGAAGGCTCACAGCTAATGTTTATGTCTCATCACGAGACTGGGAGGAAGTAATTTGATACCAGTTCCACTTCCTGCCCATACCCAGAGCTGCTCCTTTGGCTGCAATAAGTTGTTCTTTATCTCATTTAAAGAAATGATGTATTTTGTTGGAAAATGTGGAAAACGAATGAGCCTGCTGTTGCACGATTGAAACTTACAGAGACTCACTGCTTCTCAGAATGCTGCCAGGCAAAGGAAAATAAACAATTTTATCTGGCTTTCTTATTAGCTTTGCCTTTGTCTACACCAGGGGTCCCCAACCTTTAGCAAACATTAACCCATAAGATGCCAGTGAAATGTTAAGATGTGTAACTACTGACTGGATTTTTCTGCCACTGTTACTAACCTGAAAAACTTAAAGGGGGTTGTTCACCTTCCAAACTTTTTTCAGTTCCCCAGAAATAAAGACTTTTTTCAATTACTTTCCATTTTGTATGTTTTGCTGTTTTTTCAAAATTTAAGTTTAAAGGGGAACAGCTTCCAAACCATAATTTGATAAAGAGGACTCAGAAACTCCTAATATACCCATCAAAGTTACCTGTTTCTTCAAAACATATGAATAAATGCAATTGTCTATGCTGAAATCCAGCTGTTTAACAGTTCTTCTCTTTCTGCATCATTTGAAATCCTGGCAGGGAAGGAGGAACTAAACACTGATGTTATTTTAACAACTTCTCCGCAGCTTACAGACAGCATGCAGGAACTACATAACCCACAATGCATTGCACAGTGATGTTCCGTTCCTTATTGAAATCAGATGTGCAGAGAATTGTGGGGTTTGGAGGATGCAGGCTGAGGACAAATGGCTGTTGATACAAAGTAACAGTAGTCAGCCAGCTCAGCAAAGTAGTCAGACAGATCAGCATGACAGCAGGGGGCTAGGCTTAGGGAACTGTTCCAAACCATTAAAAATCATGAAAAGTCTGCATATTTTTTTAACTGATGTATATTGCAAAGTTGCTTGCAATGATGTTTACTTTTCAAAAAGCTAAAGTAATGTTTGTGTTTGGAGTTCCCCTTTAAAGTTGAATGTTTCTGTCTGGTGTTTCAGTCTGGCAGCTCAGTAATTTAGGTTACAATTTTGCAACATTTAGAGGCAGATTTATCAAAGGTCGAGGTGAATTTTCGAATGAAAAAAAAAATCGAATTTCGAGCTATTTTTTGTGTACTTCGACTAGGGAATAGTCCAAATTCGAATCGAATTCGAAAATTCAAATATCGAAATTTATCATGTCCTGTCTCTTTAAAAATTCGACTTTGACCATTCGCCATCTAAAACTTGCTGAATTGCTGTTTTAGCCTATGGGGGACCTCCTAGAACCTATTTGGAGTCAATTGGTGGACTTTGAAAAATCAAAGTTTTTTTTGGGAAAACTTCGAATTGAATTCCATCGAATGCGATATTCCTTCAATTTGTACGATTCGAATTCGGCCGAATACGGACCTATTCGATCGAAAACAGTCCTATTCGACCAAAAAAAACTTTGACTTAATTTCGGTTGGTCTTTTTGAATTAGAATTTCAAAGTTTTTTCAATTCGAAATTCGACCCTTGATAAATATGCCCCTTAGTTGATACATTTCTCAGCAGCATCTCTGGAGTATTAGCAACTATTGTATCAATTCCAACAGCTGCCTGTAATGAAACCCAGAGATTCTGCTCAGCAGGGCCAAAGAGAAGAAATGTATCAACTAAATGAATCAATTTAGAACAGTTTACAGGGTTGGTGACCCCCCTCCCAGAGCTGCTTTAGAAGATGAAAAATAACACTTTACACTTCAATACGGTGACACATAGAAGATAGAAAGTAATTGGAAAAACTCCTTATTTCTGATGAACTATCTGAAACCAACTGAAATTAAAAATATGTTGGAAGGTGAACAACCCCTTTATGCTGGCCATAGATGTGCAGATTTTATTCTTTGTACGATAAACAATCGTTCTTGCAATGTAACGATGTACAACTAACTATTCAGATTAAATAAGTAGAAAAAATTACCAAACAGACAATGTTCTGACAATGAATTCACAGACAGCAATCGTACGAAAGTTATGTCCAACCAATAGTAGTGACTGTCACTCATTGATATTGTCAGGCAATACATGCAAAGAGTTAGCCGATAATCTTCTAACCTGTTTGATCGACTAAACAACCAATCGCCATTGTACAAAAAGTGTTGAGACGATTATTATGACTCCACACACAGTCCAAAAATCATAGTACAACTATATCTTTACATCTATGGCCAGCTTAGACTCAAACCAGGGACAGTATAGTCCCCTTTTCAACATGAGTTTAATGAAGAGAACTTGTGCTAAACATGCTTTTTGCATAGTGTCTTAATCACAAAGTTAATCAATACAAACAAGAAAAATGTAAGCTACTCCAAGTGATGTAGATAATTAGATCATTATACAACCCCCTCCCTTTACACTTTGTTGTGACTGTTTTGTTAGCAGGAGTCCATTAAGCAGGAGGGCTATCTTTGCAATAGTTATCTTATTATCTACTTTACAAGGGATTCAATTTCCCTGTTTAGCTCAAGAAACATCAAAAATACATTTTCATGCATAAACAATAAGCAAAAATAATGTTCAACACAAGAAGTTCTGCTGGGCAAGGGCATATACTGCCCCTTCAATTGAACAGACTTAGGGCCCTATATAAAATAAATTAATTCTTGGGCGTTTATTTTCCCCACTAACAAAAGGTTGCGTTTAGGAGAACAAATTTGCATCACTATTTCTCTGTTAAATACATTTGGCCCAATGTTTGGGTAACTAAATCAGGAAAAGGTCTCCTGATTTAGCTAAGCCTGTGTATGCCCAGTTTACTCTTTGTTTATAGTAAATGTCCTGCTTGTTTATCGCTTTTTGGCCTTATATGAATTAACAGACACTCAGTAAAACAAAGTAGAATGATTAAAAAATACATATTACTAAAATGCTGTCAGTGATATATTTTTATTATATAAAAGCAGCATAATTTGGCTTAATGTGAACAGACAGTCTGGTATTAACAAGCTAAGTTATATCAGTTTCTATTATAGATAATCAAGATTAGACACCCCAGTCAGGGAATTAGTGGGTGTTCATGGAGACCATGTTCATGTGGGTGCTGGATGATAGCCAGTATAAATGCAGGTGCAAATGGGCACGTCAGAGTTAAAATCAAAATGGCAGGGAAATGGCGATTTGCCATGCTGAGAACAGCAATTCGTCTGTGAGTAACTAGGTCAATAGGATGTCCCCAATTGTGTGTTAGCCTGCCCCTGACTGGGGTGTCTAATCCTGATCATCGATAATAAGGGCACCAAATAGTGTTAATATCTATTTATCTCAGGAATTTTGTGACTTTGTATGCATTTTTATGTTGCCACGCATCGCAGATCTCGGGATTCGTTTCATATAGTATTACAAAATACTTTCTACCCCCACTTACACAGTGCAGGGGGGCATATTATTCTGCTTCATATGCAGATAATCATAAATCATTTTCAAGAAGCCCACTTACCGATCTACTCTCACCTGATTTGTTAATTAGTGTATGAGGTGTAGTATTTGAAACGAGGGATCCCTCTTTACATATGCAGTGCTGCTTGCTTTTAAGTTGTTTTAATTACATTAGTATGGCATGTTGGTGAATAAATATTGCCTTTTACAGATGTTGATCTTCCTTTTGTGATTTTCATTATTGTACAGTACTGAGGGGCAGATGGGTTGGGGGTTTAGTCCCAATTTTTGCTATATATTATTATCTCAATTGGTTTGTTTGTGGACACCCCTACCCATTTAGTCCATTGTAGCATTGTTGATATTCGGTATCTATACCTCGCTTGTACAATTAGGTTTTATTTTCAGTTTCTATTTGCTCTCTATGCAAACTCTTCTTTACCAACTTTCACAACTCCATACCCCATACAAAGGTTGCACCTGTAAGAGGAATAGTACTGAAAAAGTACAACAACCTCCATCGCCTGTTCATGCAATGGCTGATACATTTGCATCAGATTACAGTCTGTGATGATGACGATGATGATGATTCCTCCTGTAAAGCTGACCATATATGTACAGATATAATCGTCCCGACAATTTTCGTACCATCTTCATAGGTCATTTAGTACCTTGGACAGGTTAGAAAATCTGTTGGATAATAATATCTTTGTGTGTTTTGCCTATCTGACGATATCCATGGGTGACTGTCACTATTATTTCTGGGACATAACTTTCATATGATTTCTGTCTGATTTATTTTTCCGACTTTAATCCTACAATTTAAAGGGGTGGTTCACCTTTAAAGTAACTTTTAGTATGTTATAGAACAGCAAATTCTAAGCAACTTTTCAAGTGGTTTTCATTATTTGTTTTTTTATAGTTAATCTTTTTCTTCTGATTCTTTGCAGATTTCAAATGGACGTCGCTGTCCCCTTTTAAAAAAACAAATGCTCTGTAAGGCTACAGATGTATTGTTATTGCTACTTTTTATTGCTGATCCTTCTATTCAGACTCTCTCCTATTCCTGTCTCTTATTCAAATCAATGCATGGTTGCTAGGGTAATTTGGGCCCTAGTTACCAGATTGCTTAAAATGTAAATTGAAGAGCTGCTGAATAAAAAGGTAAATAACTCAAAAACCACAAATAATAAAAAATGAAAACTAATTGCAAATTGTCTCAGACTATCACTCTCTGCATCATACTAAAAGTTATCTCAAAACAGAATTGTTAGTTTTAGATTGTTGCATTAAAACGAGCAATCAATATCCTAACGTTGGTGGTACAAGGAATGAAATCTGAACATCTATGGCCATCTTTAGACAGAGGAAGAACAATACCAAAGGCAATAGAGTTAATCTTTTTCTACTGATTTAATCAGTCGTTCGGCAAGAAGAATCGTCGCGTCTATGGGGAGCTTTACACAAGATAACAGCTGCCTGGTAGATCTAAGAAAAACACTCAATAGTAAAAACCCATGTCTCACTGAGACTCCTTCAGTTACATTGAGAAGGAAAAACAGCAGCCTGCCAGAAAGCATTTCTCTCCTAAAGTGCAGGCACAAGTCACATGACTGGGGGCAGATGGGAAATTGACAATATGTCCAGCCCCATGTCAGATTTCAAAATTGAATATAACAAAATCTGTTTGCTCTTTTGAGAAATGGATTTCAGTGCAGAATTCTGCTGGAGTAGCACTATTAACTGATGCGTTTTGAAAAAAAACATGTTTTCCCATGACAGGATCCCTTTAATAACATTCGGAACAACCAAGATTTTTACCGGCCAGCGGCAACCCTGCCATAAAGGACCATCACATCACATGTGCACACATATCACTCTGCTCACCCCCCAGGAAACCATTAAAAGTAAAAGATCGCACTGCGCTGCGCTGCTCCAGCAACCCTGAACAGAATACTGGGATGCCCTGACAACCCTCAATATACATCCGCCTACTGACTCCCACAACTCCTATATAAGAACGCGATTCTAATATATCACAATCTACAAATGCTCCCAGAATTCCCTAGTATCCGCCGTTCCCCGGCTATTACGTGATCCTGTCACATGTGAAGCGCTCACCAGGAAGAGGAGCTATAGATACTTCACAACTTCCTGCCTACATCTGGGTCACGTGGTTACGACGTCATCTGGAACGCCTCCATGCCACTTCACCCTGTCAGCTACAGTACTCTGGCTGTAAGTACTGGTTCCGAGTGTTCGGGGTATAACCCGAGCAAGTGATGTGAGTGGAAACCTCTGCCATTATACAGTGGGTGGGCGCAGTCACACAGGGCGAAGCCTTAGTCCTATCGCTGTATGAAGTGATAGAAAAGGCAGCTCGTGTTATATATTACTCATTCTGCACGTAACAGGGCAGCGCTAATGCTTCTGTCTGTTTCTTCTGTTACTAGTACCCATTGTTGGACTGCTTAATTCTACTCCAAGTAAACTTACCATTTAGCCAAGATGAAAAGGCCGCGGATTTAAATCAGAGCAGGCCTTCATCACTAACCCACAAATGTATTGCTTTTAGGCCCACGAGAAAGCAGTTCCTGTTTACATTCTCTGTACTGACTTCTAATGCTTGTAAGGATTGCTTCCTGAATCCAACATGATATTGAAATTCTTATACAGTGAATGCATTTCTAAATTCACCTTTTTGCATTTATTTTAGTGCAAGTATGTCAAATAAAGAAGTGAAGGCCATACTAAAGAATGCCAGAGATGCCATCAGAAATAAAGACTACAAAGAAGTCCTCAAACAATGCAAGGTGATCTTTTTTCCGTTACATCTTTATGTGTCCTTCCACATTTTTGTTTCACCTTTCTTGACACATTTTAGATTTTAGTGGTGATTAAAGGGATACTGTCATGGGAAAACATGGGTTTTCCAAAATGCACCAGTTAATAGTGCTGCTGCAGCAGAATTCTGCACTGGAATCCATTCGTCAAAAGAGCAAACAGATTTTTTTATATTCAATTTTGAAATCTGACATGGGGCTAGACATATTGTCAGTTTCCCAGCTGCCCCTGGTCTTGTGACTTGTGCCTGCACTTTAGGATGGAACTACTTTCTGTCCGGCTGTAATTTCTCCTGAATCCGTCTCAGTGGGACTTGGCTTATACTATTAAGTGCTGTTCTTAGATCTACCAGCCAGCTGTTATCTTGTGTTTGGGAGCTGCTATCTTGTTACCTCCCCATTGTTCTGTTGTTAGGCTGCTGGGGGGGGGGGTGATATCACTCCAACTTGCAGTACAGCAGTAAAGAGTGACTGAAGTTTATCAGAGCACAAGTCACATGACTGGGGGCAGCTGGGAAACTGACAATATGTCTAGCCCCATGTCAGATTTCAAAATTGAATATAAAAAAATCTGTTTGCTCTTTTGAAAAATGGATTTCAGTGCAGAATTCTGCTGGAGCAGCACTATTAACGGATACGTTTTGAAAAAAACATGTTTTCCCATGACAGTATCCCTTTAAAGAAAATGAAAGGCCTGGCAAAGAATGGTGTCAACATTGCTGCCCACTTCGCGGGTTATTTAATAAACTCCTGTTGGGCTTTTTGGTGGAAAACTGAAATAGTTACTTTTTTTTCTAAAACTCAATTTCTTTTTTATCTCCTATTTTCTACATATTATCTTGAAGGCTGTGTTAAAGCTGGAAAAGAACAACTACAATGCTTGGGTGTTCATTGGCTTGGCAGCATCTGAATTGGAGCAACCAGATCAAGCCCAGGCAGCTTACAGGAAAGCAGTAGAGATTGAACCTGACCAATTACTTGCCTGGCAGGTATGTCATACATAGACACTGCATAATGTATCTAATAGTAATGACAACATTTTGTTGAAGTTAGAGAGCTGCAAAGCAGGAAGTTGTGTTTTCTTCTGTTATGTAAGACATCCAGTCACTCCAGCCTTTATACATTACATTTTTGTAGGGATGCCCCGAATCCAAGATTCGGTTGGGGATTCGGCCAGGATATGGCCTTTTTCAGCAGGATTCGAATTCCGCTGAATCCTCAGGTCTGGCCGAACCGAATCCGAATCCTAATTTGCATATGCAAATTAAGGGCGGGAGGAAAATCTAGTGACTTTTTGTCACAAAACAAGGAAGTAAAAAATGGTTTCCCCTTCCCACCCCTAATTTGCATATGCAGATTATGGTTCGGTTCGGTATTCCGCTGAATCTTTCGTGAATGATTCGAGTGTTCGGCCGAATCCAAAATAGTGGATTCGGTGCATCCCAAATTTTTGGCTAACTAACTATATTTTGCGCAGCGTACCTGTTAATTTAGTTTATGTTTACACTGAACTGTTCCTTACACATGGACATATAATTGGTGGACATATAATTAGTACATCAAGTACAAGCTACTGTCTGTTATTCCAGAGGAAAAGCAAATCATACAAATTAAAAAAAACTGCTTGTGGGAGATTGTATTTCCTTATTTTACAGCTTTCTGTATACAGGTATGGGATCCGTTATCCAGAAAGCTCGGAAATTACAGAATGGCCATCTCCCATAGACTCCATTATAATGAAATAATCCAAATTTTTAAAAATGATTTCCTTTTTCTCTGTAGTAAAAAAACAGTAGCTTGTACTTGATCCCAACTAAGATATAATTAATCCTTATTGGAAGCAGAACCAGTCTATTTGGTTTATTTAATGTTTACATGATTTTCTAGTAGACTTAAGGTATGAATATCCAAATTACAGAAAGATCCATTATCCGGAAAACCCCAGGTCCCGAGCATTCTAGATAACAGGTCCCATACCTGAAATATGTTCTACACATCTACATGTTAATCCAAACTTTTTATTTGAATTGTGCACAGGGACTTGGAAATTTATATGAAAAAGTCAACCAAAAGGACTTTAAGGAAGATTTACCAAATGTGTACCAAAAGCTTCTGGAGCTGTACAGAAGGTAATCATTCAAAAGATATGATATCTATCTCAGTTTCCTAGAATCCCTTGGTTTTTCAATTGTTACTCTGTATGTCTATATTAAACCAGTGAAGAAAAGTGGTACAGCAGGATGCTGGGACACACTTTTCTTGTAGTTGTTGCTTTACCTTAAGCTGGTCATACAGGGTCCAATAAAAGCTTCCTACTGAACTCTTCCTGTGTGATATGGCAGCTTAGTAAAGGGCCTTTCTTATAGGCAATATGTGGCTGAATATCAGCCCGATTGGAATGCCTTCAGACACATTGATGCGGTCTTCTTCCATCATATTTAACGAAAAAAACTATTTGATCAGCCTGATTTGGTCCAGTGTTTTTGTGGTTAGATTGGGTGACCTTATAAAATGAGAGGATCTTGCCCTGTATACCCACCTTTACACAGGTCCTAAAATCATGTTCTGTATACTTTAAATCGGTTACTTCACCCTATATAAGTAAAACTGTAGCTATAATCCCATTCAAAAGAAAAATAAAGTTCTACTTGACCTACAGAGACTGCAGTTTATCCATTTTAAACGTCCTTGCCTAAAGAAGTTTATATAATAACTAACTACTTGGGCATAGTCTAATATATATGAACTATAGTGATGGGCCAATTTATTTGGCAGGCATGAATTTGCGTAGAATTTCCGGATTTGGCAGACGGCAGATGTTTTCGCAAAACTGCAGTGAAACTTCGCCGTGGGAAAAATTGTCACTCGTCAAAAATGCCATGTTTTATATACTGAACTTATTGCACCAGCCTAAAGTTTCAGCTTCTCAATAGCAGCAATGATCCAGGACTTCAAACTTGTCACAGGGGGTCACCATCTTGTACAGAGTCTATGATACTTGCATGCAGGGCCAGCCTTAGGCCTATTGGACCAATTGGGCCCAATAGGGCCCCGCACCTCTGGGGGCCCCGCACCACAGGGCAGCACAGATAATATTTCCCTCAGCACATGATGCTGCCTGACCTGCCCCCAACTTTGTCCAGCCCATCCCCAAATCCATAGGTCCAGCCCACCCCCAACTCTGATAAGCCAGCCTATCCCCCAACTCTCATAGGCCCAGCTTTCCTCCAACCTTGATAGGCCCTGCCTGCCCCCAATCCAACCAAGCCTGCTCCCAAACTGAATCGGCCCAGCCTGCCCCAAACTAATTGGCCCAGTCCACTCTCCTATTTCCTCCCTCTCTCTCTTACCCTGTGTGCCCCTATTATGTGCCCCTATTTCATCCCTCTCACTCTCTTACCTTGTCTGCCCCTTTCCTTTCTATTTTGTGCCTGTATGCCCTTATTTTCCTAAATACTTGGTGTGTCAGTAGCCAGCAACACTTTGTCTAGGGGCCCCGCCAACATGGTCCCAATTGGGCCCCACATTTGATAGGATCAGCCCTGCTTGCATGCTCAGTGGGCTCTGAGCAGTTGTTGAGAAGATAAGCTTAGGGGTCGACGCAAAGCTGATGCTACGGGGCTGATTATTCGATTCTGATAAGCCTTATATTGTGATATTTATATTCTATATGTACTGTATATTCTGAGTGGATCCCTAAACTCAGTAAGTGACAGCAGCACAGAGAATATGCAGAGAATCGGCAGAAAAGAAAATGGGGAGCTCAGGCCCGGACTGGCAATCTGTGGGTTCTGGCAAATGCCAGAGGGGCTGGTGTAAGTTGCCATAGACAGTCACTATATACTGGGCTGGTGGGAGGCTGTTTGGGCTGCTGTGTGGCCTGTATGGGCCTCTGTGTACCTGAAACGCCAGGGCCTATTTTGAATCTCAGTCCAGCCCTGGGAGCTACTGGGGCATCTTTGGAGACACAGATGTAAAGGACTTTGGTTGCCCTGGGCTGGTACAGAAGCCCATAACATAATGTACAACATTTCTAGCTACTTTAGTTTAACTCTACTTGTCCTTTAACTAAAGTAGCCACCAACCCTGTGAATAATAGAATATTAAGAGGAAGTATTTCAATGTATTTTCTTCTCAGTAACAGAACTGCATCTATTTCAGCTCTGACAAGCAAAAATGGTATGAAATATGCAAAAAGCTTTCAGATCTCTATCAGCAAGAAAAGAATTATGTGCCGGTAAGGATGTGAATATTTTCTATGTTGGTTTACCTCTACTTTGCATTATCACAATAAAAGCCAAATTTAGTAATTGTGGGAACATGCAATGTTACAGACATCACAACAAATGCAGAATAAACCAATGTGAATTCAAAGAAACATACTTATGGTAAATTGCTTTTGGCAATGTATGCAGTTTCCTTTGTGCAGTATTTATATTAGAATGGCGACATTTCCATTGTGGGGCATTGATATTGGTGTTGGCACCCAATTAGCTTTGCATAAGTCCAGATCACCTATTGACACAAATTGAAAAGGGAACCCTGTATTTACCAGCACCTGCAGGCTGATATGTTGCTCATACTGAATGGACAGAATTGCACTGCCATAATTTGTTAACAGCACATTCATACCTAAGCTTGCAATCGGACATTGCAAGTTAATATGGCAGGAGTGATTAAAGACATATTAAAGGACAAGGGCACCCAAATTCACGGAGGCATGCCAATTTCCTAGCACCCCCAGTAAATTCATTCCCTAGGCCATGTTACAATCACTGTCCTCTAAACGCTCATCCATACTAGTGCCACAAGATTCAAAACAATATCTTTCCTAGCAAGTTCCTGAACTACCTAAAATCAAATGTTGTCATTCAGCATATTTACAATAAAACCTTGACCTAATTGTAAAGCCTTTTTTATATGGCCTTCATTCTCCTCACTTATACTGGAATGTTTGTAGCATGCAATAATGATAATTTTCTTAGTAACTCTTAAAGGCTCAGTAACACCAAAAAAATGAAAGTGTTTTAAAGTAATGAAAATATAATGTACTGTTGTGCTGCGCTGGTACGACTGGTATGTTTGCTTCAGATACTCTACTGTAGTTTAAATAAACAAGCTGCTGTGTGACCATGGGGGCAGCCATTCAAAGTTGAAAAAGGAGAAAAGGCACGGGCTACACAGCAGATAAAGCTCTGTAGTATACAATGGGATTCTTCAGTCTATCTATCTGCAATCTACTGTTTATCATGTGCTTGAATGGCTGCCCCAAGGCTACACAGCAGTTTGTTCACTTAAACTATAGTTTTATTTCTATAGCAAATACACCCATTTTTCTAGTGGAGGCCAACAATACACTATATTGTCATTACTTTAAAATGCTTTAATTTTTTGGTGTTACTGTTCCTTAGTCCACACACCACATAGCATTTGCACAGCTCTTTTTACTTCCTTTCACTTATTTGCCTGTTATTGCTTTGGGTGTGAGCGACTGGCCATCAATATGCACTGTGTTAGCAAATATGGACTGCTATACTATTCGTGTAAGTGACTAACGTTCACATTAGTTTGACTACATACAATACAATGCCTCTTGCAAATTACACATAAGTTCCACTGCAACAGGATTCAATGGAATCAGCATTGCTTTGCAAAATGTCACATTATATTTTTGCTATGACTATGGAATGTGTCAAGTGTCAACTTATTTTGATGGTAGGCTGCACACACATGGCATCAGCTGATCAAAATGAAAGAAGATGAAAGCATCAAGTCCAATGAACTATATCCTCTTTGGAAAAGGATGACGGAGCTTTTGAGTGAAGATGTGGAAAAGCTGGATAACGAGACTCAGGAACTGGTATTGTGTCATGTGTTCTGTGCTGTGTATGAATGCATATTAGAATCCAGCCCAAGAGATACTGATACAATAAGCAATTTGTAGATATATAGTGAATAAAGTACCCCCTCTTGTAAATTATAAGGATATTATAGGTTACAGAGGCGTTTCATAACCATATAAAAACACAAGGCCGAAGGCCGAGTTTTGTTATACAGGTCATGGAACTCCGAGGTAACTTCTAATATCCTCATATTTTGCAACTGGGGGTACTTTATTTATTATAATACACAAATTTCAATGAGTCATGTGACAGAAATGACATCAGAACTCGCCGTTTATAACTGATGACACCAGAACTCACTGTTTGTAAGGATATAATTTACAAGATATTCATAGCTTTTGTGTATTATAATAATATTATAACAGACAAACATTTTTTACTACATGGATGGGACTGAATTATTTACAGTGGTCTCCATTTTTGTTGTCTTGGAATTTTTGTCCTTTTCCTCTTCTACCTGTAATTTGTTATGCAGTGTGATGAGAGAATTGGTCAGTGGTCTGAATATATTTACAGAGCACCCTTCATGTTTGCACAAAGACTGTTTTACCATAAACAGCAATTAAGAGGTAACTTACTTTCTGATAGTACCCAGATTTAGTAATAACAACATTTACAATATGCCAGATGGCCTCGTTTATTTCAAAGGAAGGAGGACCTAATAACCCCTTTAATGTTTCAGCTGCTGAATGCATTTGAAAGTGCTATCCCCTGTATAGAAGAGATTCCAAGTGAGGAGCACCAGATGCTCTACCAGCACTATATCACATGCTTGTCTAAGGTAATATTATGATTTGTTGAAGACTCCTTTTCTGTTTTGTAGATTACGGCCCTTATCTTAGTTTAGACTTTATGATTCATGTAAATACTTAGAAATTAGTTTTAAGTATGATCTGACAAATGGTATTTTAAGACTGGTTATACATATATTTTCTTGTGCAGTTTTACAGAGATGTTCATAAACACATCTGAGGGTTGGAACAAAATCTGACAGTTAGGAGTAGGATGTTAAAAGAAATCAGAGCTGACACCTGTTGGCCTGTATGGTGGGCTGTTGAAGTCCTGAAATTAAACATGTCAGGGGCATGGTATCATTGCTGATGTCCTGGGAAGTCTGATTGACTGCACTCTCAAGTATTGTGCTCGTGCCTACAGTTAAAGGGATTCTGTCATGATTTTTATGATGTCGTTTTTATTTCTAAATGACACTGTTTACACTGCAAAAGATTCTCTCTACAATATCAAATTTATTTCCTAAACCAGCAAGTATAAATTTTTTTTTTTTTTAGTTGTATTATTGATGTGTAGACAGCCATCTCAGGTCATTTTGCCTGGTCATATGCTTTCAGAAAGAGCAAGTGCTACACTATGGAACTGCTTTCTGGCTTATTGTTTCTCCTACTCAATATAACTGAATGTGTCGCAGTGGGAATTGTACTATTGAGTGCTGTTCTTATATCTACCAGGCAGCTGTTATCTTGTGTTAGGGAGCTGCTCTCTGGTTACCTTCCCATTGTTCTTTTGTTTGGCTGCTGGGGGGGCACAAGTCACATGACTGGGGGCAGCTGGGAAACTGACAGTATGTCTAGCCCCATGTTATATTTCTATAAAAAAATCTGTTTGCTCTTTTGAGAAACAGATTTCAGTGCAGAATTCTGCTGGAGCAGCCCTGTTAACTGATGTGTTTTGAAAAAAGCATTTTTTCCCATGACAGTATCCCTTTAAATATAGGTAAGCTTGGGACAAGTGAGTGTAAGCTGCAAAATGTCATCTGCAACATTCCTTGATGAGATTCAATGATATTTGGCTGCAGCATTGCTGTGGCCATAGGAAAAACTGTAAGACTTCCAACTTCCAGAGAGTTGGAGGCATGACTGTCACCAGTTTGTTCCAAGTCTAAGTAGTATTGAATTCAGATATAGATATCAGTATATTGATTATTTTGGTGGATAACTGCAGTTTGGTTCTAATACTAGCTGCACATGTACAGATCTGATTTGTATTGGTGATTTAATTGGGGAATTGACGATACTCTTAATACCTAATATTTGTGTCCATTAACACTGCAAGTTTTGTCTTTGTTTTGGATTCCACCTGGAAGCACATGATGCATACATGGTAATTGTTGCCACTTAAAAATAGTTACATAGTTAAACATAGTTACATCGGTTTGGAAAAAGACCAAATGAAGTTCAGCCCCTCCAAATGAAACCCAGCATCCATACCCCCGACCCTTACATAAATTATATATACCATATCTATTCTAACTATAGAGTTTAGTATCACAATAGCCTTGGATATTATGTCTGTCCAGGAAATCATCCGAGCTCCTTTTAAAGGGGTTGTTCACCTTCAAAACACTATTTCAGTTGAGTTATTTCAGATTGTTCTCCAGAATAAAGACTTTTTTTCAATTGCTTTCCATTTTTTATTTTTACAGTTTTTCCAGAATCTAAGTTTAGATTTTAATCTTTCAGTCTGGCACCTCAGTAATTCAGGTGCAGATTCTGCACTGTTACAATTTTGCAACATTTAGGGGCACATTTACTTAGCTCGAGTGAAGGATTAGAATGAAAAATACTTCAAATTTCGATGTATTTTTTTTGGCTACTTCGACCTTCGACTTCGAATCGAACGATTTGAACTAAAAATCGTTCGACTATTCAACCATTTGATAGTCGAAGTACTGTCTTTTTAAAAAAACTTCAACCACCTACTTTGCCACCTAAAACCTACCAAGCACCAATGTTAGCCTATGGGGAAAAACTTTTTTTTTGATCGAAGGAAAATCCTTCGATCGATGGATTAAAATCTTTCGAATCGTTTGATTCTAAGGATTTAATCGTTCACTCAAAGCATTTGCGGTAAATCCTTCGACTTCGATATTCAACGTCGAAGGATTTTACTTCGAGGGTCGAATATCGAGGGTTAATTAACCCTCGATATTCGACTAATAGTAAATGTGACCCCTAGTTGATACATTTCTCAGCAGTATCTCTGGAGTATTAGCAACTATTGTATCAATTCCAACAGCTGCCTGTAATGAAACTCATGGTTTCTGTTCAGCAGGGACAAAGATAAGTAAATGTATCAATTTAGAACAGTTTAGTGAGTCGGCGACCCCCCTCCCAGAGCACTTACACTTCAATATTAGTAAAACGGTCACACATAGAAAGTGATTGGAAAAAGTCTTTATTTCTGGTGAACTGAATCTGAATCTATAATGTCCTCTAATGTACTTGTAATGTGTAATCATGTCCCATCGCAAATGATATAAATTTACCCGTGTGATCACTTCAGGTGCCCCAAACAACTGAATGATTCCTTGCAAGTTATTAATATAATGGATCTTTTAATTTTTTTTTTTTTGTGTCTGTTTTGTCTTGGAGACAGTTAAATATATATGTGCTCACCAAGAATGATATTTAGATAGCTGAATAATATATAGAGAAAAAATATTAATACTATCATTATATTTTGTCTTAAGCTTCCTCTTGAAGAAGCCAAACTGAAGAAGGTCTGTGAAAACATGATTACTGTGTATCCATCCCTTATTTATCCTCTGAAAGTACTCGCCTTGCACTACATAAAATCTGGTAATTTTATTATTCTGCCGTTTCAATCATTCTGTGTCTGTTTAGATCGTTACCTACTAATTAAGTTAGGTTTACAGCTTTCGGCTATCCAGTGCATGTGAGGTGAAATCTAGAGCAGTGACTACATACTGTTGCCTGTAGTAAACCTGATACAGCAAGAAAACTTTGGGGTCTCTATATAGAAACCATTGTATTGATTAACTCCCATAATGGCTATTCATAAACATGGCATGTACATATGCATAGGAGTCTTGTGTTGTTAAACATTTGCAGGGCAGATGAAAAGGCATTGGTAAAGATATTGGATCCGTTATCTGAAAACCCTTTATCAAGAAAGCTCCACATTATTCCATCTCCCATAGACTCAATTTGAATCTAATAATTCATATTTCTAAAATCGATCTTGTTTTTTGTTGTAATAATAAAACAGAACCTTGTATTTGATCCAAACTAAGATATAATTAACCCTATAAGAGGCAAAACAATCCCATTGAGTATATTTAGGGGCAGATTTACAAAGCTCGAGTGAAGGATTCGAATTAAAAAAACTTCGAATTTCGAAGTGTTTTTTTGGCTACTTCGACCATCGAATGGGCTAGTTCGACCTTCGACTACGACTTCGACTACGAATCGAACGATTCGAACTAAAAATCGTTCGACTATTCGACCATTCGATAATCGAAGTACTGTCTCTTTAAGAAAAAATTCGACCCCCTAGTTCGGCAGCTAAAAGCTACCGAACTCAATGTTAGCCTATGGGGAAGGTCCCCATAGGCTTGCCTGTGTTTTTTTGATCGAAGGATATTCCTTCGATCGTTGGATTAAAATCCTTCGAATCGTTCGATTCGAAGGATTTAATCGTTCGATCGAACGAATAATCCTTCGATCGTACGATTAGCGCTAAATCGTTCGACTTCGATATTCGAAGTCGAACGATTTTAGTTCCTAGTCGAATATCGAGGGTTAATTAACCCTCGATATTCGACCCTTAGTAAATCTGCCCCTTAATGTTTAAATCCATTTTCAGTAGACTTAGGGGCAGATTTATCAAGGGTCGAATTGAAAATTCGAAATTGTCAAATTTGACTAGGGAGTTATTCAAATTCGATTTGAGTTCTTCAAAAAATTCAAATTGGATTTTCGAGATTTATCATACGCCGGCCTTTTAACTATTCTAACTTTACGGCACCTAAAAGCTGCCAAATTGCCGTTTAAGTAATTGGGAGTGGTCCAGGGATCAATTTGGAGTTGTTTGCAGCCTTCATGACAGTCAAGTTTTTTTCAGGGAAAAAAAACTTGAATAGAGTTTTTAAAATTCGAATCTAATTCGATTCAAATTTGATTTAAGTTTTTGGGTCGATCCTATTCACATATTGATTTTTATAATACATTTTGATTGGTCGAATTTTCAAGTTCAGTAAAGTCATGGGAGTATATGAGAGTTTAAAAAAAAACTCACATGAATTCGAAATTCGACCCTTGATGATTGTGCCTCTCAATGTATAGAGATCCAAAGTATTTTGGATATATTTCAGAATTTATTTTTATACCCCCGAGGATGGAATGTCAGAATACAAAAATCCGGCATCTCAGACCTGCCCAGGTTGCATATAAGTCAATGGGAGAGGTCCCAAAGATTTTTTGAAATTGTGTTTTTAAAAATGATCTGATACATTCAATTTTGATGAGCAATTTGTTAACACATTTTCAAATCATGAGACAGTCATTGCTGCTTCATCCTAAATATAAATGTGATGAAAATTATGGGGGTTATTTACTAAACCCTGAATGCCAAAAATCCGAAAAATCTGTGGTTTTTTTTTTTGTATAAAATCCGAATTTTTAGTGGAAAAAAAATCCCCACAAATATTTCAGAATTTATTTTAAATAAAATAAATCACCCAGGTTGCATATAAGTCAAAGATTTTTTTGATCTGCGCTGGATTTTGTACAATAATCTAAAAATGTCATGGTTTTCATGCAAAAAACAGAAAGAAATCAGTTTTCTGGTGGAAAATCTGAAAAATTAGGATGATATGTATTTTTCACGATTTTTTCCCGCAAACAAAATTTTCAGAAATGTGTATTATTAAATAAGGACGAAAAAACCTGTGCGGATTTGAGTTTTTTTTCCGAAAATATTGAGATAAATTCGGACTTATAAATAACCTCCTATATGTTGACATTTCTTTTTTTCCCATAAAACCAAGAACAGTTCAGTCCAGCTTTAACAGCTGACTCATTCATTGGGGGTACAAGTCATTTGCATGTTCAATGATGATCTTGTTGAAATGAATGCAGAATGCTAAGATTACGTGGCTCTGGAGTTACTAAAGCACACAGTGTCTGTCTGAGGACAGCAAGTTCTTAGATTTTGCAGAAATTCAACTGAGGTAAAAAAAAAAATACTATTTTTGTTATTTTTTCAACTATTTGCAGAGAACACATTGTACCTCAGCTCAGTAGGTAAACTTCAGCAGTACCATTGGCAATTGCAGGGAGACAAAAGCAGATAATTATATATGGGGAACTCTCTGCTTCCCTACTGATTGCCATTTATGCGCCATTCTTCTGTATGGCAAGATGTAGTTAAGCTACTGAATCAGAATGGAGAGGGCTTTTCAGGTTTTGTTTTTTTGTTTTTTTAAACAGGAGAAAAAAAAAATAAAAAAAATCATCTTTTTATGTTCCCCAATTCCCATATCACTAATATCTTTGATTGAAAAGTAGGGTAGCATTTAAATGTGATCTAAAACCGAAATGAATTGATTTAAACTAACTCAGGGTAATTCTCTGGGCACTTTTGCAGTTTACCATTATTTTCTACTTTTAGATATTTGCATTTTCAGACTTCTTTTGGCTTTACTCAAGGGTTGGCTGAGTACAGGAAAATGGTTGCCACCCCACCGGTATTTCACTGGCCTAGCTGGTAAAATAGAAGCCAGGGAAGGCTGGTATTACAAATTTACTGGCAAAGTAGTTAATGCTAATTGTAACACTGGCCCCTGAGCCACCATAATTCCTGTTTAGAGTTACCATTAATGTCCTTTCCGATTTAAAGGAGAAGTAAACACTTGCTAATACAAACCCCTACCCCCCTACCCTACATAGAACACCCTCCAGGCTTACCCCGACTCTTGAAATAGCTCGAATCCGAAAATACTCCACTCGAGGTCATGTAGGAGTCAATGGCAGAGGTCCCTTTGAACCATTTAAAGATGTTAATAGCCTTCATGATGTTTGGTTTTTTTTTAGTTTGGTTTCCCTTGAAAACTCTATTAATCGAGTAATTTGTGGAAAACTCGAATAATTTGAGTTTTCGGGTTCTCCTCGAATTCACTGATTCGAGTTTTTCCCATTCAAGTTTTTACTTATATCAGAAAAAATTTGAGTGGTGAGTTCACAAAGCTCTAAATTTCGACCTTTGATAATTAACCCCCGTAATAACCTCAAATATTTTGAGTTTTAGAGAAATAAAAATAGAGAATAAAATACAATTTGTCAAAAAAAAAATAGAGATCTGAATGTTAGTAAATTTAACCCTGAGGGTTGCTGATACTATATAAAACTGTCTAAGGGCCCTTACACAAAGAGGTTTTCATGCATCTATATATGCATTGCTGAGCGCAGAAAATCTCATACATATTGGGGGGGATTTGAAATAGTGGAGAGAGCCCATTTTTGGAGTAAAAGTGGTGGTAAACTGGTGTAAAATACTTTCTCCATATTCACAAACAGAAATCTGCCTAAATTCCGACTCTATCTGAAAAGTGAAAGAAAGACAGTTTACAGACACTTTTATGAATTTGTCTTTTAATCGACATAAAAATTGCACAAAAACATCATTTTAAGCGACATTTTCTCCCGACATTTAAAAAATGGAATAAAGCTCAGTGTAACTCTTCCCCATGTGTCAGATCAATTCTAAAATAACTTGCCCTGCTTTGGCTCACCCAATCTTTATTTCATACCTCTTGTAGCTGCCCTATTGGGGAATTATTATCATATTAATAGGAATTAGCATTTTATAGTCAGGGTACACGTTTCTGTCTAACCCTTAGGTTTAAAAGCCTCATTAACAAAACAAGTAAACACAGATTAAACAAAAAAGTGTATTTTATATGTAAAACGTTTCTAACTCCTTGTGTAGTTTTACTAGTTTTCGGTTAATGAATAACTCAAATTGCTAATATTGCCTCAATGTATTATCTAAAGGAAAGGTAAAGCCTTCCAGGCATTTTTTTTTTTTTAGTTTTAGCAGCACTTAGACACTGGACTTAAGATAAAAAAACATCTCTGATAATAATACCTATATTATGCAAAATAGCATTTTTTGTATTTAGACTTTTATATCTTGTTGCAGAAGTGGAATTACACAAACATGTAGGCAGATTTAGAAAGCCGAGGTTATCCTGAAAAAAAATGATGTAAAATAACCCCCCTACCCTGAAAATTCCAGTTTGATGGCTGACTGACAGTTTTAGTAAGACAAATTCAAGAAAAATTTTGTTAATCTGTCTGTTTAAAGGACAAATTCACAAAAGTGGTGATAGTTTTGTGAATTTGGTGGGAAATCCGATATTTTTATCTGCACTTTTATTTAGTCTCAATATCACCACTTTTGTGAATTCCCCCCATTGGGTTTTATTAGCAAGGTTCATTTTTGTCCAAACACAACCCTTTATTCTATTGGTTTCTGAACATGCGTCAAGTACAAGACAATAAAACACATTGGGGGGAATTCACAAAAGTGGAGAGAGACATATTAGCATATTAATAGGGATTAGGATCTCATAGTCGGGTCACAAGTTTGTGTCTAACCCTATAGGTGTAAAATCTTTATTAACAAAACAATTAAAACACTGATTAAAAAAAAAGTGTATTTTATACAATTTAATATGTTAAAAGGTTTTGCTCACACTTGTTATTTTACTAGTTTTAGATTAATGAATGGGGCAATATTAGCAATTTGAGTGAAAATATTATCTAAAGGAAAAGTAAAGCCTCTCAGCCATTTTTTTTTTTAGTTTTAGCAGCACTTAGACACTTGACCTAAGACAATAAAACATTTCTGTTACAAATCCCTATATTATTCAAAATAGCATTTTTTTTTACACGAACATGTAGGCAGATTTAGAAAGCCCGGGTTATCCTGAAAAAAGATGTATAATTCCCCCGAAAAATCCAATTTGATTGCTGACTGACAGGTGTAGTAAGAGCTAAAATCAAATTCAGAAAAAATGTCATTAAAATGTCGTGCAAAAGACAAAAATTGGAAAACTTTCTGTTTAAAAGATAAATTCTCAAAAGAGGAGATAGAGGTTTGTGAATTTGGTGGGAAAGCCGACATTTTTATCTCCACTTTTATTTTGTCTGAATATCACCACTTTTGTGAATTTCCCCCATTGTGTCATGAATGGAGCAAAATGCAACTCTGAAGCTCATGAGTTCAAGCAGGCAGATATAATGGACTCAGCTAATGCATTTAGGTGCTCTCAAGCCTGTATCTCAAGCATATGTCAAATGCATAAAAAAAATGCCAAGTGTAAGAGATCTAAAATTGCTACTCAATCTGAATCCGCTAAAAAAAGAAAATGAATGCAAATTGCAAAAGTGCTCAGAGAAGCACCTCACATAACTTTATATCCATTCATTTCATCATCAATTTATTATTCCTGTTAACAACACAAGATCTTTGTGTGAATGATTTCTGTTTCAGAATAGAAAATGTCATTTAACAATATTAAAAAGAAAAAGTTTACGTTAAAACGTATGACGATTATAAGTGGGCTTTATCTTCAGTGTACAGGTTTTTTTTTTTTTAATAAATGTTCAGTATACCATACTGGTGTTTTTCAGAGGAAACAGGTCACACTTGTTATCAGACTCCTTTTATAAATTGGTAGAATGCAAGTTTGGTGTTGCTAAGTGATGACATATGAACAATACTTGTTTTATCATAATCTGCTGTGAAACGGAATTATGGGAATTACATAAACCAGCTTCTCTGTATAGAAGTTCTGCTATTCATTTAGAATGTATCTTTTTGTCTGTTGTCAGTTATATTGTATGACAAGTGTTTTTCTGTGCAGGGTCGGACTGGGGGGCCCGGGACCCACCGGGACTGCTGTCCTGGGCCCCCCCCTACTGTGATGCGCCGGCTCAGCTTGAATTATTCATGGAGCCTCTCGCTGCGCATGCGCAACGGCGTCCCTCTGCGCGCATGCGCAACGGCATCCCTCTGCGCGCATGCGCAACGGCGTCCCTCTGCGCGCATGCGCAACGGCGTCCCTCTGCGCGCATGCGCAACGGCGTCCCTCTGCGCGCATGCGCAACAGCGTTCCTTCACGCGCATGTGCAGAAGACACTGCGCACCACAGGAAATGTTTTTTTCTCTAAATCCTGATATCTGGAGAGGGGGTCTGGCCCAAGGGGGCCCATGAGAGTTGGGGCCCACTGGGTTTTTTCCCGGTGTCCCTCCGGGCCAGTCCGACACTGTTTCAGTGTATAGATAAAGTAAGTTATAATAATACAGGTATTGGACCTGTTATCTAGAATCCTTGGGACCTGGGGTTTTCCGGATAAGGGATCTTTCCATAATTTGGATCTCCATAACTTAAGTATGCTAAAAAATCATTTAAACAGTAAATAAACCCAATATGACTTTTTTTTAACCTCCTATAAGCATTAATTATATCTTAGGTTCAAGTACAAGGTACTGTTTTATTATTACAGAGAAAAGGGAAATATTTTTTTTAAAACTTGGGATTTGATTAAATGGAGACGGTCTTCCCCTAATTTGGGATAACGAGTTTCTCAATAATGGATCCCATACCTATAATGACAATTAGGTCTTTTCAAATGGATTATTTATTAAAAAGGTGCATAGCAGCACATTATTATATAACTTGTTTTAATATCAAATGTTAACTGAATTATTTCAAGGTAAAAGTCACAGTACTTCTTCCTATATCAGTATCCCACCCCCCAGTTTCCCCATCAGTATCTTATCCACTGTTGAACACTGAACACTGTTCAACACTGTTCTTTTCTATCCAGTGCCTAAGTGGACCTTAAAGGAATTGTTCAGTATAAAAATAAAAACGGTCTAAATGGATAGGCTGTGCAAAATAAAAAATGTTTCTAATATAGTTAGCCAAAAATGTAATGTATAAAGGCTGCAGTGACTGGGTGTCTAACCTAACAGAATAGAACACTACTTCCTGCTTTTCAGCTCTCTTGGTTTCCACTGACTCGTTAGCCTGGTGACCAGGCGGTAACCAATCAGTGACTTGAGGGGGGGCCACATGGGCCATAACTGTTGCTTTTGAATCTGAGCTGCATAATGAGGATCAATTGCAAACTCACTGAACAGTTATGTCCCATGTGGCCCCCCTTCAAGTCCCTGACTAACTCAGAGTTAGAGAGCTGATAAGCAGGAAGTTGGATTCTGGCTATTATATTCGACATCCAGTCACTCCAGCCTTTATACATTACATTTTTGGCTAACTAACTATATTAGAAACAATTTTTATTTATCCAGTTTTTAGTTTTACACTGAACTTTAAAATTAAGTTACGTGCTCGTGGTGAAAACAACAGTTCAGAAATGTTTTAATCTGATGTTTCTGTAACAGTGTGAAAAAGTGATTACAGTTGGCCACGGATAGATACTCATAACAATTCTGTTTGGTGCTTTTAGGGTAAGGTCACACTGTGAGATTTGGGGGGGTTTAGTTGCCTCTTCTTTGGGGCGACTAATCTCCCTTAACTGCTTCCCCCTGTCTTCCGCCTGCTAGAATGAAAAACACCTGCGGCCTGGCACTCGTGACGCTTCGTTTTCTGAAGTTTCCTTTGGCAACTTCGGACGACTTTGGAAAACGAAGCGCCGCGAGTGCCATGACGCAGGCGGTTTTTCATTCTAGCAGGCGGAAGACAGGGGGAAGCAGTTCGGGGAGATTAGTCGCCCCAAAGAAGAGGCGATTAGTCGCCCCGAATCTCACAGTGTGACCATACCCCATATACTGCTATCTAAAAAGGAAATCAATGTTCAATTTTAGGTGATATCACTGAAGAGGCTATATGTTGCTACAGCAAGCTTCTAGAACTTGATCCCTTGAATGGGCCTGGACTTATTGGAATGGGGATCAAAGCTCTACATGACAGAAATTATGTACTGGCTTCAGAAAACTTATCTAAAGGTAAAAGAATCACATGTGCTAGGTGTTTTTATTCTCGCCAATACAATGGATGAGGGAATATCCAGTACAACTGCTGTTTTTTGTTTCCAGGGCTGAAAGACGTGAACTGCTGCCCTTCTGCTTGGTGTTGCCTGGCACAGGCTCAACTGAAAATACACAAGTATGCTGAGGCTCTTGTATCCTGTGATCAAGGTAACAGAAAAAAATCTCTTTGCAGGGTTTGAGCAAATTTCATTGTCCCTGAATGTTTGTATTTTTAAATACTTCCAGGAAGTTTGTTACTGTGTTATTTAAATCTTCAGACCAATCTGTATGTCTTATTTTAATGAATCAAGGAAAATACAATGACTATCTATTTCTTTCATACTGTTCATTGTGATTTTATACAGAATAAAAGTCATACAAAGTAATTATCTTAATTTGTTCAGCAATAAATGGTGCCACGCAAGATAATTCTGCACCTCAAACCGTTGTTCAAAAAGACGCAGCTCTTCGGTTGAAGGCAGAAGCGTTAGTAGAAGGCAACAGCTCAAACAATGCAGAGGAAGCACTAAAAGCCCTTGAGCAGGTACAGCTAACTTTGCTTATCTAACAGCTTTTTTTTGTTTTTTCATGACATAAACTTTAACAGCTTTATTTCAAGCCATTTGTGTGATGTGGCAGTTGTCTTGCAGAAAGCCCAAGAAAACTTATAAAAAAGTTTTTTTTTTTTTTTTCTAACACAACCCTTTACTTTTTAGTTTTCCTTTTTTCACTGTAATTGCCTGAAGTCTTACAGTGCTTATTGTGGACAGAAAGGTTCTAGAAAAGAGTTGTAAAAATATACAGTAAGTGCTTTTATGAACACTTCAGCCATATATATCTTCTACAGTGCCAAAATGACCCTGCACTTATCCTGATCACAGTGAGAGTGCAAATGAAAGCAACAGACGTAGAGAAAGCTCTTTGCTACACCCACAGATGGGTTGATTCATAAAAATTTCAGAAACTTTCCAACTTTCTTCTCAGTTCATCTCACTTTTTTCCCAAGTTTTCTCATCAGACATAAAATATTCATTTTTGGAGGCATTGTGATGATTTAGATAATTTTTTTTTCAAGTAAAGATTTTTTTCTGACCATAAATTGGGTTCAGCCATTTTAGACCTGGTGAAAAATTTGGATGTAACTAAACACTGTTGCAATTTACATGGTGTATAGGGTAAAAATATTCAATTTGAAAAATAAAATTTACACAGGAGAAAAAAAAAATCAAACTTTAAAAAAAAAAAAACGTTTTCATTTGAAGTGAGTTCGACCTGTGGAATATACTGCATTTGTAATCAAAATTGAGCTGGAGTAACAGAAACTTGACTTTGGATTCATCTGTCCCATAATTTCCTCAAAGCTTGCTGTAAAGGCATCAGCTTGTTTTTTGTAATCTTAAAGGCATACTATCATGGGAATTTTTTGTTTTTTTTAAAACTCATCAGTTAATAGTGTTGCTCCAAGCAGACTTCTATTCATCAAAAGAGCAAACTGACTTATTTTTATATTTTTAAATCATGGGGTTAGACATATTGTTAGTTTCCAAGGAGCCCCCAGTCATGTGACTGATAAACTTCAGTCACTCTTTTACTGCTGTACTGCAAGTTTGAGTTATATCTCGCCCTCTCTTCCCCCTCCAACTAGCAGCCCATCAGCAGAACAATGGGAAGGTAACTAGATAGCAGCTCCCTGACACAAGATAACAGCTGCCTGGTAGATTTAAGAACAACACTCAATAGTAAAATCCATGTCCCACTGTGACTCCTTCAGTTACATTGAGCAGGAGAAACAATAGCCTGTCAGAAAGCAGTTCCATCCTAAAGTGCTAGCTCTTTCTGAAAGCACATAACCAGGCAAAATGACCTGATATGGCTGCCTACACACCAATATTACACCATAAAAATCATGACAGAATCCCTTTAATAATGCTGGCAACTCATTTATAGTCTGTAGAAAGTAGCAACTAGAACTCAAAACTCTGTAGGGGTGCACTGACAGACTCAAGACTGCTATCGATGATTTCCTTTAGGGACAGTTTTTTTTTTTTATTATAGGATACTGTCCTTAGAAAAGTAATAATGCCTTGGGTAACATAAGGAGGGGACAGAAGCTTGGATTCATATTGATCTTTAATTTGATAACCTTAATCAAAGGGGCCTGTTTTCTATGGTAAACTCTGACCTGCTGCCAGAGCTGTGATGCACAGATTAGTCCAACAGATATTACCATGTATCCCCCTAACAACTAATTGTTAAAATTGCTGACCACTGAAAAACTATCCTTACATCCAACTGCTGCTCAATTAAAGGCCCCAATTAATAACATTCACATTTTTTTCACCAATGGAATTTTTCTCTAAAAAATTCATGCTTTTTAAAATAAACAAAATGCAAAAAAAAAAGAAAGATTTATAAAGTGTAAAAACCACGGAAATCTCTATTACAAAAGTCACACTCCTACAGAAGTCAGTGGGAGCTGCATTAATCCTATTGGTCCATTTTCAAGCTATTTGGTATACTTTCCCCCCGCTTTTTTCATTCTTGCTTTTACATAAGGTTCTTTTAATATATTTACAAGGCCTTCTTGATTTTAGACAAATAGGGGTAGTTTTAAACAACTTTAAAACCACTAAAACAAGAATGTTCATAAATGGTTGGAAAAATTCAGGTGTGAGAATATTCCGGCTATTCTGAACTTGGTGACTTACATAGGAACATATAGGGGCACATTTACTTAGGGTCGAATATCAAGGGTTAATTAACCCTCGATATACGACAGTCGAAGTTAAATCCTTCGAATATCGAAGTCGAAGATTTAGCACTATGCGTTCGATCGAAGGAAAAATCGTTCAATTGAATGATTAAATCCTTCGAATCGAACAATTAAATCCTTCGTATCGAACGATTAAATCCTTCGAATCGAACGATTAAATCCTTCGAATCGAACGATTCGAAGGATTTTAATCCATCGATCGAACGATTTTCCTTAGATCAGAAATTGCCTAGAAAGCCTATGGGGACCTTTCCCATAGGCTAACATTGATGCTCGGTAGATTTTAGGTGGCGAAGTAGGTGGTTGAAGTTTTTTCTTAAAGAGACAGTACTTCGACTATCGAATGGTCGAACAGTCGAACGATTTTTAGTTTGAATCGTTCGATTAGAAGTCGAAGTAGCCAAAAAAAACGTTCGAAATTCAAAGTATTTTTTATTCTATGCCTTCATTCGAGCTAAGTAAATGTGCCCCATAGTGTGCACACTGATCAAAAGGAGATTTTCACTGTATTATGCAGACACCCAATCCCTTTTGAGTTGGGTGTAAGTGAATTAACTTTTAAACAGGACAATGGTTCTTAAATGCACTAAAGCTGTACCAGGCCTATTTGAAGCCTAAGTACAAGTACTTGCAAAGTTTTCCCTTTCACTAGACCACAACAGAAGAACTTTTGAAAAAGCAAAAAATGGAGTAAATAACATAACTTTTATGTGCTCTGAGTTAATGCTTGCCCCATTCCTTATAGACAAAAATTATTATGTAATCTTGTTTGTAAAAATATAATTTATAGTAAAACACATGGTTTATTATCCTATAATAGCTTCTTGTTAGTATTGTTTTGTGGAATAATGTTGAAATACTCATGTTTTTTCAGTCCTGCAGTATGTAGTTTGTGTGTTTATGTTTTCTTTTATTATGGACCTTTTGCTTTCATGTCTTCATTTTTAGATTTCTAATGCAGATAATAATCCAGAAATTTGTGCTATTAAAGGACAAGCTTATCTAAAGAAAGGCTGTATAGATGTAGCTTCAAAGGTTTGTGCCAATATTATATTTAAATTTGTATCAGATAAAATGACTGCACACAATGCTACCTAACTAAAGTTATAAAATAGTTTTAAGTGCAGTTTGTTTGCTCATTTGTTCTTTCTGAGCAATTATATATAATATGTGTTTATAAAGACTTAATGTGGGTGTTCCCATAAGTACTTTTTTGGTGCTTTTATTTGTGAAATAAGCATATTTTTTCATCTCTCTGTGATCAAGGTATTGGGAGTGTTCTCAACGTTTTGTTGCTGCCGATATCAACATGAATACAGTTTCATTCATTTAATTTTATTCATCCAATCTTAATCTATATTTTACTTCATGAACGAAGCTTGGCATCTGCTTTTAACTCCCCTCTTAAGGTTAAATACCTAAACAAAATTAACTTACATGTGATTTTTTTTTTTAGTTCTGAATATATCTTACTTATACTAACTATATCTAGGTGAATGAAATCAATAAACACAAAGACATGTTTGCAGAATTAACGTTGCAGAATGCACCTGGTTGTATCAGGTATAACTCTTCACTGTTGCCTAAGAGTAGGAAGTGTGCATGTGTCATTCTAAGGCCCCCAGCTACTTAGGAAGAACTGCACGAAGCAAAATTCCCTGAATAAAATTATGTAATTTAAGGCAAACAGGGTTCAAAGTACAGGGTACTGTAAAGGGTACAGTGCACCTCCAGCTGCCCCTATAGATACAGCAATGCATTTGTTCGGCAGCACTGTTCATGGGGGGCAGGCATGGGAAGGCATGGAGATGCCCCCTCATCAGCTACCTATTCACATATCAGATAACACCATTATGTTCTACAGAGCTTTGTAACCTATTATCTGTATCTGCTGTGTAACCTGTGCCTTTTCTCCTTTGGATAGCTGTTCCATTGCTGCACAATAGCTTATTTAAATAACCAAAAGTAGTGTTTCTTAAACCCAGCAGTTTTACCAGTGATGGGCAACACTGCATTATATATTTATTACTTAAAAACACTTTCATTTGTTGATGTTACTGTTCGTTTAAGGCTAGTCAAGCTGTGAGTGCTTGGTTTATATTTTTATTAACCAATTCCATTTACTGTATGCTTTTTTTTTGTTTTTGTCACTGCCCCATTAGATTTCAGAAGAGCTTAGACTGTCACATGAACATTTGGCTGAAGGACATTTTCTGGAAGGTCTGCTTCAATATATTCAGAAAAACTACTCTGCTGCAGAAATAAGGTGTGTATTACAATTTATTAGAATAATGAAATTCTTTATACAGGAGTGCATACAGCTATATATTGTCTCCTTTATATTGTTTCCAACACTTTATTATCTATGTTTTCTATAGTGAATGAAGTGGCAGGGTATTGAAGTTGAGTTAAAAAAGAAAGTGGTACTGAACAGGTTTGGGAGAATGTGTGTACTGAGATAGCTGTATTAAAGTGGAAATATGATGTCATTATTATTATTAACATGTATTTATATAATTCCAACATATTGCGTAGCATTGTATTATGAGAAATATCGTCCTACCTTTCATTAATTATTTTCACCAAACCCTATGGTGTTTCTCAGTTTGCAGTATGCTCTTGAGAGGAAGCCAGAAAATGCAGTGTATCACTATTATCTGGGGTTGAATTATTGGTTTATGAGCAAAGAGACAAGGAGGGACAAAACGAAAGCTGTGACCCAGTTTTTAAAGGTATCCATTTCTCTCTTTATTCTTACTAGTACTAAAATCCTCTACTCATAAGAATTCCTTTTCTTCTTGCTTTTTTTTTTTGTTAGAAATCAAATTTTCAATATTAAAAAATAACCAATAACTAATTTTAACCTTTTCAGTGAAGCAATCGTGATGCCCAAATTTTAGTTATTTCCATGATTAAATTGGAAAAATCCTTCACTAACAATTAAGTAACGATAATTGTAAAATCCTATATTATTGTGAGCTATTAATATTTTATAGTCTGCTAAATTATTCATGTCAATTTGTATCTAACAGAAAAAAATCAAAAGGTATATTTCTGATGTCTTCTTATTATCTCTGTATTAATTAATTCTAAAGTCACTATAAATGGTAAAATAGACGTGTACTTTAAAGCAAGGGTGGACTTTAAGGTGGAGCCATGTCATGAAGCTTACGAAAATACATCTTGCTTTAAGCAAAACAGTTTGGATGTATTAAGCCCCCTAGGGGCTAATTAAATAAAAATAAGTTTTAAAGTAAACCAGTTCAGTTAACCAAACCCAGCAATTATTTTAGCTCACTCTACTAAAAATTAGAAAATGAAATAAATAACTCATATGTCTTCCAGACTGGATGCCTCTGGCAGCCATGGTCCAACCCATGGTTTACATTCTTTTTTAATATAAAAACCAGGGATGTACCAAATGCAGGATCCGGTTCGGGATTCAGCCAAGATTCTCCCCTTTTCAGCAGGATTCGGCGGAATCCAAGTGCCTGGCAGAACCGAATCTGAATCCAAAAAATTGTGACTTTTCCCACATAAACAAGGAAGTTTAAAATGTTTTAACCATGCATGTTCTCTTCGTCCTTGTTTCCCTAATTTATATATAAAAATTAGGGTTCAGGTTTGGTATTCAGCTGAATCTTTTACAAAATATTTGTGATTCAGTTGAATCCTAAAATAGTGTATTTGGTACATCCCTCATAAAAATTTCCTGTGCAAGAAATTATAAGGTTTTTATAACACTGTACTAATTTACTTCCTGAATTACAAGTGCATGTTTTATGGTGAATTAATGATTTTTTTTTTTTTACATACTAATACAATCATCATGTTTTCTAGGCTGCCAAAATGGACCCTTTTATGTCTAGAGCGTTTTATTATCTAGGTCATTATTACAGTGAAGTAGCTGGTGATAAAAGCCGAGCACGTGGCTGCTACAAAAAAGCATTTGAACTTGATGACTCGGATGGTGAAGCTGGTGCAGCCGCAGTTGATCTGAGCATGGAGCTAGGAGATATGGTACTGTATCTTTTTTTTGTGGTTGTTGTAGTTTTCAATTACATTTCTAAGTAGGACAGTTTTCCTTACCTGTCTGGAGTTAAGTTGTGACTAATCTCCCTGAATGGCTTCCCCCTGTCTTCAGCCTGCTATAATGAAAAAACGCCTGCGGCATGGTACTCGTGGCATGGTAATCGTGGTGCTTCGTTTTCCGAAGTCGCTCGAAGTTTCCTTGGGAGGCCACTTTGGAAAACGAAGTGCCACGAGTGCCATGTCGCAGGCGGTTTTTCATTATAGCAGGGGGAAGACTGGGAGAAGCAGTTTGGGGAGATATGTCGCCCCAAAGAAGAGGCGATTAGTTGCCGGGCAACTAAATCTCTCGGAATCTCCAGGTGTGACCTTACCCTTAAAGTGGGACAAACTCAGTTTCAAGAAACGAAAGGTTACAATATGGCACTAATGATATGTTTTGGGCTTATGTTCAGGCCCTGATCAAGTACCTTTGCCATAAATAAACCTTTGTAGATTAAAACCATATAGCACAAGTAAAGGTCCCCATAGACGCGACGATTCTTCTTGCCGAACGACCGATTTTAGGGAAGCCCGACCAATCCTTCGAAATTATCGTGCGGTTAGTGGTATTCGAACGATCGTACATCTTACGATTTTTCGGCCGACATCTGTCGGGAAATTGATCGGCCAGGTCAAAAAATCTTTGTCGGTCCCAGTGCAATCTCTCTATGTTTGCAGGTCCAAGCAGGCAGCTCCCCTTTGTTTTCCTGGTTAATTGGTCTTTTTAGTTGATGGTAGATTCGTACGATCGTACGATCGTTCTGAGAAGATCGTGGTCTCACGATCAGGATCTGATCTTTTAAAAATCTCAACATCTATGGCCAGCTTAACCACAGTCATGTCCAAGCAAGTACCCTTGCCATGAATAAATCTTTACAGAATAAAATCATGTACAACAAATAACCATAGTCTGTTCTTAACATTTTAAAGGAAAGAAGGAGCCAGAAAAAAAGTTTTAGTAAAAGAAAATAATTAAATGGATCATGGAACACTCCTTTAAAACCTGAAGAGTTAAATAGTCTGATGGCTACTAGTTTTATGAATATTTATACAATAACCAATATTGTACAAATATAACAATACAACTGATTAACTCCGATGATAGTTTGTTAGGAGTTAGGAGCCAGGTATCGTGCCAGTATATTTTAAAATTGTAGAAGGGAAGGAGCCCCTGGAAGGAACCTACTCAAACACAGGGAGTACACATATACTACATGCATATAGCTTGCTGTTTGGAATAGACCCTAGGATCTCCGTGCAGAAAATCAATCAATTCTTGCCACTATGATTTGCTACAATTCCACATTATTTTTTACAACCACAGGTTTAATTTGGTGTTAATATTTTAATCCTTTTTCTACCTTTGGACCCATTTTAATGTTTTTTTTTTAAAAAAAAGTATGATAAAAATTCTACAGGTTCTTTCTTGCTCTCCTGAAGATTTTTCTGCAATGGTGGACCCAAAGTGCCTTGAAATTGTTTGCTTGGTTTTATTTCTTCTTTCTATTGCTGATCCCCCACCTAATAGCTGTAATCATTTTGAAGCACTGCTGGCTTTTCCGAAGAGATGGTTCTATCTCAATTTTTGAATACAACTATCCTTTGACACACTTAAGCCAACCTATTTATTTTACTGTATTCCCCCACTGTCACAGTTATTCATTTTAAAGAATAAAAACCTTTTGCGATTAGAATGCAGAAGTCTACAGAATTTGTTTTCTTTAGAACCCTGTGGTGCATATTTTAATTCAGTTTGATTATCAGTGTTCATTTATAAGGAACCTGAGCACTACAGATATACGGTACAGCATATATATATATATATATATATATATATATATATATATATATATATATATATATATATATATATATATATATATATATATATACATATACATACACACACATAGATACATATATATAGAGATATAGAGATATATAGATAGATGGATACATATAGATAGATGGATACATATAGAGAGATAGATGTATCTATAATATATATATATATATATATATATATATATATATATATATAATTTCCACTGACAAAAGGTGCACACCAGGATTTTTCAGTTTAAAACTCCATATTTATTAAATAGATTTAAAACAGGAACCGGCCAACGTTTTGGTCTTTTTCTAAGACCTTTATCAAGACCTTGATAAATCTATTTAATAAATATGGAGTTTTAAACTGAAAAATCCTGGTGTGCACCTTTTGTCAGTGGAAATTGGATAATGCAGCTATTTTCAGCGTAGCACCCAGGTATGTGACTAATCATTGGAGTCTCTCATGGATGGTGTGCGTTAGGACTTTGAATGTGTATATATATATATGTGTATATATATATATATATATATATATATATATATATATATATATATATATATATATATATATATATATATATATATATATATATATATATATATATATATATACACATATACATCTTTGTGACAAACAATGCAGATAATGTTTAAATGAGTTATAATGGTCTGTGGTCTTTATAAATTAAATGCTTGGTAGCATACAATAATTAACAGGGGTCCTGAATGCCGGGTATGGTAAAAATAACTTTTTTATTATTACAGAGAAAAAACGAAATCTATCAAAAAAAATGAATTCATTGCTTGGACTCAATTGAAAATGACATTCCCATATTTTGAAGTTTTCTGAATAAAAGGTTTTTTAAATAATATAGCCCATACTTGCCTTCACTTGTTTCAGCTTGAGACTTTTTAATACATTGTTCTACTTCTGACTCCAGAAATCCAATATGGCAGTTGAATAATAGATGAATCATCTACAATTGTCTGTATTTGTTTTATTTTTTTACAGGACGTGGCTTTAGCCATTTTAACAAGTGTAACAGAAAGAGCAGATGCAGGAACAGCTAAATGGGCTTGGCTTCGAAGAGGTCTGTTTTACTTGAGAGTTGGTCAGCATTCCAAATCAGTGTCTGAGTAAGTTTTTTTTACATTGGCTACACGGTTCTTGTCTTTAAAGGGGTTATTTATCAAAAGTCAATTTTTAGGAGTTTGTTGAGGTTTTTTATACCTTGAATGAACTCACAACTCTAATGTTTTCTAATTTAAGTAAAAAGTCGAATGGAAAAAACTTCAGTCACAGAATTCAGAGTGAACAACCAGAAACCTTGAATTAATAGCGATTTCAAGAGTCATTCAAATTAATTGAGTTTTTGAGCGAAACCCATCAAAAACAACCCAGACATCATGAAGGCTTTTAACATCTTGAAATGGTTCAAGCGACCTTTGCCATTGACTTCTACATGACCGACAGGTTTTAGCTGGAATATTTTTGGATTGGTGCTATTTCCAGCTTCGGAATATAATAAATCTTGAAAAATTAATTTTTTTTTTACAAAAACCCAAAAAATTTAATTTTTTTAATGACCCAAAAAAAACAACAAAAAACTATTTTTATCCAAAAATGTGAATTAAATTATTTATTTATATATATATATATATATAAAATATAAGGATATTATAAGTTACAGAGGAGTTTCATGACCATATAAAAACATGATGTACAAGATGAATCTATGTGCACTCCGTTATCTAATATATAATCATAATATACAGATCAGTTTTCTTTCATGGGATAAAAAGTCATCATACAACTATAAATAGATGTATACTGTGAAAAATGGTTAATGTATAGTGAGTATGGAATTCCTATTGCATAATGAAGTAATGAAGTTATTAGCTGATTATCAAAAGGTTCTGTTTTTGGGCCAAATTATTTTTCTTTTGTTCTTGGGAGCCTGTAAATTGAACACATTTTTTTTTATAGTTTCTGCTGATGTTGCTAAAGCATAGAGGTTGCAAAATGAACAGGTTTTTGCTCAGTTTGGCCGCCCACATGCTGGACCAAATCTCCCTGATCCAATCATTGAGGCCAAAATTATTAGAAGGAATCATACAAACCTGCCTAGAGAGTCTGGCCACATCAACTGGCCAATGCAGGTCCTTCTAATGGTCTCTTACAATGAGATATTTAATCATGCCTGATAGGCAGGGCGCCATCAGGGGGCACAGCTGGTACTCTGCCCAGCTGTGCCACACTTTTTTCTAAATATCAAGGCTCCCTTGACAGTGCCGAAGATGTGCCTCACCTGCGCCCCACCTGTGCCTCACCTGCGGAAGAGCCGAAGTGTTGAAGTCCCGGTGCTCCAAAGTACTGGTGCGCCGAAGCTGCTAAAAAGACCCAAAGCCACGAAAGGAGCTGCAGCTGATGTCTGTGTGGTGTAGGGTGGGCAGGATTTGGGGTGGGTGAGGCCCAGGTTGCCCAGAAAATTTGTTGTATCGTGCCCTGTGATTTCTAATGGTGGCCCTGCTGATCGGTATCTGGTCTGTTGACCAGATATTAGTCAGGCAGCTAAAGTCAGACTATGCATGACCTACTTTATCACACACATATACAGAATGTATGTTTGAGTGGATATCTAAGGGGGTTATTTATTAAAGGTTGAGTTGATCTTTAACACACAAATTCGAGTTTTCGATTTAAGTCAAAACTCAGATTTTTCGGGTTAAAAAAAAAACTAAAATTTTTTTGGGTTTTTATTATACCCCGAACCTGCAAATGTCTTGAATCCAAAAATACTCTAGCTAAAACCTGTCAAGGTCATATAGAAGTCAATGACAGAGATTCCTTCAACCATTTGAAGATGTTAATAGCCTTCATGATTTTTTTCGCTTGAAAACACGATTAATTCAAGCTATTCAAAAACTCGATTAATTAAACTTGAAAAGTCAAGTTTTCGGGTTGTTCAGCCCGACTTCACAGATTCGAGTTTTTTCTTGAATAGGAAAACGACTGAGTTTCAAGTTAATTTGAGGTATAAAAAATCTCACAAACCTTTAAAACTCGACCTTTGAGAAATAACCCACTAAATGTCTAGTAAATGATAGATTACTTTTGGATAGAAATTAGCAGCATTAAATAATTAAGGATATACAGGTATGGGACCTGTTATCCAGAATGCTTGGGACCTGGGGTTTTCCGGATAACGGATATTTCTTTAATTTGGATCTTCATACCATAAGTCTACTAGAAAATCATGTAAACATTAAATGAACCCAAAAAGCTGGTTTTGCTTCCAATAAGGATTAATTATATCTTAGTTGGGATCAAGTACAAGGTGCTGTTTTATTATTACTGAGAAAAAGGAAATAATTTTTAATAATTTGTATTATATGATTATAATGGAGTCTATGAGAGACAGCCATTCCATAATTTGGTGCTTTCTGGATAATTGATTTCCGGATAACGGATGCCATGCCTGTAGTTCCCTTTGAAAACACAAAATAATTTGACAGCAGCAAATGGCAGTAAACATTGAATGAATACATAGACCAACCATTATTTTTCTAGTTTATAAAGCCCGCATAAGTAATGTACATAACTGTCTTTACATAGTTCAGAATTCTTGACTTTACTTAAGGAAACCATATTCTGAATGCCTTGTTTCTTGTTAATTAGTCTTTCAGTTATGTTTCTTGGAGAGCCTTAACAATCAGACTTGTTTTGCCTATTTTAAGAGAATAGTATATTCAGGTTTGGGATTTTTATGCACAAATACAACTTACAATTTCTGAGAACTCTTTGTAAGAATAACACTAGGAGCTCTGTCCTGTTTGTATTTCAGCTCAGCAGTACTTTTGAAGAGTATTCCTTGAAGGTTCTTTTCTCCCTGAAATAGTTTGTAGTTTAACGAAGTGCCATTATGTTTAATGGTAGCTTGCACCCGAGTGCTGATTATTGTCCAATACATTCTCTGAATTTCTGCTGAGCATTTATTATATAAAAGCAGTATGTGTGCAGGTTATTGTTGCTGAAGTGTTTTTTTTTTTTATTATAAAACAGCATAAACTGTTCCTTCAGGTGTCCCGGCCAGCATTTAAGCCTTTTCTGTAGCAATCATGGTAATGAGGGTTCATAAAAAAGGCTCCTTCTAAGCTACGGTAATGTAAAAAAAATTCTGCTGCTCACTTTATGCCTAAATTCCCTTCAACTCTATTGTTATATCAATAATGGATGGGCTAGTAATTATGTGAGAAGTTTCAGATGAAAATTAGGCAGAGCTTAAAATTATGAATTAAAGGTGTTTTGCAAATGTTAAGTGTGTAAAATTGTCTGACAAATTTGATTGATTTGTGTTAAGGATGCACCGAATCCACTATTTTGTATTCGACCAAACCCCCGAATCTTTTGCGAAAGATTTGTCCGAATACCGAACCAAATCCTAATTTGCATATGCAAATTAGGGGTGGAAAGGGGAAAACATTTTTCGCATCCTTGTTTTGTGACAAAAAGTCACGTAATTTCACTCCCATCCATAATTTGCATATGCAAATTAGGATTCGGTTCGGCCAGGCTGAAGGTTTCGGCGAATTTGAATCCTGCTGAAAAAGGCCGAATCCTGGATTCGGTGCATCCCTAATTTGTGTACCAATTTAGCAGATTTTAAAGGGGTGGTTCACCTTTTAGTTACGTGTAGTACTGTATGTTATAGAATGGCCAATTCTAAGCAACTTTTCAATTGGTCTTCATTATGTATTTTTTTTTATAGTTCTTTAATTATTTGCCTTCTGACTCTTTCCAGCTTTCAAATGGGGGTCACTGACTCCATCTAAAAAACATATGCTCTGTAAAAGTGGCCATACGCGGGCAGTTTTAAGCTGCCGAAATTGGTCTATTAGACAGATTCGGCAGCTTATCTGCCCGTGTATGGGCCATTCCGACGGGACTCCCCGATCAATATCTGGCCAAAAATTGCCCAGATATTGATTGGACAGGTTTGATTTTTCCTTGCGATCGAGAACCTCGTAGTTGAAACAGTCCTCGTTCCGTTGGCGCCCATTGCCATTGTTGTAATCCGATCGTTTGGCCCTAGGGCTGAACAAACTGATTAACCCGATATTTACCTGCTGTTGGTGGGCATATCAGGGAAAGATCCGATTGTTTGGTGACTTCGCCAAACGACTGGATCTTTTAGTGTATGGCCGCCTTTGAGCTACAAATTTCTTGTTATTAATACTTTTTATTACTCATCTTTCGAATTCAGCTCATCTCCTATTTCTATTCCAGTCTCTTATCCAAATCGATGCATGGGTGCTAGGGGTAAATTGGATCCTAGCAACCAGATTGCTGAAATTGCAAACTGGAGAGCTGCTAAATAAAAAGCTACATAACCACAAATAATAATAAAATGAAAATCAATTGCAAATTGTCTCAGAATATTGCTTTCTACATCATACTAAGAGTTCATTTAAAGATGAAAACCCCCTTTAAAGCCTTTTTGGTAGAATTTGGATAATGTTCATGTGTCCTTTCTCCTATGATTCAGCTTACATGCTGCCCTGCGAGCGGATCCAAAGGACTCAAACTGCTGGGAGTGTTTAGGAGAAGCCTATTTGAGCAGAGGAGGCTACACAACAGCCCTGAAATCCTTCATGAAAGCCAGTGAACTGAACCCTGACTCCATTTACAGCGTATATAAGATAGCTTCCATTAAACAAATCCTGGGAACCTACAAAGAGGCAGTGAATGAATATCAGCAAATTCTAATGAAGTCTGGTGAATATGTTCCTGCACTTAAAGGTACTGCAGAATAGCATTAATCTCTAAGCAGTTTTCACACTGAAGTATTGCATGTATAAAACACTGGGGATCTGTTATTGTAGATGACTCGAAGATGCCATGCTGTCTGGAGTTTGCATAACGGGTGCTAAAATTTAAAGTTATATATTTTGACCCCTTAATGGATGCTTTTATTGTTTCACTTTCTCAGGGCAGTCCTCAGAAAAGGTATAAAATGGAGAATTACATGTGTGGGTTGTAATTTAGTGCAAGTTGTTTACATTCTCCTTTAAATTGTGTGCATTTTTTCCTCTTGTCTTTAAATATTATTAACTGTTTGACTACATTATAATTAGTGATGCACCATATTCACTATTTTGGGTTCTGCCGAATCCCCAAATCCTTTGTGGAAGATTTGGCTGAATCCTAATGTGCATATGCAAGTTAGGGGTGGGAAAGGAAAAAGTGTAAAAAAAAAATTTTTCTTCCTTGTGTCGTGATGAAAAGTCACGTGATTACCCGCCCCACCCCCAATTGGCATATGCAAATTAGGATTCAGTTCGGCCAAGCACAAGGATTTGCCTGAATCCTTCTGAAAAAGGCCGAATCCCGAACCGAATCCTGGATTCTGTGCAATTTGCATCCCTAATTATAATCCTCCTCCAACCTTGATTTCTTGAACAAACTTTTGAATATTATACACTTCAGATACCAGTCAATTTTACGGTAATGTTGTTTGTTTTCTTTCAGGCCTAGGAGAGTGCCATTTAATGCTTGCCAAAAGTGCTCTTTCAGACTTCTTGGATTTAAAGGCTGTTGACGCTATAGAAAAAGCTATTGAATTTCTGGCTAGGTTAGTAGAACTTGGTATGAATAATTGCAAGTAAAGCACCATCATTCAGCTTTCACAGGATGCTTAAAATGGGTTTTAAAACATGGGTGCTCTCATATTTGAGACATCGTGTGTTTAAATGTTTGTACTTGGTTAAATATTCTACATTCACCATGATAAGTGAATCTGCTCTGCTGCAACATATATAACTGTACAGTTTATTTACTTGATTAATTTTCAGGGCTATACGGCTTCGCCCTGACTTATTGTGCCTGTGGAAGCTCCTCGGAGATGCGTGTACATGTATATATGCAGTCACACATTCAAGTGTCAAAGTAAATGTCCTGGGGATACTGCTCGGTAACGATGAAGAACAACAGCTCTTAAACAAACCTGAAGTGTTGGCACTAGGAGGAAGGTATACTCTTTTATACTATTTGTAACTACACATCCTTCATCATATAACAGAATGGTTACGTGTTTCATCCTGCATTTTAAAATAAATCTTGTAATGCACAGTGGTACAGGTATGGGATCCGTTATCTGGAAACCCGTTATCCAGGCAGCCTTCCATAGACTTCATTATAATCAAATAATCCACATTTTTAAAAATGATTTCATTTTTCTCTGTAATAATAAAACGGTACCTTGTACTTGATCCCAACTAAGATATAGTTAATTCTTATTGGAAGCAAAACCAGCCTATTGGGTTTATTTAATGTTTGCATGATTTTCTAGTACACTTAAGATATGAAGATCCAAATTATGTAAAGACCCGTTATCCAGAAAACCCAAGGTCCAGAGCATTCTAGATAATAGGTCCCATACCTGTACTTGAAAGTTTGTTAATCCATTTGAATTTTCCACATTTCTGCATAAATATGCAGGCTTGCATTTTTTTTGCATATTAGGGTTTTTTTGTTGTTACATTTATTATTTGTATCTATTGATACCTACAAATAAACTATACGTTGGCAATGAATGTCATATTATACATAAGAGAGGTATTCGTGCTAAACCCATTGTATTCTACACAGATTATCCACTATGCACACCCGTTTCTTTTTTCTATTTCCATCTTGAATGGCTGCCCCAATGGCTACAAAGCAGCTTGCTTATATAAACTATAGTAGTCTTTCTGGATTAAACACATATATTTTTTTTTTCAGTGCAGTGCAACAGCACATTACATTACATAAATTACTTTAAAACACTCTTCTTTTTTGGTGTTACTTTCCCTTTAAAGCTTTCCATTTGCTCATCACAATAGCATGAAGCTTCATGCTTAAAGCTGGTGTCCATCCCCATGCCCTGGCTACACAATTAAATGGTAAAGAGAACTGGGGAAATGTGGGGAAAGCAGTGACATCTAGGAAGTACTGAATGGAAAGTGAAAGTAATTGTCTGCCCCGCCTCTATGCCTAAGGCATAGAGGAGGGGCAGACAATATTTGATTGACAGCTGAGATTTTTAAATGAGTTTACAACAGCTATGAATGCTTTAATAAAAAATAGAAATTGGATTTCAGTTAATTTGAAAAGGACTTTTATTATACAGTGTTTTGTGTCTGGGTGACAGGTCCCCTTTAAATGGTAATGTTGGTGATGGACAGCTATGCAGTGCAGCCCAACGATTAAAAAAAACCCTGGGTGAAATTTGAGCATTCTTCATTTAAAGGAAAAGTAACAAACAAATGACATTACTGGTCCTTTATTTTTAAGGAGAGGCTGCCAGAGAGCAAAAGAAATCAAAAGCTTTCCTACCTGGAAATGTTGATGATGGTGGTTTGGCTTGGCCAATGTGAAGAAAATAATTAGGATTTGAAATCATTCATATAGTGTCTAGACACCAAATTTATTTTACAGGTGTTATGGCCGTGCATTGAGGATTCAGTCCACAGCAAATCTCTGGTGTGACCTTGGCATCAATTATTATTACCAGTCCCAGCACTTGATGGGTTACGATAGCTTAACAAATGATGCCAGTGAGTTATTAGAAAAATCTCAGCAGGTAAGCTATTAGCTGCGGAACTTTATGCTTGCTTTCACTTTTCTTTAACTGGTTCTTTATCTGATTTCGAACCTTCTTATCACTTCAGTACTTAACACATGGGATATTTCGATTTTATCACCCAGTTTAGCCATGTCTGCCTAAAAACAAAAGTTGTGATGATTCCAGTAACCTATAAATCAGAAATATTGATTAATAATGATACAGTGAAACCATAGGAATGCTATGCTGGCAACACTTTAACAAGGACAGACACAGATATGCTAAATCAAGCAAGATTGGCCGGAAAAACAAATATCTAAATAGTAACTTGCTACTCTGTAACTAAAGTACGACTACCTGCTGTACTTAAAGGAGAACTAAACCCTTAAAATGAATGGCTAAAAATCACATTTTATATACTGAACTGATTTCACCAGCCGAAAGATTCAGCTTCTCAATAGCAGCAATGATCCAGGACTTCAAACTTGTCACAGGGGGTCGCCATCTTGTGTCTGCAACACTCACATGCTCAGTGGGCTCTGAGCAGCAAATTATGAAGCAGAAAATGTGGTTGGCATGTAATATTGATTATTAAATTCTGATGCTAGTTGCACTGGTTTCTGTGCTGCCATGTAGTAATTATCTGTATTAATTACTAATCAGCCTTATATTGTGACATTTATATTCTATGTGTACTGTATATTGTGAGTCTGTCTCTAAGCTCAGTAAGTGACAGCAGCACAGAGTATGTGCAGTGAATCAGCAGAAAAGAAGATGGGGAGCTACTGGGGCATCTTTCGAGACACAGATCTTTCCTGCTAAAAGGCTGTGGTTGCCTTGGGCTTGTACAGAAGCCCAAAACATAATGTACGACATTTCTAGCCAAGTCTAGTTCTCCTTTAAAGGGTAAAATAAAATGATTTATACAGAATAGTGCTTTCCAAACATTACCATCTCCTGACAACATATGTTCTCCTGGATTGTATTTCCCTTCTTTTAGTGTATCAAGAAAGCTGTAATGGTGGAAAGTGGAAATCACCAATTTTGGAATGCCCTTGGTGTGGTCTCTTGTTCCAAAGGTATGACAACACCTGACAGTTTTCTAGTATAAGTATGGGATCTATTATCCGGAAATTCATTATCCAGAAAGCTCAGAATTACAGGAAGGTTGTCTCCCATAGACTCCATTATAATTCTATAATCCCAATTTTTAAAAACGGTTTTCTTTTTCTTTGTAATAATGAAACCGTACCTTGTGCTTGATCCAAACTTAGATATCATTTATCTTTATTGAAGGCAAAACCAGCCTATTTGGTTTAATTATTGTTTAAATTATTTTCTAGTAGACTTAAGGTATGAAGATCTAAATTACGAAAAGATCCGTTTTCTGCAAAACCGCAGGTCCCAAGTATTCTGGATAACAGGTCCCATACCTGTAATAACTACCATCATTTTAATTATAGATTTATTTAAAGATGTTGGGGCTCTTGAAATATCTGTATGCCTTATAGACCACACTGGAAAAAAAAAACTTTACACTCATGGGTCTATTTATGAATGAAACTTTATTGGTGATACCAGTGTTCTAGGTGATAGGACCTGTAGCAAATCTTTAATTACATAACCCTCAGGGGTTTCATCAAGAGAAGACATATTTTTGAGCTGTATGTTGGCACATTTTATCCAATGGGTTTTAAGCATTAGTTCTGGTAAAAAAAAAATGTAGTTGACAAAAAACTGTACTTTCTAACAGTGGCTAAAAGAAATAAAGCTAATTTTATCCATCAGCGTTTGTGACATTAATGATTAACAGCTAATTTTTGTTCCAAGTGAAACAAAAGTCTTTTGACTTGTAACAGAAAAATATATTGATCGCATGCTGTATGCACACCATAAGGAACTTTTTCTTTTTTTCCAATTACATCCTCCTGTGACTAGTATCAATTTCCCTTAGAGCCTAAGGGCCTCTTAATCAGCTTTGAAGAAAATCATTAGTGTTATAGGTATTAAATATCATAGAATTAGTATAGCTTGTAATGTTTCACAGGGAACAAATTCATTTATGTTATTGATGAAACCTTGATTTCCAGGTATGGGCAACAATGCTCTGGCACAACATGCATTCATCAAATCAATTCACTGTGAGCAAAATGTGAGTATGTCTCTGCACAGGCTTAACTAGTATGTAGGTTCATTTCAGCAATTTTATTCATGTCTGCTTTATTTGATTTCTCTAGAATGTGGCAGCTTGGACAAACCTGGGGGCTTTATATTTGATGAATGGAAATATTGAGGTACGTTCTCATATAGAGGCAATAGATTCTTGGGATCATTTGCCATTGCAATAGGTGAAAGTGATGGAACTCAAAGGGTCTCAAAATTAGAGCAATATGGTTGCTTTTTGGCCTCTATTGCGCACTTAGATTATAAATAAGGAGTTGAGGATAAAAGGTTGGTAGTCCGACCTAGACTAATGTACAATAGAACATTTTGGGGCTGAAAAATACTGTGAGTGAGTGTTTAGGCAGAAAACTCCCTGATGCAGCGGTACTGGGAAGTTTCAGGCAATGGAGACATTTTGTGTAAAAAATAAGAATGTACCAGTGCATAATACTCATTTAGATATAGAACAATTGTGCTTACAAAAGTAGTGTTTCAGGCTGATTAGGGAACTGATAGGGAACTGAAGCCTGTCTGTGCTTGTGTGACTGCAGGGCTGTGATTGGCCTTCCACCTCCTACTGTGCTTCTAGCAGGGACCATTAATACACACCTATCCCTCCTTTAAAACAGACAGGGACCAGAGAACATCTATAGGAAGCTCCAATAAAGGGGCTTTTTTTAAAGATAAAATAATTTTGAAGCACCATCTAAAAGCAACATGAAATATTACTTATAATTGCCTTCAAAAAAAGGTTTTTTTCATTTATCCTATATGTCTCCTTTAATATTGTTTTTGTCATCTTGACGAATGTGGTGCCAACACTTAGACTTTTCATGTAGTGACATCTATTCTGGGTTTCCAGTCTTTGTGACAAATAAGTGCAGGCCTCAGCTTGAAATAGTTTGGCTTATTATTCTAGTGGATGTCCACAAAAAAATGGAGATTGTTATTAGGGATGCACCGAATACACTTTTTTGGATTCGGCCGAACCCCCGAATCCTTTGTGAAAGATTTTGGCCGAATACCGAACTTATGCTTATGCAAATTAGGGATAGGAAGGGGAAAAATTTTTTACTTCCTTGTTTTCTGACAAAAAGTTGCACAATTTCCCTTCCGCCCCTAATGTGCATATGCAAATTAGGATTCGGTTCGGCTGGGCAGAAGGATTCGGACGAATCCTGCTGAAAAAGGCCAAATCCTGGCCGAATCCCGAACCGAATCCTGGATTCGGTGCATCCATAATTGTTATTGATGCTAAATGGTGGTTTCATTTAATTCTCTGTGAAGTACTGCATAAAATGTGCAGTTGTATATTATAATAAAGTATATATTAATATTTATATAGGAAAGTAATATTAAACATGTATTTTTTTTTTTACCTTTATTTAATTTTCAAGCTAAGCCACCAAGCATTCAAAGTAGCGCAGTCTCTTGACCCATTATATGTAAGATGCTGGATTGGTCAGGTAAGATTTAAATTCATTTTGCTTTTGCATTGAACTAATATTACATATTTAACCTCTTTGCTAATGATGAGTGAGATACGCACAGGCTTTCATTAAAACTTAGCCTTTAAGCAGTGAGGGTCATTCCAACTAGTCAAATAACAGAGTTGGGGATCCTTTCTGTTGGCCCACTAGTGTAAGTTCTATCAGTGCTCGATTGAGTTGCTATGCCCTTAATCTGCATCAACTGAAATGAAAAGCCATGGGCTCCCCTTAAAAGCTACGGGAGGATATGAAGATAGCAATTAACAGAGCATTGGAAGGTTATAAAAACATTTTTAAAAGAGAAGGAAAGCTACCGAAGCAGTTTATTGTCAATAGATTAGCCACAATAGTGCAAGCTATAACACTATTTATTCTGCAGAATCCTTTACCATACCTGCAGTGCAGCATTAAAGAGTGACTGATGTTTATCAGAGCACAAGTCACATGACTGGGGGGCACCTATTTCGCCCCATGTCAGATTTCAAAATTAAATATAAAAAAATCTGTTTACTCTTTGAAAAACAAATTTCAGTGCAGAAGTGCAAATGCGCAACACACAACAGCTCCTAGTAGATCCCTTAGCATGGTGCTACAGGAGAGCATAAAGGGGTCATGTGCACACCATTGGATGCCATTTAAAAATCAATTAATATTTTTCTCTCTCTTTTCTTTTCACTAGGCTTTAATAGCAGAAACAGTTGGGAGCCATGAAACCATGGATCTGTTTAGACATACAACTGAACTAAGTATGCACGTAAGTACCATCATTTCAACTATAGCACAAACCGTTTGGATTGGTGTGTCTTTTCTACTTTGACAAATAGGGGAAATCCTACTGCAGCTTCATAGCTTCTTACGCTTTTACATCTCTGTTGCACATGTAATCGCCACAGGACCACATGAAGTTTGTGTGTCACCCTTAAACACTGCCCTTTTGGGATGGTAGTAGTAGTATTACATTTACTTGAAAATTGAAAATTTGAAGAGAAATATGACACTCTTTACAGTCAGAAATTATTTAATTTCCAGCACAGTATATTTCATAGTTTAGTGTGTATTGCACTAACAATAGTCAGAATTAAGAAACCAGGAAGACTGAAACAAGGACAATCTAAATTTACTACACCACTTGAAGTGAGACGCCAGCGAGGACCATACACATATGAACTGTCTGATGGACGCATATGGAATGCAAGTCGTCTTGCTCCTGTTAGATATGACTTTGGAGAAGCTCCATTTGATGAATGACATTTTCCTACTCCTGATGTCAACTGCAGTAGGCCTGAAGAAAGTGAACCTATAAGGTGTACTGAGAGAATCAGAAAACTACCTGCATGGACCAAGGACTTTATGTGAAGAATGTATAATATTATTTTAAAATGCATACTGTTTAATTGTTGCTGTTATTATAGTTGTCCAAATGCTTTCCTACTATAGCGGGAATATGTGGTGTTTCTACAAATGGCCTGTAGATGTCGCTGTGCTCAAGACTTATACTGTGCATACTTCCTGCACAGCTTAAAAGTGAAAGTCACTGTTGTGTAATGCCTGCATGAGCCTGCTAATAAAGCACTGTTATACTCTCCTCATTCTCGGCTACCCAAAACATAACATTAGGCACAAGAATTTATGGCTAAGGATGCAAGATTTAATTGAGATAGAGTTGTGTACATTATATTATACTTCCAAAAGTGTATATTCATTTCATCATGGTGTGTTATGTCATAGGTTGAAGGAGCAAAAGGATATGCCCACTGGGTCTGTACAACTCTCCAAGATAAAAACAACAGAAACACAGAACTGTACCGGTATAACATTGTACAGATGAACGCCATCACTGCAGCTCACCTTGCTTTAAGCAAGTATACAGGTATATTAATAAACCAACTTTTATGGATTTTGTATTGTGATTCAAAATGTTTTCCATCATGGATAAGAAATATTTTATTTTTTTTAACAGAAAGGATCCAAAATGACCGGACTGCTTTTGAAATGCTCGGCTATTTAAATGAGCACCTGAACCTGAAAAAGCAAGCGAGTGAATCTTACCGTAGGTAATGTAATTCCTGCTTGTCAGCAGCCAACTCTGTGTTCATTCTCAGTGTTGTCATCACCTTTCTTCATTATACTTATTTGGGTTTATGTAATTAAAGGCATTAAGTTTGCCCAGGAGCATTAACCTATTGCAATCAATCAGCAGGTAGTGGTTTTTGCAAACTTAGTGCCTTTTATTATATATTGGGGATTGTGTCATAAATATGGTCACATACAAAGAACTTCATTAAATAAGTGCTTTTTTATTGCTTATTAATGTATTATTTCTCATTTTTAACACAAAGAGTGGTTTCCATTCTGCAAGAGAGAGAAGACAAGGAGAGCTCTAACTCCGCTCTTCAACATTATGGACGGTCACTCTGGTAAGCAGAACTTGCTTTCCTTTAAAGCATGCAGCACTGTTTTCTCAGAGGGTTCTAATAATTCTCTGTTGGCCAAAGCAACTTTTAAAGGGTACAATTTGCAACCAAAATAATAGAAAAAAGGATAGCTTTCACTTCCAAAGTTTGTCCCATAAATATTATTTTTATGTTTTATTACACAGAGTGAGCAGTCATTGCGGATGCAAGGGGAAACACTAGAAGGCCTATTTATTAAAATTCGAATTTGTGTAATTTTAAGTTTTTTTTCCTACTTTGAATATACCTTGAATAAAAAAAGACAGAGATGTTTGCTTACTTTTGAATAAATGAAGAAAAAGATATTAATGTTCCTCCCAAGAATAATCCTACTCTCTGTCTTATAGTATTGCTCTTAGTGGTAGATTTATCAAAGAATGAAATTAGAAGCGAAATTATCAAAACCGTGAACTCTAACTTTCACTCATTGATAAATACACTTTGAAAAATCCCATAGGAATGAATAGAATAGACTAAATTATACATTGATAAATCTGCCCCTTAGACTTATAGATAGTTGATTATACAGGGAAATAAAGTTTTCATCATGCTCCTAACACAGTGACCAAGTGATGGTCTTCCTGTTATTCAGAGCTTTTTAGATAAAGGGTTTCAGAATATAGAATCCCATACCCACCTGCTAAATATATTAAATATAGGCAGGACTATATATTTTTCAGCAGGCAAAACATCTGTAAGACAAGCTCAATATACTGTATACTGGGCATTCACTTTACTTAGGACTGTATTGTATATTTTCCTTACTTTGCAGTAAAATAAATAAGGCTTTTTGTCATTATTAATGACAAATTAATGAGCTGCATCTCTTTAAAACCTTTTAGGGGCTCTAAAGGTTAATGTTTCCCCTGTGGATTATTTTTCCATTATAGAATTTTATTCATCACATATGCTGCTAGTAGGTGGCCCACAGATAGCATGTGAGCTGGAGAAAAATACTGTTTGTAGTTTTGGCCACATGCAGAGTGAAGTTAAAAGGATTTCTAACATCAAAGGGATCTTCCTGTTCCCCAGTGCTGTAGGGCAGTACCAAGAGGCCATCCAAACCTTCTCGTCCACCCCTCTGACTGAGTTTGATGATCTCACCGGCATTGCTCTTGCTTTCTTCAAAAAGGGACTTTTACAGGAAAGCATGAAAGGTAATTGATTTGTGCTTTATAGGATAAATGATATATATATATATATATATATATATATATATATATATATATATATCTATATATCTCTATATATATATATATATATATATATATATATATATATATATATATATATCTATAGATATATATATATATATATATCTATATATATATATATATATATATCTATATATATATATATATATAGATATATATATATATATATAGATATATAGATATATATATATATATATATAGATATATATATATATATATATATCTATAGATATATATATATATATATCTATATATATATATATATATATATATCTATAGATATATATATATATATATCTATATATATATATATCTATATATATATATATCTATATATATATATATATAGATATATAGATATATATAGTGAATAAAGTACCCCCTTTTGTAAAATATAAGGATATTATAAGTTACCGAGGAGTTTCATGACCATATAAAAACACGAGGCCGAAGGCCGAGTGTTTTTATACAGGTCAGGAAACTCCGAGGTAACTTCTAATATCCTCATATTTTGCAACTGGGGGTACTTTATTTATTATTATACACAAGTTTCGGTGAGTCATGTGACAGAAATGACATCAGAACTCACCGTTTATAACTGATGACATCAGAACTCACCGTTTATAAGGATATAATTTACAGGATATTCATGGCTTTGTGTATTATATATATATATATATATATATATATATATATATCTAAATATATAGATATATCTATATATATCTATATATATCTAAATATATATATATATATCTATATATATATATATATATATATATATATATATATATATATATATATATATATATATATATCTATATCTATATATATATATATCTATATATATATATCTATATATATATATATATATATCAAGAATATTAGCTTTATTTAAAACTATACAGAAATATTGTCATTTTGTCTATCACTGTGAAACAGAAAACACAGAATAATTTACTTTACTCCACTGTAACCATATGATCCGCATTTAAAATAAGGAGACCATCAAGTTTCACTTCCAAATTCCCTATAGGCTAAAGCTTAACCAATGGCTTTATAACACTGCCAGAATCAATGCCTAACAGTGTCACCCTTAATGTCGCTTGTCGTTGTAGTATAGGTTTTATGGTCAGTGCATGCAGAGGAAGAAGGATCCACAAAACAGCATTTAAGTCAATAGCACATGGGCAATTTATAGGAACAGCAACACAAAAAATTAAAGTGTTTTAAAGTGATTAAAATATAATGTGCTGTTTCCCTGCACTGGTACAAATGGTGTGTTTGCTTCAGAAACACTACTGTAGTTTATATAAGCAAACTGATGTGTAGACATGGGGGGGGGGCATTTGAGGCACAGGTTACATAGCACATAACAGATGGACTCTGTAGAATACCATTGTATTCTATTACAGAGCTTTATTTGGTATCTGCTAAATTACCAATGCCTTTTCTCCTTTTTCAGATTGAATGGTTGCACCCATGGCTACAACAGATTATTTATATAAACTATAGTAGTCTTTCAAAGACAAACACATAAGTTTTGCCAATGCAGGGCAACAGTACATTGTATTTTGATTACTTATAAACACTTTCATTTTTTGGTGTTACTGTTCCTTTAAGATGCTTTGAACACCCCAAATCATGGCACAAGAGCGATTCTCTAAGCATTCTTTCCTTAGCTGACATAATAAAAAGGCCACTTTTGAGTCTGAAAATTTGAATGAATTTCTATTATTCTATGTCCCAAAAAGCTGCAGAACATAATGTTATCAATGGAATGGGAAACTTTATGTTGTATCTGTGAACATGAACTTAAAGGAAAACTATACCCCTAGAACAATGTAGGTCTCTATAAAAATATATTGAATAAAACAGCTCATATGTAAAACCCGGATTCATATAAATAAACAATTTTCATAATAATATACTTTTTTAGTACTACCGTATATACTCGAGTATAAGCCGACCCGAGTATAAGCCGAGGTACCTAATTTTACCTACGAAAACTGGGAAAACTTATTGACTCTAGTATAAGCCTAGACACAACTACAGCCCTGTCTCCCAGCAGCGCACATTCTGCCAAAGCGACCCCCCCAGCGATCAACCGGACTTCTTTGCAAAGTTGATGGTGACAGAGAATTGCCAAACGGATTACTGTGTGCATTGTCCCACTGTCCCACTACCATGTGCAGAGGGTGCTGTTTGATATTGCCATCACTGTTAATTTTTCGTATAACCAACAGAGGGCGCTGTGTGATATTGCAGTCACTGTAATTCTTTCATATAACCAACAGAGGGCGCTGTGTGATATTGCAGTCACTGTTAATCTTTCATATAACCAACAGATGGCGCTGTGTGATATTGCAGTCACTGTTATTCTTTCATATAACCAACAGAGGGTGCTGTGTGATATTGCAGTCACTGTTATTCTTTAATATAACCAACAGAGGGCGCTGTGATATTGCAGTCACTGTTATTCTTTCATACAACCAACAGATGGCGCTGTGTGATATTGCAGTCACTGTTAATCTTTCATATAACCAACAGAGGGCGCTGTGATATTGCAGTCACTGTTATTCTTTCATACAACCAACAGATGGCGCTGTGTGATATTGCAGTCACTGTTATTCTTTCATACAACCAACAGATGGCACACTGTTATTCTTTCATATAACCAACAGAGGGCATTGTGGGATATTGCAGTCTCTCCCCAAGTGTACTGTTGGTATAGGAATGATTAAAAGTGACTGCAATCTCAACTACTCGGGTCTGGTACCGCTGACCCGAGTATAAGCCGAGGTAGACTTTTTCAGCACATTTTGGATGCTGAAAAACTCTGCTTATACACGGGTATATACGGTATGTGCCATTGGGTAATCCTTAATAGAAAATTGCCATTTTAAAAAATAAGGGCCATCCCTTGAGATCCTAGGATTCACAAACACATACAAACAATCCAAACAAACCATACATGCTAGGTCACATGAGCCAAATATGTCTTTTGTTTCCCATACTTCTTCCTGTTACAGTTAGAGCTGCAGTATTTCTGGTCGGGTGATCTCTGAGGCAACACACAGACTATCACGAAATGGTAGTCCAAAGCAAGAGATGTAAAAGGGCAATATTTACTTAAAGAATCTTACCGAACTGGTATACATATTTAATATGCCACTTCATTTGATATAAACTATCTGTTTAAGTATTAATTTTGGGGGTATAGTTTCCTTTAATTAGTTAAATTCAAAGTTAGATATTTGCCTCATTTGGCATTGCATTGAATAGAACATTTTTTTGTTTTGTTTTCCTGGATATGATTAGCTTACAAGCAAGCGTTGTCTGTTGCCAAGTCAGATCAAGAGAAAGCACATATTCTCACAGCCCTGGCAATAATTGAATATAATCGAGGTGAATTTGATACAGCCAAGACTTTGCTTTTCAAATGGTAAGTGCTATATGCTTCTATGCTATTACTTTGAGTCTTCTGTACTGTAAGGTATATATATATTATTTAATTTGTGTTATCCAATGAATGGAAAGGCCTTTGTGTGCACTCATCTCATAAAGCCATTAAAATCACTTCTTCCTTACAGATTTTTGAGCCATAATGATCCCAATTCCAACATTTCATATTCTGTCATCTACAACTTCTTTCATTTTCCTTCCAAGATCCCAAGCACACGCACAGCTGGTCTAAATCATCTACTAGTTCATTTCCATACACACAGTCCTTATCCCATACTTTCATCATGTCTATTTTAATCTCCCTCCTTAAAGGGATACTGTCATGGTTTTTTTCAAAATGCATCAGTTAATAGTGCTACTCCAGCAGACTTCTGCATTGAAATCCAATTCTCAAAAGAGCAAACAGATTTATTTATATTCAATTTTGAAATCTGACATGGGGATTGACATATATGTCAGTTTCCCAGCTGCTACCAGGGAGCTGTTATCTTGTGTTAGGGAGCTGTTATCTGGTTACCTTCCCATTGTTCTTTTGTTTGGCTGCTGGGGGGGGGGGGTTGATATCACTCCAACTTGCAGTACAGCAGTAAAGAGTGACTGAAGTTTATCAGAGCACAAGTCACATGACTGGGGGCAGCTGGGAAACTGACAATATGTCTAGCCCCATGTCAGATTTCAAAATTGAATATAAATAAATATATTTGGTCTTGTGAAAAATAGATTTCAGTGCAGAATTCTGCTGGAGCAGCGCTATTAACTGATCTGTTTTGAAAAAAACATGTTTCTCATGACAGTATCCCTATAAAGCACACAGGCACATCAACCCTTTTCCCACTTACAGCCCCAATCATCTTCACATATAACCTTTTCATGGTTATATATCCATTTTTCCTGTTGCTCACACACACACTTAGGACTGAACACACATAGGCTGCACCCATAGAAAGATGGCTGCCACTTCAATTTTGTTTTTCCAGCTCTGTTTTAAAGGAGCCGAGTATTGAAAGCCTGCAGTCACTGTGTGCGCTGGGACTGGCAAAACGCGATGTTACTCTCGCAACGGCCGCTCTCAATGAGCTTCTCAAGCATGTCAAGATTAAAGACAACATTTATGAAAGATGCCTCATTACTTCTGCCATATATGTACTGCAAGGCAGAAATGAGGCTGCACAGAGGCAAGCTTGTCGAGATATTCACAGGTATGTCAGTATTTCCATGGAATTGCATACAAATCAGTTTGCCGTACCTTTGACCCCAGTGACAGTGATAGGTTTATAAATTATATTGTATGGAGCTGAATTTTTATTAGACCCGTAGAAGCCTTTGGTAAGGAATCCTTCTTCTCAGCCTTTCATGCTCATCACAGTGATCTATGTGATCCTTACCATGTCTAGTTCATTACATATCAACTCAACTTGCTCTAACAATCCAATTGCTGTAACTACAATAAGAAATCGTTTCTGAGGAGCAACAGATTCCAGTTGTAGTTCTACTGATGCAAACACTCACTGGGGCTCGGTTTTCAGCACTTTGCACCTGGCCATTAACCCACAAGAACCAATCAGTAATTTGCTTTTTCTTCAGTAAGCTGAAGAAAGATAAAAAAAACAAACAAAAGTTTGATTCATTGGCAGGTTAACAGGGGTTACTGCCCAGGTACAAATTAGCTCCAGTGTTGATTAATGAGCCCCCTGTGATCGACTAATGAGAAGTGCTTAAAGCTGTCAATGGATAGTAGATTGTGCTTCTGTATAATAAAAATGTGAGGAGTAAAGCAGATAAATTCCATTGCCTGAATAATCAAAATGTCCTTAATTTATAACCCAGAATGTGATCCATAATTTATATTTTGTGCACATTTGTCAAAGACAGTTTGCACAGCAGTAAATAAGACAGCACAGTACTATTACTAAGATATATTTATCTCACTTCTCCTTGGGGGACACACAAACAATGAGGTATATATGAACTACTAGGAGGCAGGACACATCAAGACAATAAAAAATATTGAATTAAACGAATGACCTAGTAGTCCCCTATAACCCACTCATTTCTATAACTCTATTTGAGGCCTCGTGTTAATGTATTTCATTTAGTCACCCTGGAAATCCAGAGCTGTGGGCGTTCCTCTCAAGGCTGGTCCCTCAGCATGTCCCTAGAGATGCAAAGGTAAGAGTCAAGCATTGCAATTACTCTCAGCGGGTAACATATGACTCAGTACAGCGTGCAATACAGTATGTCAATTGTCATCCACACTATAATCTTAATCGGTACCATGACGAAAATAATCAGTAGGTGCATTTACCAGAAAATAATATGGTGGAACTTGTAAAGTTTTGAAGGATCAAAAGGTTTTACTTTCAGTTACTGGCAGTTTTTAAGCTTTTATGGAGAAATCCATTTCCTGGTACTTGTGACAATTTCCTTTCTGGCAACAAATATAATTCGTATCATACCTTGTAGCAGGGATTCAAGATATACGCTCAAGGTCAGATCCTCTGTTGCACAACACAAAACAGGATCAATTACCCATTATCTGAAAGGCACATTAACGGAGCCTTGTCATTGATATGAACATGCACATAAACTGTAGTTGTAGCTTAATAATTATTTGTAATAAATACGTTTTATTTTATTTTTTTATTGTTATGAAACAAATGTGTGCTTCCGCAAATAGTTACATAGTTAAATCGGGTTGAAAAAAGTCCCATTAAGTTCAACCCCTCCAAATGAAAACCCAGCATCCACACACACACTCCCATCCCTACTTCCACATAAATTATATATATTCATATCTGTACTAACTATAGAGCTTAGTATCACAATAGCCTTTGATATTATGTCTATCCAAGAAATCATCCAAGCCATTCTTAAAGGCTTTAACTGAATCAGCCATCACAACATCACCCGGCATTCCACAACCTCACTGACCTCACTGTAAAGAACCACCTACGTTGCTTCAAATGAAAGTTCTTTTCTTCTAGTCTGAAGGGTTGGCCTCCTGTACGGTGATCCTCTTTATGGGTAAAAAGTTCCCCTGCTATTTGTCTATAATGTCCTCTAATGTACTTGTAAAGTGTAATCATGTCCCCTCGCAAGCGCCTTTTTCCAGAGAAAACAATCCCAACCTTGACAGTCTACCCTCATAATTTAAGTCTTCCATCCCTCTAACCAGTTTAATTGCACGTCTCTGCACTCTCTCCAGCTCATTTATATCCCTCTTAAGGACTGGAGTCCAAAACTGCACTGCATACTCCAGATGAGGCCTCACCAGGGACCTATAAAGAGGCATAATAATGTTTTCATCCCTTGAGTTAATGCCCTTTTTTATGCAAGACAGAACTTTATTTGCTTTAGTAGCCACAGAATGACACTGCCCAGAATTAGACAACTTGTTATCTACAAAGACCCCTAGATCCTTTTCATTTAAGGAAACTCCCAACACACTGCCATTTAGTGTATAACTTGCATTTATATTATTTTTGCCAAAGTGCATAACCTTGCATTTATCAACATTGAACCTCATTTTCCAGTTTGCTGCCCAGTTTTCCCAACTTAATAGCTTAACCATGCTTTTTGTCATTGTGATTTGAAGGCTGCTAACTGACTTTCCTTATTTAGGCAACTTGTGTTTTAGAGGGGGTTGAATTACCACTGGGCTGGACAAGGTTTAGTGTCAGTTAAAAGATAAAAGTGCCATGCAGCATGCGGTCAAAGTTCTTTTAGCTATAGGACTCTATCACTTTCAATTTAAATATCAAATTTATAAGATGAAAATAATAAAGTCTATTTGCAAAACAGAATTATTAAATCTTCTGCAGTCCAGTGAATTTTATACAATAGCGACACATTCCTGTTCGACACGGTGGCTCGGATGTACTTATGGCTGATTTAACAATGAGAGTCGGAGAAAGAAAGGTGGATTAGCAGAAGCAAAATATACAGGTTCACTGATCTATTAAACTATGAATATAAAATCCTAACCTCTAATGTGGCAGAATATAACAAAGACAAACAGATATGGCCACAATCAGCTTCTGGTTTTATTCTACATTTTTAATTCTGTATAGCTTTGGCATTCTTGTTTGTATATTGTGCAGTTCATATAGATAAATGGCTGCAGTCAGAGGGCATGTTATTCTTTGTAAGCGTACTTCTTTATTTATATATATTTTAGGGTGGAGCGGTTGCTGGAACTGTGGCGTATACACTCAATATTAACCATTCAAAGGTGCGTATAGATCAGTTGTCATGACCATGTTGTTATTTATTCCCTTGTCTGCTTAGTTTCATGAAGCTTAACCTACCCTGTATCTTGTCTCTTTACAGAAGGCCCTGTTATATGCAGCAGTAAATGAACTGTCAGCTGGGGCTCTCCTTGCTGATGATCGCAAGAAAAATGCCCTAAACACTTTGCAAAGAGCAGCTCATTTCTTCCCAGGTATCTGGGGCTGCTATTGATATAGTTATTATACATCTGTTCTTTATATCAGACAAATATCTGGGTGTTGTACTACTGTCATTACTTGCATTTATATCTATCAGACCCCATTCCAGATCTTTCTTCCAGTGTAGGCAAGGCAGGGGATATACTAGCATGCTGAATGGGTCTTGTTGCTCTGTTAATCATGGATATATGAACTGTCAACAAGTACACTGTCATTATATGTTTACACTTGTGTAAAACTTACCACTATTTGACCACAATATGATGGATTTTATATAACATTTTAGAGCAATTTTAGCTTTGAAGCGTAGAAGCTTAGATACTTCTTTAATTTGTTGCATTGCTGCCCTCTGGTGTGCATTTATGAAATAACTGGTTCTTGCCCTTACACTTCTGATCAGAGAAGGGATTTCTGGTTACAAACCCTTTGGCGGCTGTTGGGCTACAGAACTTTTTGTTCTTATTAGCTGGAACTGACCGCAAATATGACATCACTCCTATATATATGTTCTTGTGGTATAAACCTGTCTTTGCTTATAGCTTGTCACCACAGTAGCATCAGCTTTTCTCTTTGTATACCTTGACGTTTGTAAATACTGTACTTGCACCTGCTTTATCTTGTTTTAACCTGACATGTATTACTATAGTGATATGTATGTTTCTGGAACACTTCGGGCAACTTTGGAAAATGCTCCGAGTTTCATCCCGCCTGCGATTTCGATTCTAGCCAGCGGGGAGGCAGTTCGGGGATATTAGTCGCCTGAAGAAGAGCCGATTTGTTGCCGGGCAACTAATCCCCCGAATCTTCTCGTCTGTCTCTGCCCTTAACCATAAGAGAAAGAGCTAGAAAAAATGAAACTCCATGTAAATGTACCCATGTGTAAATGCACATATTGACAGTCAATTTTACTGCCTCAGTGTAGAAAGCCTAAATTAACTTTTTGTTTTTAAATCCTGGACTCTGAGAGTTAAGCCTTTCTGAAATCATGTTAATTGTTTGCAGATAACCCAGCAGTTTGGGCCAGCTTAATGGCTGCCTGTGAGGCAGAGAATACAGCCTCGTATCTTAATAAGAAGAGTAACAAGAAAACTGACCTGAGTCTGACTTTCCTGGCCTCTGTGAAATCCAAGAGTAAGTACTGTATAGTGACAGATGCAAGCCCTACTATAAATGCAATTAAAAATTATAGAAAAAGAAAGAAAGCAAACCCTATCCATTCAATTTTGCTTCTGCTGACTTACTTTTTATCTTACAGCTGAAGGTATGAAGGCTGTTCCTGCTAGTTACACACAGACACTGAGGAGCTGGTCATTGTGTCAGGCAATTTGTGCTTTAAAGGATCAAGGTCGAATTTCAGAAGCAGAAGCTCTGTGCACGAAGGTATTGTGTTAGGCTGTGAGACACCATTTTTTTTTCACAAATACGTTTATTAGTTAATATTTGTAAATATGATTTTTAATACAACTTCCTGCAATTGACAGCAGAGGGCAAAGCTCTATTTTGGAAGTATATACACATACAGCAACTTCATAGGATTATCATAGGTCTTATGTACAAACAAATACAACATTACATAGGCTTTATGTCTTGTACACATACATTTCATATGGATTAAATATACCATTACTTAGGGTTTATATATCTACATATACAGAAACATTATATAGAGTACACAAATGCTGCAACATTGTATGGGGTTAAGATACATATTCATACACTTACTGCTTTCTGCAGGCCGAGAAATAAAAAAAAAAAAGCTTTGTCAAACTGCTGCATCACATTGTTGGGGAACGGCTCTTGAGAAGTTACCCGGAGGGGGGCAGAAAGAAGGGCAAATTTAAATAGTTTTCAAAAGGGCCTCATGGACACTTTGAAACCATCCTGTCCACTAAAGGTCACAAATCTGTGGGTGAAGTTTGTCTACACAAACTTTCCCTCCACAAGATCAACACAGTATTTATTATTTACATAGTGCTGATAAATTTACTCAGTGCTGTGTGATATATAAATCATCACTTTTCACTATACTTTCCATTCCTCTGCGTCTCCATACATGCCACTCACCTTCCACTCCAATCTTTGTTTCTTCTTTCATCACTTAAGGTGGCCATACACGGATAGATCCGCTCGTTTGGCGATGTCGCCAAACGAGCGGATCTCCCTCCGATATGCCCACCTTGAGGTGGGCAATGTCGGGCTGATCCGATCGTGGGCCCTAGGGCCCAACGATCGGATCCTAGCATTCGCCAAACGGGCGGTCGGATCGCGGGACCGCATCAACGAACAGATGCGGCCGCGATCCGACGGGATTTTTAACCCCATCCGATCGAGATCTGGCCGACTTTCGGCCAGATCTCGATCGGGGAAGCCCGTCGGGGGCCCCCATACACGGGCCAATAAGCTGCCGACTTGGTCTGTCGGCAGCTTTTATCGGCCCGTGTATGGCCACCTTTAGTGTATCAACCCAGCTCGGCCATCTTCAGACCTTCCACCCTGCTTACTGTGCCTCGTTCCCACCTACAGTTGTTTCTCCTTTCCTCCCTTATACCTGTGTGATGCCTCTGTTAACATTCAGAGTTCTTATTTATCTCTTAAACACACCCTTCCATTCCTGCATTTATCTTCTCCTTGGAAAGGCACCAGAGTAGATAAACATGTTGTACATTTTAGGGGTTCGGGTATCCATTCGTATGATCACAGTACGAATAAAACATATCTTGGTTTACATCTTTTTGCAGAGCATTCAAAACTGTCCAGACCAGACACCCTTCTTTCTGCTTTTAAGACAAATTCAGTGCAAACAGCTCCAGTCCCAAGCGCAGATTTCTGAACCTGTTTTAGAAGAACTGAAGAAAACAGTCTTGTCTAATTTCACTTCACACAATGCCTGGCATGTAAGTACTAATATGCTGACCTACCCAATCCACAGCTTCCCTGCAAGGGAGACCGATTAGTAACGCAGTGAAGGGTTAAGGCATTATACATTTTCACTACCTGTTTATTCCATACATGGAACCCATTAAATATTGGGCAAAAATTACTCTAGGGATTTTATGATTACATGAAGCTGGGTACAATTGAAGTCAATCTTTATTTGGTTAGTGTTCAGTTTTTGTCCAATGGCAATTTTAAGTCCCTAGTGCTATCAGGGAAAACCTAAGCTATTGTGTGTCATCCTCTGTCACTTATTATTAATAGCAACCTATCTGCCTATGGAAGATGCTGTCAGCCAGGGATCATTCCTGGATGCACAGTTCAGAGTTGCAGAGTGATCCCTAACTGACCGCGTTGGATATTAGCTGTATTTCCTAGCTTAGAAACAATCACTGTAGAAAAAAAAGTAAGCTCCACTGAACTCTTTATCTTTAATATTGGTCAGTATTCCTGTATAATATGTATGTTTGATGTATATACCCTTCAGCTGTACAATGCTGCCGTGTATGTTGCTATTTTATAAATACATGGTAATAATATTAGACAGGAATTTTTAGCAGCCATTGTTGATGCAATGTCTGCTTGGAAAAAAAACTCAAACTTGCTTTAATGCTAAAGATACACTTCTCATTGACTTCTGTGGCATCCCAATAGGTCTTAGGTGATGTCATTTTGCTTACAAATTATTTTCCTATTGAAAAATCTTAACTGAATTGCGGTAAGTAAAACTTGAATAAAGTCAATATATTGAGGTTTTTTCCCCAGTGATCTCCACAAATCGCAGAGAAAAATTCTCACTCAAAAAATAATAGATTTGGCCTTAAGTGTTAAGGGGAAAAGTGGAATCATTGGGGGGATGCCAAAAGTTAGGCACCCCCAGTTATTGTATTCAATTACCTGATACCCAGTGACCACCACAGAGTGAACCTTATGCACTGTAGAGTGAAAAGATTAACTTTAGCCAGCCTTTTCACTTTACTGTGCATGCGCCAGCCCCAGGGCAATGAAGAAAGAAGAAGCAGAAGAAGAGGATCTGTAGTGCATGTTGAGAAGAACCCAAGACCAGGGCAGTTTTCTACTAACAGGATGACTAGCTTAGGGTAAACGGTAAATAATTACAACCACTGGGGGGTGCCTAACTTATGGCACCCACCAGCGATTTCACCTTTACTTCATTTTTAAAAGGGAGCTATTGTGAAAATGAAAATATTATATAAGCTATATAAGCTTTCTAAATATAATCAATTAAATATTCTGCATCATTATTGAAATCAAGTTTATGTTCACTATCCCTCTCTCAGCATCTATTTCTCTTCATTCCAACTGATTCCACTACAAACAAAATCTAACAAAATAACTGCCTTTTGCACAAATTCTGCACGTAGAGAGACAGAATTTCTTGTGATTTTAATAGAGTGAGCTCTGATATGTCTTCTAGGCAAAAGGAGCCCCTCCTATTAGATATATTGGATCATTCATCTGACACCCAATGAATACAGAATGAAGAGAAACAGATGCTGAGAGAGGGATAGTGCGTATCTTGTCGGCGCTATATAAATAAATGATGACGATGAAAGACTTGATTATTTCAGAAAACTTCTTATTTCACTATACTAAAGCTTATATTAAATTTTCATTTCCACGATAGTTCCCCTTTCACGTTGAGAGCATATCTTCAAAAACAAGTTTTACTATAGCACAATCAGTTTAGTATAGACCAACATATTTATATTATCATAAGGGCAGTCTTGGTAATGTCCAGCACAAATTGCTCCCTAATGACTTCTGTTAAAGGGGACCCTTTACCCAAAAAAATTATTCAAAATCCATCACATTAGTCAAGCAAAATGTACTTTAATTACACTATATAAATTATTTGAATCTTGTTTCCTTCAGTCCTTCCAAATTATAGCAAGCAGGCAGGAGCCATTTTTGTGGACACTGTTATTAAGGCAAGCCTTGCATCATCTCAGAATCTTGTTTGTGCAACAGAATGGGGGACCTGATGTCCATCCCCATGCCCTGGCTACACAATTAAATGGTAAAGAGAATATGTGGAGAGCAGTGACATCTAGGAAGCGCTGAAAGTTAAAGTAATTGACTGCCCCGCGAGCGTCAGACAATATTTGATTGACAGCTGAGATTTTTAAATGAGCTTACAACAGCTATGAATGCTTTAATAAAAAAATAGAAATTGGATTTTATTTTTAATTTGAAAATGACTTTTATTATACAGATTTTTGTGTCTGGGTGACAGGTCCACTTTAAATAAAAACAATCTATAAGTGAAGGAAGGTGACTATTAGAGGCAGCCTGCCATGGTGAAGTACGTCTGCTCAAAAACTGCATTTCTTGGAATGGAAAAAGGTGCACCTCTGGACGCAGCCTTGGCATTTCAGTAGGGCAAGTGCAAAGAACTTTTGAGTCTTGCCCTATTTTTAAAAAAGTAATAAGTACTGCAGGGAGTAAAACGGCCTCATAATGCTGTATACAATATAACATTATTGTTTTGGCACCTCTGGTAGCAGATCGATGTGATACTGAATATCTGTAAGCTGGTTGTCCTGCCAGGATGTGGGTTTATTTATTCCGTGAGCTATTGCGTTTCTGTCATTTGCAGTTAATTGGTTTAACGATGCTGAGTAATAATGCTGCTGCCACCAACCGTGAATTTATTTAGGGAAATGCCAAACCCAATTTGAAACTTTAATTGCAGTGGCTCGCTGAGGTGTATCAGTCCTTGGGGATGATGATGGATGCAGAGATGTGCTACAGGAAAAGTTTACAGTTGGCATCACAGCAAGGCAACTGGAATGGGAAACTCTCCAGCCTGCTGCGATTAGCCCTCCTTGCGCTCAAGGTTTGCATGGTAAGTCACTGACCTAGTCCCAGCAAAAATGTATGCTGCCACATAATGTGGGAAGCAAAAAATGTGTCATTGTCATTAGACTCAAGGAGCTGATCTTAGTAGCAAAAATGGTTCTGCAGGGATTGGCATTTGCAGATTATATTTGTTCCTACTTATTAATTGTGGGCTTTTGTATAGTTTATATAGTGAATAATGTACTTCCTATTGTAAAATATAGGGATATTATAGGTCACTTAGGAATTCCATGACCCTATAAAAAGCACAAGGCTTCATTAAGCACCAATTATAACTGATGACACCGCATAGCACTCTTAATAAGGATATAATTTACAGGATATTCATGGCTTTTGTGTATTATACAGTTATAGGATCCGTTATCCGGAAACCGGTAACCCAGAAAGCTCCAATTACTTAAAGGCTGTCTCCCATAGACTGGAATGTATGGCCCGCTCACACACCCTGGCTTTCTGTAGATATCGCCTGGTGCACGGGATGGAGGGGTCGGCACCCTCCCGGATATACAGTTCCAAGAAAATCACTGGACTCACAGCTGATTCAAGTAGGGAAAACCCTTGAGTGTTTATTTGCAGTTGTACAACGTTTTGAGGTAGTACCCTTTTGTCAAGCATGCTTGACAAAGGGGTACTACCCCGAAACGTTGCACAACTACAAATAAGCACGCAAGGATTTTTCTCTGCTTGAATCAGCTGTGAGTCCAGTGATTTTCTTGGAACTGTCTCCCATTGACTCCATTTATCTAAATAATCCAATTTTTATAAATTATTTCCTTTTTCTCTGTAATATTAAAACAGTACCTTGTACTTGATGCAAACTAAGATATAATTAATCCTCATTGGAAGCATAACCAGCCTATTGGGTTTATTTAATGTTTACATGATTATCTTGTAGACTTATGGTATGAAGATTCAAATTACAGAAAGATCCATTATGTGGAAAACCCCAGGTCCCAAACATTCAGGATAACAGGTCCCAAACCTGTAATTGTCATCCATTTGTGTTTGTATTTGTTTTTTTCACCGCATCCAGTTTTGGTACTCTTGGATTGCTATGTCTAGGATAAATACAGTTTTGTAAACCTCTACTTCTATCTTACTCTTTCCTTCCCAGTCATCCGTTTTAAAGGAAAATATCAGTAAAATAGGAAAATAAAAAAATCTCATTAAAAAAAGTACTAATAGCATGAATTTTTTTTTCTCTTTTGTTGTAGGCTAAGATTCCTGATAGTCGATGGCCAGGACTTTTACAGGAGGCTACTAGTGAGGTGCTAAAAATGACATTTTGTCCTCTAGCGGTTCTTCTTCAGGGAATTCTCCAGTTCAGTACAAAAGGCTCAAGGTAAGCAGGAAAATGGCAAAACACGTGTGTGTGCATTTGATTAGAACCCCTTTCACCCTAGCAGAAATTGTTTAACATTTTTAAGCAGTAAATGTGCATGGTTAAATGAGACACGCCTGTTTATAATTGGAATGCTGTAAATCACTGTGTCCAGATTTCCCAGATACATGTAAACACTTTGCTCGTGTGCGTGCGTATTAATCAAATGGGTGTAAGGTTTAGGTGACAGGCTTCTAGGCTTCCTTGCTGCATTTGTCATGTTTATTTGTACAGTGGGGGGGGGGGCATGTATCAGATAATGGTTAGCTTGGCACTATTGCACTGCAGCATTGGTAAATAAACCAAATTCGGGCAACTTATTTTGGATGTTACAAACAGCCCAATAGTTCTGGGTATTTTGAAGTGATTTATGACCCCAATTAGAATTACACAGTCTGGTAGAAATATTCAGTAAACAGTTCAATACAGCTGAACAATTTTCTCTGCCTTACCCAGTGTTATAAGTTAAATTGCTAACATTACTTAAAAGAACCAGATTTAAAGTGTGGGAGGCAAATTGTCACAATCTGTATGGTAAAATCACTGAGGGCTGCTTGGAGGACAACACTCTTAGCAACAGTAGAGCCCTGCAAGATCCGGTCTTCCCGACACCCTTTTGGGGCCCCAGAACTTTCTGCTGTGGAGCGACAGGGAAGACATGAACACGACAGAGTTAAAATCAAAGCATGGTACCGACAATGGTTAGACAGGGTTGTTATCAAAACATGCAAGGAATTACAACAAGCAGTCAATAACTAGGGGATCAAAAATCAGGAGCAAAGACTTTGGCAGGGATTGTATACCCAGAGCCAGTTTAAGCAGTGGAAGAGGGGCCAGGAAATGTTTATATTTTTCAAATTTGGCTCAACTGGTGATGTTATCACACACAACTGCATGTGTGCACATTTGGCCATGCCATGATGTCATAATGTGCACAGTTGCAAAACCGACGCAGAAGGACCCTGGGACTGGCACACCAAGAGGTAGGAGGGGCCCGGTCTCCTGGAACAAATTAAGGAAATGCACACTATATAGTACCAATGCATTCATGTCAACTCATGTCAACTCTTATTGTCTTTTTGGCTCTTTGGTGCAGCTGATGCCCTAGAATATTCTGAGATAGAGCTTGCATTATTTCTGCACTACATAGTATTTTCTATTTAAAATGTACTTACTTTCATGTAGTATGGCTTTCTGGCCCAGTCATGGATTATTTAGATGTTCATTAAATTTTTAGATGTTATAGGCTGGCCTATAAAAGCAACTTTTCATTTGGTCTTCAGTATTTATTTGGTATGATTTCCAACCAGCGCCTGAAAATGCTGCTTGGTTCTTGGGGTCACTGACCCTGGCAACCAAAAAAACCCCACAAGTAAGGCGTTCATTTTATTCTTTTTATTATTTTATATTGCATATATTTTTGTTCAGACCCTCTGCTATTCAGATTGCATTCTGACTTCTGAACTGCTTCCTGGTTGCTAGTGTAGTTAAGCATTTGCATACAGGTAGAAGTTGACCTTCCAAGCCAGATGGCTGCCCAGAAAAAAAGCAGATAAAATAAAAAATAGAGTCCCAATTGTTAATTGCCTTCGAATATTGCTTTCTTACTCAAACCTTATTTTAAGGTGAACCACCTTTATACTTTCAGCTATAATAACCATTCTATGAGTGGTGTGAAGCTATGACTCTATGACTAAAGGAATTAACAATAGGAGATACTTGCCAGACTGGCCCAAAGGTTGGTGCTATAAGGCTGTTTCCCTAACAGGTCATGAAAAATTTGTCTACACAAACCTGGCCAAAATGCACTTTTCTTATTGGGTTTTATAAATAAATCTGAAAGGAGGCAGGAGGTAGGGTTGAATAATCACCTCTTTGATAACCTAACGAACTCCCACATTCATCAGATGTAGGAAAACAGGAGTTTGGAAACTACCTTCAAAGATACCCACTGCCCAAAGGGCTCCACTGCTCCGTGGTGTAATATGACCAATAAAATATTTATTAAAGGTCAAATTGTAAATTAGAATTTGATCAAATATTAGACATTCACACTTTTTCTTAACTAACCTCCCAGTCGAATTGTGAGTATATTTGAATTTATTAAAGTAAAAAAAAAATTCACGTGAATTCGAAGTTCGACCTCTTGGCCTCTTGGTATATAGGTTTTCAAACCCATATATTAGGGTTGGTGTAATACCTTTGCAGCTACAGTACTGTAAGTATACAGCTCACTGTACACAGGAATGATCCTGCAGTGGGGTTAGGACTATGTAGTCAGCAGAAAATAGTATATGTGCTTTCCTGTCCCAGTGACCTCAGTGATATTATTATTATTATTGCATGCCATAGCCTGCTTAACATGTTATCTTCCTTTTATATCTCCCCCAGGAAAACCCGCCAGCTACTTGAGAAAGTGGTGTATCAAAGTGGCTGCAGTGATACCATAGCATTTGTTGCCCGCTGGTATCTCTTGAGGCATCTGCATGGCAAAAATGATGATCAGTTAGTGGAGGTAAGATGGTGTTCTTAGATTTTCATTGTTCCCAATGTCTCCCTTATGTAAAAATTAGTTGTCAGTAATGTGTTGTACTAGGCAGTTTGAAGATATTCCCTCTTACCGGCTGACAGCTATTCACAACAATTTTTCTGGCAACCGACCCGTCGGAGCCCGTTGCTCCTCATTGTAATCCAATCATACCCCAATATAGCCCTGCCGTGAGTGGGCATATCGGGGAAAGATCTGCTCATTTGTCAATGTCACCAGACAAGCGGATCTCTTTGTGTATGGACAGCTTTAAGGCATTTGTCAAATAGAAATCTGTAATTTCATGCTGGCAAGCACTACCAAGTGTTTCATACAATCTCACCATATTTCATTGGCCTTAAAGAGATTATACCAAAGGTATATGATTTGGTATAATCTCTTTAAGGGCAATGAAACATGGTGAGATTGTATGAAACACAAACGAGCGGATCTTTCCCCGATATGACCACCAATGGCAGGGTTATATCGGGGTAACCCGAACATTCTGCCCTAGGGCTGAATGATCAGATTACAATGAGGAGCTCCGATGGGTCGGTCACCGGCAAAAATTAAACCTTCCCGATCGATATCGTGGCCAGATATCGATTGGGAAGACCCGTCGGTAAAATGCCGAACCTCCTTTAACAATTTTGTTGATTGAAAAACCCTTGTATTATATTATTATAATCTTTTTCTATGCTCTTGTCTTGGACATTTAAATCAATTGGTTTTTGCTTTTTTGGGGGGTTCTACAGGTGCTGCTAGATAATGCCAAAGCCCATGGAGACACCAGAATAATAGATCTGCACAAGCAACTGACCGAATCATCATAATTTCTCATGTTTTTATGTCGGCTAGAATCGGGAGAGGCTTGGCTTTGAAGCCGAACTGGATTCTTTTACAGATGTTCTTATGAATTAAAAGGAACAGTACAGAAAAATAAAAGTTGCACTTATATGAAATCATACAGCGTGCTTTGATACTCACATATATATGTGTACGTAATTGAAATGACTTGGTCCTTATGGGGGAATACTTTCTACATGCTGCATCATAAACTCTTTCACATAAGCTTTTTAATTTATAAACCCGTTCACTTTAAAGCAAGAAATTATAAAACAATACCTTACACTAAAAACAGCTAATTATGCATTTCCATCTGGCACTGTATATTTTTGAAGAAATAATATTTGCTGCTTAGTACGGATATACATTTGGACTGGTTGCATAAAAAACACAGTTCATGGACAAACCTTTGGTCTGATTCCAGCTACACTACATCTTGTAGTAAAGGAACTAGGATACAGGTACAGGTATGAGACCTGTTCTCCAGAATGTTTGGCACCTGGGGTTTTCTGGATAACGGATCCTTCTGTAGTTTCATACCTTAAGTCTACTAGGAAATAATTTAAACATTAAATAAACCCAATAGGATTGAATTTAGTTGGGATTAAGGTTCAATGTTATTATAAAGAAAAAGGATTATTTGGATAAAATTGAGTCTATGGGAGATGGCCATCCCATAATTGTGAGCTTTTTGGAGAACGGGTTTCCAGATAATGGATCCCATATCTGTACTCCTTTTCTACTCAGCTGAAATTCAGATGAAACTGAATTTGGGATTTGCGGTATCTACTTTATCCGTAACTAAAATGAAAACATTTTTGTCTATAAGGCCTTTTGCCTTGTACCATACTCTGATTTCCTTTCTTCATATGTTTGTGGGCACATGTCTGCCAGCAATATGCACTGGGCTTAGCCTTTCCAGTATGAGAATGTAATGGATTTTAGGCGCCAAGTTGTTGTGCAGTACAATGCTGGAGCTACACTTATCCCATTAAAAAAATAAATATATCATGGAAACCATTAGTGCACATCCATACTTACTTTTAGCTAATGTTATAATGCAACTTCTGTTCATAGAAACCTCAGTCCTCCCATGGGATAAGACACATCATGGACTTGTCAGTAAGTCGGGAGGCTTGAGTGAAAGGGCTAACTCATCATTCTGTGCTCAGATTATGTATAAGTATGTGTGTGCAATATTCCGCTAATCTACACTTTAGGATGTCTGTAATGAATGTGCACTAATGTTTTATGCCTATGGAACACCTTGTTTTCAGTACTTTGTTTTACCCTCACTTTTTTTGTTTAATACAGACCAAAAGATTAGTAGCTGCTTCTTTTTACCAGCTAAAAATATATTTATTTTTCCCTATGGGAGTAAAATCAACTTGTGCACTTAATTTGCACCTGAATGTGAGAGTAACAGGCACTTCTGAGATCTGAGTAAAAGGCATTGTGCTTCAACTAACACTGATTTGTGGTTCTGTAGCCAAGAGCCCCAGACAGACCCAGATTTTCTGGATAGTGCCTTGCAAGAGAAGGTATGCTTCTTAATGAGAACGGTACCGTTAATAGTTTCTTGTAAAACACAAGTGAGGAGGGGGGCATGAACAGGCAGAAGATATCTTACAAAGAGCTTTATATGTTTGTATATATACAGATATGGGACCTGTTTTACAGAATGTTCGGGACCTGGAGTTTTTCCAGATAATGGATCTTTACATAATCTGGATCTTCACCCCTTAAATCTACTAGAAAATCACATAAACATTAAAATAACTCAAAAGTTTTGTTTCCAATAAGGTTTCATTATATGTTATCAAGTTGGGATCAAGTACAAGACACTGTTTAATTACTGCAGAGAAATTATAAATAATGTTGAAAAAATGTGTATTATTTGGTTAAAATGAAGTCTATGGGAGGTGCCCCCATCTGTAATTTGGAGCTTTCTGGATATGGGTTTCCGGATAACGGATTCCATACATAGATTAACCTCGGTTAACAAGTTATCCAGCAATAACATATTCTAAACATCTTAAATGGGCACCTTTCTGCTACTTACCGTATTAAGAAATGCAAAGATTTTACTTATTATGAAACTACTAAATGTGTATCCAGTGTGGGGTCCCTTTTTAGCACTGTTGGTGAATAAGGATATGCTTAATCATTATAGTATACATATATTTTATTCCAAAAAACAATTCGCTTTATATTATATAATATAAAATTGCATTAAACAGAGTATCTAGACAATCTGGGCTCATTTACTGTAACAATATATTTGGTTGCCAGGAGTTCCTGTCTTGGCCAATATCAGTAAATGGGTTTGAGCAGATTAAAACAAATGCTACTGAATATTCATATGAATTGGTTTATACGATTTATAAATGTGTTCTTGCTACTGTAAAGTGTGAGCAAGAAAGTTACAGGTGCGTGTGCTCTAATACTGGATATGTTCTACCCTCTAATTCCCAGAATGATGCATCCAGTCTGTGCGGAAAATCATTATTTTGGAGACAACTTAAAGCAAGAAGTTCTGTCTATAATTTCCAATTCTTCACACCACAGAGAATTTAGAGAGAGTTGTCCAACCTGCATGTTTAAAGCCATTGCATTGGAGAGATACAAGTATAGAAATACAAGCCGTGTTATGGCTTAATGTTAGGATTCGAGGGAAATCTTACATATCCTTTAATTCTACAATATTGCGCCGTAATTGCTTGATGTCTCTATGGACTTTCTTGGTTTCCAGGGTCACCTTTGTCTCTTGTATTTGTTGAAGAGAATTTAGAGATTCTTGGATTGACTGAAATCCTAATTCGGACAAAAATAAATGGTTGTAAGATATTACAGATCCTTGAATTAAATAAGACATAATAAACCGTAGGAATAAAAGTATGAATTCGATGGCCAACGTCCTCTTATGTCAATATGCCCCATCTGCTGTTAGCCTTAGAACTTACTCTGTGAGAATAACTGCATAGTTGTATTTAAACAGAAGAATGAGAGCTGCCATGATTTGTTCATCGGCAAAGGTATTCTCCAATACATTCTCCAATACATTTAATTGTTCAATCCAATAATATAAACCATTTCAGGTAAGGTTTATCGAAACACATAAAGGGTTATGGTTAGTTTGCCCAGGAGCAGTAACCCATAGCAACCAATCACCAGGTAGAATTTCCTGATTACCTGTTTGAAAACAAACATCCTATTGGTTGCAATGGGTCAGGGTTTGGCCTAATCCAGGATTCGGGGCATCCCTAGTTTGAACCCATTTTTGTGCACTATGTACACAGCCCTGGACTTTGTAAATTAGCAGATAGATAAGTCATCTGTAAACATGCCTGTAATGTATTTGCATCTGAAAATACTGAAATTAAAGGGGTTATTTATCAAAGGTCCAGTTTGTGAGCTGTTTTTATACCTCAAATAAACTCAACTTGAATATTTGCTTATTTATAAAAAAACTCAAATGTAAAAAACTTGCATACTCTAATTGATCGAGTTATCAGCAAAAAAGAACTCTAATCACTTGATTTTAGCGAGTGAAAACCAAGTAAGAAACACGTACATCATGAAGGCTACAAATATCTTCAAATGGTTCAAGGGCCCTGTGCCTTTGACTTCTACATCACCTCGACAGGTTTTAGCTGTTTTCGGATTTTCCAGGCATAATAAATCTTGAAAATTTTAGGTTTTTTTATCTGAAAAAATTTAGCTTTTACTTAAACTACCCTCGAAAACTCAAATTTTTCAGGAAAACACAACTCAACCTTTGATAAATAACCCCCTAAGAGTATGCAGGGCAGTTGTATTTTATATTTTTTCATAAATCACAACTGAAAAATAATCTTAGTAATCCGTAATGCTAAACTAAGCAACATGGCAGCATTCACCCCTGTAAAAATAGTGCCGTCCAAAGAATAAATATTTTGTGCAATCGTTTTGCTTTGTTTTCATGCCAAGCTACAGTTTCTTAGAGAAAGTAACGGATGAGAAATTGTTATGCTTAAATTGAAAGTAATTTAATAACTGGCCTACCTGCTCTGTATTCACTCTTTATATTTTCCAACTCATCCCAGACTTCCGCTTCAATTTTATTAATTCTTGCATTGGTTTTGTCCTCGGCATGTTTCAGTTTGCTCAGCTTAGTCTCAATCCTTTGCATCTCGGCTGTATTTTCCACTTTTATTGTAAGGTGATGGAGATTGTCCTGCAGCCTCTTCTCTGATATATCCTGCATAGGGAATTCTCATTAAATCGCTGAAACATTGTGGGAGGAGGGGGTACTTCATTTGTGATACTTTCTTGAACCATGTATATGAATTTCCTATTTGCACTTCAAAGAAACAATGAAGGTGAATACAGGAATGTTAAAGTGCAGATGAGAGTGAAGTGCCCAGGGATAATGGAACGTGAAGCGTCAGTTGATGCTGTTGGCAAATTTGGGTAAGTAGAGGGATTAACTTGCATTGATATAAGAACATTATTTGGCCTTTCCATACAAACCATTTTCTTTCATTGGAATTACTAAGTGTTTATTATGGTAATGGTAGTTACAGTGAATGCTGGTTTAAGAATGTCAGCACAGTGTGTAGAATTAATGGGCTGGGGATATAATAACTTGAGCGCATTGTTCCCAGAAATAATCATATCTCTCCCTTTGTTGTAAAATGTTCTTTATCCCAACATTATTTCTGCAAGATCTAAACCTCTAAGTGGATAATTTGTTCATAGATTCCCAGAAGATGTTGTTGACTAAAGCAGATGATTCCAGGTTTATGCGATGGAGAAGGGACTAGATTGTAATGGATATGAGGGTTCAGCCAAGTATCAGTAGTTCCATTGTCAATAGTGCTTACCATTTTCTGCTGAATGGCACTGAGGAGCTGCTCTAAGCTGTGAGCCTGCTCTTGGGATGTTTTTTGTATTTGGGATTCTGTCCATCTGCGGTGATTTTGGATTTGTCCTTGTATGTCATTAAGCAACCCGCCCAGCCTAAGAATAAATAACACTGTTTTAGGTATCAACTGAAAGTAGTGTTAACAAGAACCAATGCTAAAAAGTAAAGTACTGAAAATAAACCCGTATATTCCATGGGGTTCATTCAAAGTGAAAAATTGGGGTCAATATTATTTTGTTTTTCACCCACAAATTAGTGTGTTTTTCAAAAGTTCCAACATAATTGTGAGCATATCAAGTAGCATCTACCCATATGGATGCAAATTAGAGTATTTTTCAAAGCACCAAAACAGTGGCACCCGTTGTACATAGTGCTTGATCCAAGAGGGGCTGCCTGGGGGAGGCACTTATATTTTCTCTACACAGCCTTCCTCGGGGGCCCATTTACTTAGCTCGAGTGAAGGAATAGAATAAAAAAAACTTTGAATTTCGAATAATTTTTTTGGCTACTTCGACCGTCGAATTCAAACTAAAAATTGTTTGACTATTCGATAGTCGAAGTACTGTCTCTTTAAAAAAAACTTCGACCCCCTACTTCGCCACCTAAAACCTACTGAGATGCCATGTTAGCCTATGGGGAAGGTCCCCATTGGCTTTCTAACAATTTTTAGGTCGAAGAAAAATCGTTCGATCGAAGGATTAAAATCCTTTGAATCGAACGGTTCGAAGGATTTAATCATTCGATCAAACGCCCATACTTTACTAATGCGGGGTCTACTTTTAGTGATGTTGTCCCATTATGATCTACATCCATAAAAGCATTCTTAGCATTCTGTTCCATGGAAAATATTACTTAAACATTATATTGATTTATGAGAGAATTTATATTGCTATATTTAACAAACAACTATTTCTTATGTAAAAATAAATGCTGAATGAAAAGCATGAAATAGGAGGATGATCTAGACAAACTGTTTATTGACAGTGTCTTGAGATCTACTGATCACCAGCTAGAGGTAGATGGTAGATCCCGATCTACCTTTTGGGCGCCCCTGATCTAAACTAAGATATAATTAATCATCATTGGAAGCAAAACCAGCCTATTTGGTTTATTTAATGTTTACATTATTTTCTAGTAGACGTGGAGGCCCATTTATCAGAGTCCGAATTTATCTCAATATTTTCTGAAAACTACTCCGACCGAATCCGCATGGGTTTTTCCCCCTTATTTATCTATACACTTCCCAAAAATCTCCTTACGGGAAAACACCCGAAAAAAATAGTGAAGAAAATGAATCGTACAAACTTTTCGGATTTTCCACCCAAAAACTCAGATTTTGTTGGATTTTTGCCGGAAAACCATGAAATTCTCTGATTATTGCACAGAACCAGTACAGATCAAGATATCTTCTGGACTTCTCCCATTGACTTCTATGCAACCTCAGCAGGTCTGAGTTTGCCAATTTTTTTTGTATTCTGACTTTTTCCATCATCGGAGTATGATGGAAAAAATTCAGATTTTATAGTAAAAAAACATAAATTTTTCAAGTTTTTGGCATTCAGACTTTAATAAATAACCCCCTTAAGGTATGAAAATCCAAATTACAGAAAGATTTGTTATTCGAAAACCCCCAAATCCCAAGCATTCTGGATAACAGGTCCCATACCTGTATATATATCTGTACGAGAACCTGGGACAGGTGTAAATGGTGAACAATCTCTGTAAAATGCTATGTATATAAATAAATAAAGCATAATGAATAATATCTATAAAATATTCCAGAAGTCCATAGAGATAATGAGCTCTTTGCAAAATCCATCAGTTCTGCCAAATCTTAGTTTGTTATTCCAGGAGGCCCAGCAGTGCTGCCAGCACACAAAGTAAGACAACACTAGTGGATTGGACTTTAATTCTTTTTTCCCCATTATTATTCCTTGCTTTAGAACTATAGTAAGTAGTTGAAAATATCAAGTTCAACCTTTTTATGTCTAAATTAAACTTGCCTAACTGCCAGTTTATCCAGAGGAAAATAACCCTTCTAATGGCAAACACATGCTCAGATTTGGGGAGATTTAGTCGCCCGGCGATAAATCGTCTCTTCTTCGGGGCGACTATTCTCCCTGAACTGCCTCCCGCTGGCTAGAATCTAAATCGACACCGGGATGGCACTCGGAGCACTTCGTTTTCCGAAGACACCCAAAGTTTCCTCATGAGGCAACTTTGGGTGACTTCAGAAAACAAAGCACACCGATATCCATCATGGCAGTGATTTACATTCTAGCCGGCGGAAGGCAGTTCGGGGAAATTAGTTGCCCCGAAGAAGAGGAGATTTGTCGCTGGGCAACTAATCTCCCTGAATCTGAACATGTGTTTCTGCCCTAAAGCCTCTCCAATTTGCCTTGGAGGGGAAAATTCCTTTCAAGATTCCAAGATGGCAATTAGACTAGTTCATTGGCTAGTCCCTGGATCAACTTTGTACTAAGAGTCAATTTCAGTAACCATGTATTTTCTCCTTTGCTAAAATGCATTCTCAAAGCTCTCTAATGATTTTTTTAGTGTTTAAGCAGTAGAGCCTTTTGATTCAAATTTGCCAACTGATTAGAAATAAAATAACCTACTCCTGGAACGCAACAGTATTGGCTGCCCCATATGTAAAGTCCTCAATCTTGTTTCCGATTCTTAGGTACTTAACAAAAACCACCAAATTGGAAATTTTACAAACTTTGTATCCCCCTGAGCCAGTAATCAGTATCAGTAGAAGCTAGCACTGAATGAGTAGCTGCTAGTAATGAGCCAAACTGGCCCACTTTGCTTGAGCCCATTGATTTATCGGTTGCTCTCCTGCCCATAGTTGGTACTGATGTGCTCTACAGTAGGGATGTAGCGAACTGCCGTTTTGGTGTTCGCGAACGCCGTTCGCGAACACCGGCAAAAAATGCGAACGGTTCGCGAACTTCGAACACCCGCAAAATCGTTCGATTCGAACGTTCGAAGGATTTTTCGTTCGATTCGAACGTTTGAAGGATTTTCATCGTTCGATCGAAGGATTTTCATTCGAATCGAACGTTCGAGGGATTTTAATCGTTCGAACGAATGGAAATCGGTCGAACGAATGGAAATCGTTCGATTTTAGCGGTCGAATGGTCGCGAACTCAAATTGCGAACGTTCCCAAACGTTCGCGAACATTAGGCGGACGCGAACGGTCGATGTTCGCGCGAACAAGTTCGCAGGCGAACAGTTCGCTACATCCCTACTCTACAGATCCAGTGCAAGACCCAGGGCACAGCGATAGCTTAAGGTATAGTGAATAAAGTACCCCCTCTTTTAAAATATAAGGATATTATAAGTTACCGAGGAATCCCATGACCATATAAAAACATGAGGCTGAAGGCCGAGGTTTTTATACAGGTCATAGAACTACAAGATGACTTCTAATATCCTTGTATTTTGCAACAGGGGGTACTTTATTTATTATAATACACAAGTTTCAGTGACAGAAATTACCACTAAGCTCCGATTCTAACCGATGACATAACTAAGCACCTTTATAAGGGTACAATTTACAGAATATTCAGGGCTTTTCTGTATAATATCCTGTTATATATTAGGTGCAGGGGCAGCACAACATAATGCAACAGACACAAATGTAGGAGCAAACAGCAAAAAACAATTAATAGCATACCAGCAGGGTAAATGTGGCCATACACGGGCAGATAAAAGCTGCCGATACCTTTAGACCGATTCAGCACCTTATCTGCCCATGTGTGGAGGCTCCCGACGGGTCCTCCCGATCGATATCAGGCCAAAAATTGGCCAGATATCGATCGGGCAAGTTTGATCTTTTTTGTACGATCCAGGACCGCATCGGCTAGTTGATGCTGTCCTGCGACCCGTTGGAGCCAATTCGTAGTATTGTAATCCGATCGTTCGGCACAGGTGTATGTCCACCATAAGGCTAGTGCAACATGTGGCTGTTTATATGCAGGCAGAGAAACAGAGTAACCATTCCTTTTCCTGCACTGACAGGTACTGTCCACATGGGTGCAGACACACAAAACAGAATTTAGTGTAGTGTATTAATGCATCTAATGTATTTAGGTCTGGTGCTGCCCCAGGTACTGGACCTGTGAGCGCCCATCTGTACATGTATGAGAAGTCGGTGGATGCGATGTCACGCTGCAACATATGTGCACATGAAGTCACTTCCACCCACACAAATTCAACAAAACCAGTATGTTTAAATGGTTATCGTTTGACCTTGCAATGTTTGGAATTAATAGGCAAACTCAGCATAAATGCTTTTTTTCCTTTTATTTCCATTCAATGCAAGAGAAGACTGCAGATATCAAACAGACAAACCACTCCAATACTCTTAATTCTGTATTCTGTATTGATTCAGCATCTTGCTCCATGCCAGCCTACTCATTAGGCTAAGGCAATTCTTCTGGACTGAGCTGCATTAATGTAATTAAAACACGTACTTGAAATCTAGAAGCTGGATCTCGTGATGTTGCTCCCCCTGTGCGGATTTTACTTTGTTGCTTTGCTCAGAAATGGAAGCTTCCATCTTTCCTAATAGCTGCATTACCTAATAAAAATTCAGCAGGGAACAGTGAGTTGAGCCAGTTCATCCGCTCTCACATTAACCATGCACCACTTACTTCAAGTGCTCAGCAGAACAAAACACACATTTTTTTGTGGCGTGAGCCAGAAATTGTACAAGCTGAAAAAGATTTTACAAACCGACAAGGTACTGTATATATACAGTATTAGCGAGTGACATATAAAGAGATACAGCTGAGAAATTCCCCTAGGTGTTATACCAACAAACAGGGATGCCCATCCTGTGGCTCCTCAGCTGTTGAGATACTGTTCCCAGCATCTTCATATGCTACTCCCCAACTCAGCAACTGCTCATGATTAAAGATGAAAAAGTTGGTGGTGGGTCAATCAATGGCTTGTTTTAATATACATTTCTAGGGCTGTCATACATGAGAAGTTCTCCCAAATAGAGATATATATATATATATAGAACAACTTTCAAAGCATGATGAGAACAAAGCCACAACTAGCAATTTATGATATTTTTTTTTAAACCTCAAATTTAGCACAGAGAATACAATTGCAATATGTGCATTAGAAATCCCATTGTGTGTGTCCGAGCACAGGAGACCCAGAGAATGGCATTAGGTCTGCTCCCCCAAAAGGTCCAGAAGCCATGAAAAGCAGCACTGCCATTGTTTTTAATCAAGTTATCCATATGAGGGGCTCCTCATTTATAGTTTAGCTATCAATACAATTATTAAAATAGGAGTAGTGTGTATTATTGTGGGTATAGAGATGGACCAGCAGAATGAGTGATCTACACAGGTGGTTCACAACCGAACATAAAGGTGGCCATACACGGATAGATCCGCTCGTTTGGCGATGTCGCCAAACGAGCAGATCTCCCTCCGATATGCCCACCTTGAGGTGGGCAATATCGGGCTGATCCGATCGTGGGCCCTAGGGCCCAACGATCGGATCCTTCACGTTCGCAAACGGGCGGTCGGATCGCGGGACCGCATCAACGAACAGATGCGGCCGCGATCCGACGGGATTTTTAACCCCATCCGATCGAGATCTGGCCGACTTTCGGCCAGATCTCGATCGGGGAAGCCCGTCGGGGGCCCCCATACACGGGCCAATAAGCTGCCGACTCGGTCTGTCGGCAGCTTTTATCGGCCCGTGTATGGCCACCTTAAGAAATCTCCTCCCAATACAATGTGTGGGTATATATACATATTGAGAAAGGTCCATATGGGGACCATAACATTATGTTGGCTGTTTTAAATACAATTATTTCGACTTTTTAATTTCTCGAGGTTGCTGGTCTTTTTTGGACAATGTAATTCACACCTGAGACAACAGTGTGTCACCCATGGTGCTTATACATATATATGTATATTCCTTTGTTATTTGTCGTAATAATGGTCCTAGACAGTACAACATTTTTCTTTTACTAAATCCCAGTGTGCACTGAATATAACATAGGAATTGTGGATGCTCGGCATAGCAGAAGTACCCGGGTTAATGCTGTTATTAACCATATGGAGGAAATATATAGATACATATACACACTTTATCTGGAACCGCTCTCTAGATTTGGGGTATCATGATGGTGCAAGCATTTAAGTGCAGTTGGAATCTGTGTGGTGTTCTGATTGCCTGTGGAAGCTGTGTGCCCGCTGGTGTATAAAGCCATTTATTCAGTTTTCTTTCTTACTGAATGACTCAATAGAGAAAGATGAGTACTATTCACACACTAACTAATTTTTCCATTTGGGGTGATTGATTATACCTTGTTATAGAACAGCAATTATTTTGTCCACAGACACACTTGTAATTGGAAATTACAATTGTGATTGGAAATTAAAAGAGGGACAAAAAGATTTACCACCCGGAATGCACATTTTATGGTCACACACAGTTATGGTCACACCCCCTACATACTACATCCATTTTACAAAATTTGTAAGGCTATGGCAAGTTTGAACACATTTTTGGGGTTTTTAGGGTCAGGTTTTATGTATTATTACTGTTTTGCTAATGAAGGTGAATGGCCCTTTAAGCTGCAAATCACAGTTTCCCCAAGAGATTTGCTTATCTTAATTGTATCTTTGCTATTCTTAAATAGTTACAATTGTTTCTTAGTGCACCTGCCACGGATTCTGGGCTCTCTGCCAAAAGCCTCTTATTGAATTAAGTTTTAAAAACTTTGTATCTTTTTCTGGCTGTTCAGTGCAGGAGATCAAAGAGAAAGTCGGGACATTTCAGTAACAATCCAGGACTGTGGGCTGAGATGTCAAAATAGGGACTCTCCTGCGAAAAACATTTGGGACAGTTGGGAGGCAATGTAAGATATGCATCCCTGACTGTATACATTTTAATATCTCCTTTCTACTTTTATTCTCTAATGTGCTACCCAATCTGCTCTACCCTAAAATAAGCCCTGGTCGAATATTATTATAGATGTTTATTAAATCCAATACTCAAACAATGAAAAATCTACAATGTCTAATTGTCTTGTCCTTAATCCCACCTAAAATATAATAAATATTAGGTGGAGGCAAAGCAAGTCTATTTGGGTTCATTTACTGTTCAAATTATTTTTTTTAGTAGCTTATAGTATGGCGAGATATATATATATATATATATATATATATATATATATATATATATATATATATATATATATATATATATATATATATATATATAATTTTCAACTGTGTCTAGTAATGTTATAAGGTAGTATTGGAGCTATATGATGTTCCATGACTAAATGTCTGTGCATTAGAATAAGTGCTGTACCCTGCCTTAAAGGAACAGTAACATCAAAAAAATTAAGTGTTTTAAAGTAATAAAAATATAATATACAGTGTTGCCCTGCACTGGTAAAACTGGTGTTTTTGCTTCAGAAACACTACTTTTGTTTGTATAAATAAGCTGCTGGGTAGCCATGGGGGCAGCCATTCAAAGGAATAAATGCTCAGGTTACACAGCAGATAGCAGATTAGTCTTTTTCAATTTCCACCATTGCTACACAGCAGCTGGTCTATAGGAACTATAGTAGTGTTTCTGAAGCAAACACATCAGTTTTATCAGTGCAGGGCAAACCTACATGATATTTTCATTACTTTAAAACACTTTAATTTTCTGGTGTTACGTTCCCTTTAATGCATAAGGATGTAAGGAGTCACTTTGGAATGCTGCGACTTTCAATATTCTATTCATTTATAATAGGGGTAAGTTTTTACCTTTACTATAAATATAAAGCCAGGTGACAGCATGGACACGCATGTGTAACAACACTAATTTGGTTTTGTTGTGCCGTGTCGGCCTCATCCAGATGGATATTATTAAAGCCTATTTATTTATTCAGAACCTTCAGTTTTACTGAGAATTAATCCATTCAATTAGAGCAAGGGAAGCAAGAGGTGAAATGATCTGCAACAGAAACATATCACAGTTCACTGTGGGGGGACTGGATAAGATTGGCAGCTTTTTTTCTCTGCTCTGCGTATTGGAACGAGTGGGCACAACTATTGTGAAAGGATTGATACACAAGGCTATTTTTTTTTAAATTGCAAACGTATGTCTGTCTATTCTTGGCGTATGGAATAAGTAATTAGTGGTAGTTTGCTGTGAGAGAGCATTGCTATATCCTCCCTGCCTTTATATATTGGTGAATCATCCTCCTACTTAGGAACACTCCGTATTAGTGCATTGCCTGCCTGCATTCAAGCGTGAAATAATGTGGAATTTCATGCGTTGTCCTCGCTCATTCAATTTATATGAGCAAACTGCAAAATAGAGAAATATTGTCAGGGTTGGATTTAGAGAAGGGCAGAGAGGATATTTGCCCTGGACTCTGAGCCACTAGAACAGACAAGAACTAATTAAGCATAAATCCATGCTGATGTCAAAACAATTGGGTATAATTGATTTCATACCTGAAATGGCTGCTTCTAACACTAAAGTACATGGGGTTAAAGAAATCCATATACACTATAGGGCACTAAAGTATTGTACGTTAACACCTTCCTGTTGAATATTTCATTTCAGAACCAAAGGTATTAATAAGACATTTGTCCTATTTTTCCTGCTTTAAAGTGTAGTTCACATTTAAATTAACTTTTAGTATGATGTAGAGAGTAATATTCTCCAGTTCTCTCCATATTGCAATATCAGTAGTCTGGTTGCTAGGCTAGGTTCCACATTACTCTAGCAACCATGCATTGATTTGAATGAGAGACTAGAATATAAATAGAAGAGGGCCAGTATAGAAAGATGAGTAATAAAAAGCATCAATAACAAAAAATGTGTAGCCTTACAGAGCATTTGTTTTTAGATGGGGTCCAGGACCCCCATTTGAAAGCTGGAAAGAGTCAGAAAAAGAAGGCAAAGCACTATAAAAAGAACAAAATGAAGGCCAATTGAAAAGTGGGTTAGAATTGGCCATTCTATAACATACTAAAAGTTAACTTAAAGGTGAACCACCAGTTTTTACACCCTCTTTTTTTAAAAATACATTTCTGCTACTCTTTAGGCTTTCTCCATTTTAACATCTGAAAAACTGAAACAGAGCTGGGTCAAGTAGATTGTTAGTATTGGGCTCAATGGCCCTCCGTGCCCACTGTTTGCTCACACATTTCCATGCTTGGTCAACTCACCACCCCGGCCCAGTCAATCTCCACTCACTCCAATAATCGCCTCTCTCTTCACACAACCCTACTAATCTGCTTTGCCCAGGGACATAACTACAGAGGAAGCAGACCCTGCAGCTACAAGGGGGCCCAGGAGAAATAGGGGGCCCCATGAGGCCCAAATAAAGAGCATTTTCAACATAAATTGGTAAAATAGGACAACCTCTGAATATGTTGACGGGCTGTAAAATTAATTTGCTGTGGGGCCCAATAACATCTAGTTACACCACTGGCTCTCCACCAAGAATTGTGCACCCAAAGCACTTGCCTCTTCTGCCTACCCCTAGTTCTGACCCTGAGTTAAAATGTTAAGAATATCTATGTGCATTAGGCTTTGTAAACTAGACTCTAAAAGCAGTTGTGGGAAACCACAGTTTTAGACAAGGAACATTTACTAATGAACTATAATGAACTGGGGACATTTGGAATAACAGAATGTAATGACTTTCCCCTGGTCATTTAGATGAACATGAAGCAGCTCTTGTTTGCTTGACTTTCCTTGGCTGACAACTTGATGGGATTTTGTCATATTTCCCTTCTGCTCTCCATTTAAGCTTGGCAGCAATACAATGTTAGGTGCAGGAAAATGGACAGATGTCCATCGCGGGGAGTGCCTTCATTTCCCTTGTCAGCTTCATGATCATTTCTGGTTGGTTTGTAATAATTATTTCTAAGCTGCACTGTCCTAGTTTTATGATCATGTGAATAATCTAAACTTCAGTGTTTTAGTGATGACAATTAATGTGTATATTAAAATTTGTTTTGGTTTATTGGCATTCCCACATTTTCTTTTATTGCTAATAAGTGAAGCCCTGTAAGCCTAGGTGGGAAGAAGCAATGATGATGGAAAATGATGGTCATGCATAAAGGGAAAGTAACACTTGGGGTGAGCTTGGAGATAAGTGAGGTGATGTATGAAGAAGCAATAGGCAAAGAGGTGCAGCATTTGTGGAATGGGAGAGTAATGAATGTCTGAAAACAGCATCCATAATTAATTGCTTTGGGGGGGGATAGGTTGCATTATAGAAGCCGACTGAAGAGACTCAAAGCTGATCATAATCTTCCAAAGAAAGTGTTACTAAGGGCACTTTGATTAGATGAGATTTTATTAACATTACAAGAGAAACTGGGAAATATAAATTATATTCACACATGTAAAGTAAGATAGCACCATAGATAAATTTCACATGAATTCTATTCCATGGAAGTAGTGCTAATCACTTACATCTGTTAAAGGTTGGTCTTCATTTTTTTTTCTTTTTGTTCAGCAGTTCTTCAGTTTTGAATTTAATCAGCTATCTGGTTGCTATGGCCTTATTTACCCTAGCAACCAGGCAGTGGTTTGTATAAGAAATTGGAATAGGAAAGGGAGAGGACACGAATAGGAAGATTAAATCAAAATTAACAATAAGAAATAAATAATGAGGTTGCTAGGAATAGGACATTCTATAAGATACTAAAAATTGTTTAAAAGGTGAACCACTCTTTAATGCTCTTTTTTTTGTTTTCATTCACAACCTACAGTGCATGTAATGAGATGATGGAATAGCAGACCAAGGACCCCTGTGACCACTTTATTATAATACAGGGAACGAGAAGCAAGGCGATGGTGACCAAAGAAATCATGTTACATAGTAAGTAGCAAACTGGAAGCATGTGTCAATATTTCTAACCACAAATGAACTTAGAAACACACAGGATCAGTTATCAACACTGGGAAGGATTGCTCCTGGGCAGTGACCCATAGCAACCAATCCGTGATTGGCTTTCTTCAGCCAGCAGCAGGTAGAACAATGAATGCAACAATTTGTTGGTTGTCATGGGTTACTGCCCATGGGCAAATTTGCCCACATTTGATAAATAAACCCCACTGTTGTGTTCGCAGCAGATAATGTTTTCAGTAGCTGAACTGGGGGTGTATGGTTATGTAATTAGCTAGTATTAGAAACTGATATTCAAAAATACTTTATGCACTATTCACTAATAAGGTTGTCAGATTGAAGACTCTCTTGCCAGCCAGAGAATCATGTCCAAACTGAGATTCAAAATAGACCCTGACATTTCATGTGCACTCAGCTCCCCCACATGCTCAAGTCTATTGCATCTTACAGCAGCCCCTCTGGTATTTGGCAGAATCCACCGATTGCCAGTCAGGTCCTGATGATGAGTATATACTATATGTTGTAGATTTAGTCTGGTACATACATGTTTATGTTGCTTTACATCATTATATTGCTGTAGGCAGCCTCCATAACCTACACACCTTAAAATCTGCCTCCTTCATATGTGATTCCAGTGAAGCGTTTATGCTGCGAATCTCTTTCTCCTGTGCCTGAATTCCGTGCTTTGTAGTGGCCAAATCCCCAGAGAGTTTTGCAATGCTGGCATCACATCTGAAATTATATCAATGACAGAAAAATTATGCTTAGCGAAAAGATTTTATAAAGTTACTGCTGTATCCCTGTTTGCCAAATCCCACATAATCTTTTCTGGTAGGAAGAGATGGTGCCTATAGTAGCATTGGGGATATAGGCTCTGGGAAGGGACTGTGGCTGTGGGATAGCAGGTATAGTAGGGAGAGATGGTGCCTATAGTAACAGTGGATAATAGTCTCTGAGAAGGGAGTGTGACTGTGGGATAGCAGGTATAGTAGGGAGAGATGGTGCCTATAGTAACAGTGGGATAATATTCTCTGGGAAGGGAGTGTGACTGTGGATAGCAGGTATAGTAGGGAGAGATGGTGTCTATAGTAACAGTGGGATAATAGTCTCTGGAAAGGGACTGTGGCTGTGGGATAGCAGGTATAGTAGGGAGAGATGGTGCCTATAGTAACAGTGGATAATAGTCTCTGGGAAGGGAGTGTGACTGTGGGATAGCAGGTATAGTAGGGAGAGTTGGTGCCTATAGTAACAGTGGAATAATAGTCTCTGGGAAGGGAGTGTGACTGTGGATAGCAGGTATAGTAGAGAGAGATGGTGCCTATAGTAACAATGGGATAATAGTCTCTGGGAAGGGACTGTGACTGTGGGATAGCAGGTATAGTAGGGAGAGACTGAGTGCCTATAGTAGCAGTGGGATAATAGTCTCTGGGAAGGGAGTGTGACTGTGGGATAGCAGGTATAGTAGGGAGAGATGGTGCCTATAGTAACAGTGGGATAATAGTCTCTGGGAAGGGAGTGTGACTGTGGATAGCAGGTATAGTAGAGAGAGATGGTGCCTATAGTAACAGTGGGATAATAGTCTCTGGGAAGGGACTGTGACTGTGGGATAGCAGGTATAGTAGGGAGAGATGGTGCCTATAGTAACAGTGGGATAATAGTCTCTGGGAAGGGAGTGTGACTGTGGATAGCAGGTATAGTAGAGAGAGATGGTGCCTATAGTAACAGTGGGATAATAGTCTCTGGGAAGGGACTGTGACTGTGGGATAGCAGGTATAGTAGGGAGAGACTGAGTGCCTATAGTAGCAGTGGGATAATAGTCTTTGGGAAGGGATAGAGTAACAGTTTATATGAGTGCTGTCCAGCTTTTCAGATATTGTTAAAGCACAACTTCCAGCTATGAGACTTAGTGCAAGAAGAGTTGAAGGGACACCGCAAATAACAAGACCCCACCACCAACACTTAAGTCAACTCTGCCTACATTGCATCACTCCTATACATTAAACACAAGGCAATAAAAATAAAAGATGACCGTGATGTAGCACGCATCAGAACAAAAATTATCTCTACAAAAACCAACACTTGTTATTAATTTCCCTTTATAACCCCAATAAATGTCCATGTAAGTGAATCTATTAGCCTGCCTTTTTATCAAATTACTGCTGTACTCTAGTAAATCACAAGGCTCACTTGGTGCTCCTCTAATGATTATGTAAGTGAAAAATGAGCACTTTGTCTTTCATTAGTGGTTCACAGAGATACAGGCTGAACAATTTCACACACATTCCCATTACTCCTGAAGCCTCAAACATTATCTTGATAGAGCCGAATAACTCAAGCTACAATCACAGTTATGATTGAATACTCTACAGATGCATCCCACTATCAAACTGCATTTGTATGCACCCCGTAATGATGTACATATGATATGTTCTATTCTGCACATTAATATAGACTTGAAAAAATAAATATATCAAGTTCAGCCTTTTGCTTAAGAAAGTCCTACCCAACGATGCATTATACAGAGGAAGGTGAAAAAAACCCATTTTGAAACAATTCAACTAGATTACTCCATGGATAAACTTTGTTCTTAATATCAGTAGCCTTGTAGTTTCACATTCAACTCTTGAAAGTATCTAATGTATCTGCCAGAATTACAGTAGATAAAGTAACTAGCTGTTTATAAAAACTATTTTCTTCTAACATCAAAAAGATGCCCCTGTATTCTTAAGTTCAATAGATCTACAGATGAATAAGACAAAAAAGAGTTTATTGTATGGCCCCTTAAATATACATAAATAGTGAAGTCACAGCACCAACCAATTTTTGTAATGTTAAAAAGCCTTTATTGGAGTCCTGGCTCAGATCTTGGAACTTTAAGGCCTGCATGGACTTTTTTTCAAGTTGAATATACTTAAATATACATACACATATTGGTGTATATTCTCCCTTCAGTACCTTTTCTGCAATGTATAAAATCCCAATATGGTCATGATTGAGTTAGTTGCTCTCCTTTGGACTTTCTCTATTTCATAAATATCTTTTTTTAAGGATTGAAGACCAACACAAGATTGGACCTTACCAGTGCTTTGTAAAATGAAAGACACTTTCCACTCCTGTCAATCTACACCCTTTTTAATACAGGACAATGCCATGCTGGCCCTTGTTGTGATGCTGACTGGTATTACTAGTTTATTATTTACAATAAAAGTACTCCTAGATCATTCTCGATCTATCCCATTCTTGGGTCATATGCTATTAGGAACTAGAAGCTACGTTACCAAAACTGCTACAAGTTTGGGACCTGTTATCCCGAATGCTCTGGATCTGGAGTTTACAGGATAACAGATCTTTCCATAATTTGGATCTCCATACCTTTACGTCTACTAGAAAATCATGTAAGCATTAAATAAACCCAATAGGCTGGTTTTGCTTCCAATAAGGATTAATTATATCTTAGTTTGGATCAAATACAAGCTACTGTTTTATTATTACAGATGTATATATTGATTATTTGGATAGACTGGAGTTTATGGGAGACAGCCTTTCCATTATTTGGAGCTTTCTGGATAACAGATGCCATACCTGCTACCTAATATAGATGTGTAATGTTCAAAATGCTAAAGTAGGGTCTTGCAAATACTGTCACCTATGGCACATGGAACTGGCCTTCTCCCTTAGGTAAAAAGCACAGGCCAGGTACAAAATAGTCTGTCTAAGAACAGGTTTAGCAACCCCCCCCCCCACTGTACCAAAGAATTGTTTCAGGTGATGCACTAACCAACTTGTTTGTGCTAAAACCTGGAACAATGGGAAACAGAGCGGCGAAGGATTGCAGAAGTACTGGCAGAGATGAAAAGGGGTAATTGACATTCAAATAAAAATATTAAAAGTTGTAATTTTAAAAAGTATTCTATTAATTCTAACCTGGCCACTCGACCTCGTAGATCACCAATGCCATAAAGGTGTCTCTTGTCCAAATTCTGAACCGCAAAACTTGTTCCCGTGCTCACTTGATCTCTGTCTCGGATTTCATTCTCCAAAGTCTACAAAAGTCCAAAGAAATCTTCTATAATATCTTCTTTCGGAAATTGGTATTATATCCGTTTTTCAATATACCAATAAAGAAAAAAATATAAAAAAAATCTTCCTATTAAAAATCTGGACCAGGTACTATGACCACTATAATACTCAGAATTAGAGGTTAGAATGTAGTTATGGTATTTGGCCGAGACATAATCTGTTCCTTTATAGAAAAAATATGGCACAAATGAAAATTATTCTGCATTATAAGTAAATGGAGATGTCAAAATGGTAACTATAATAGGGTGATATCACACATTTATAAAGTTAAGCTTTTTTTATGTTAGGTTTGAGATCTGTTATCTGGAAACCCATTATCCGGAAAGTCGCCAAATTACAGGAAGGCCGTCTCCCGTAGACTCTATTTTATCCAAATAATCCACAATGCTTAAAAATGATTTCCTTTTTCTTTGTAATAATTAAACAGTGCATTGTATTTAAGTCCAACTAAGATACTGTATAATTAATCCTTATATGAGGCATAACCAGTCTATTGGGTTTATTTAATGTTGTCATGATTTTCTAATAGACTGAGCATTCTGGATAACAGGTCCCATACCTGTACTGCTGAGCAATTTTCTCAATGATCATTGTTGCTCTTTCCTAATATGCTCAACATTGCCTCCCCAAAAATGAAACAAGATAGGATGCTGTACTAGAAAAATGAATATAGACAATTGCTCTTAACGAGTATTATTATTGCTCGCTGTACCAACATAAGGAGACAGAATAAGACAGAATATCATGTAACATGAGCCGAAGCCTTTTAATATATCATGGGCATAAATTCAAAAAAGATTTTAACAGGAAGCATTAATGGTGAAATGGGCCTTCCTTGTTTATTTGTAGGTAGGGATGTAGCGAACGTCGGAAAAAAAGTTCGCGAACATATTCGCGAACTTGCGCAAAAACGCGAGCGGTTCGCGAACGGTTCGCGAACCCCATAGACTTCAATGGGAAGGCGAACTTTAACATCTAGAAAAGACATTTCTGGCCAGAAAAATGATTTTAAAGTTGTTTAAAGGGTGCAACGACCTGGACAGTGGCATGCCAGAGGGGGATCAAGGGCAAAAATGTATCTGAAAAATCTGCCTGTGTGTGCTTGGAAGAGATAGTGTAGGGGGAGAGCTGTTAGTGATTTCAGGGACAGATGATAGTAAGTTTGCTGGCTAGTAATCTGCTTGATACTGCTCTGTATTGGAGGGACAGAAGTCTGCAGGGATTTGAGGGACATTTTAGCTTAGGTAGCTTTGCTGGCTAGTAATCTACTGTTCTCTTTAAACAACTGCCATACGTTGACCTTGTAGGCATTGTTTGCCCAGTTTTTTTGGACGCAGCCACTGAAGCACAGTTGCCAGAAAAAATATGCCATATAAATGCTGAAAATAGTCATTTTTCGCCATACGTTGACCTTGTAGACATTGTTTGCCCAGTTTTTTTGGTTGCAGCCACTGAAGCACAGTTGCCAGAAAAAATATGCCATATAAATGCTGAAAATAGTCATTTTTTGCCATATACGTTGAGTCAACGTATGGCAAAAAATGACTATTTTCAGCATTTATATGGCATATTTTTTCTGGCCTCTGTGCTTCAGTGGCTGCGGCCAAAAAAACTGGGCAAACAATGCCTACAAGGTCAACGTATACACTACTACAGCGGTGGATACGGATTACGTAAAATATATTATGGCTGCTTGAAAAAAGTCACTCCGGTGTTTTTTCTGGAGACGGTAATATTATGGATATTTAGACAGAATGTGAACAAGGTCACACAGCTAGATGGCGGGTTGAAGAAAACAGTGTGCAAATAATGCCTACAGGGAAAATAATGCCTAAAAGGTCAACTTATACACTACTACAGCGGTAGTAAAATAAAAAAAAGTAAAATAAAAAAAAAATGAATATTAAAAAAAAAAATTAAAGTTGGTGCTGCTGAACTACTAGGAGCAGCAGATTAGCACACCAGTCCCACTCCCCAACACTGCTAGACTAATAGCACTGGGCTCTTATAGTAGTAGTAGTAGTAGTAGTAGTAAAACAACAAAAAAATAAATAAAAGCAGTCCTTACAAGGACTACTGTTATTGCAGCAGTCAGCAGATGAGATCAGAAGCAGGACAGCTGCCCACTGCAGCTACATACAGAGCACTGCAGTAGAAGGTAGATTACTAGCCAGCAAAGCTACCTAAGCTTAAATGTCCCCTCAAACCCCTGCAGACTTCTGTCCCTCCAATAACAGAGCAGTATCAAAACGATTACTAGCCAGCAAACTTTCAACTGTCCCTGAAATCACTAACAGGCAGCAGCTCTCTCCCTACACTATCTCTTCAGCACACACAGGCAGAGTGAAAAAACGCTGCAGGGCTTCGGTTTTTATAGGGAAGGGGAGTGGTCCAGGGGAGAGCTTCCTGATTGGCTGCCATGTACCTGCTGGTCTGGGGTGAGAGGGCAAAAAAAAGCGCCAACAATGGCGAACCCAAAATGGCGAACGTCGCGCGACGTTCGCGAACTTCCGGCGGGCGCGAACACCCGATGTTCGCGCGAACAAGTTCGCCGGCGAACAGTTCGCGACATCTCTATTTGTAGGTTCCACTGAATAAATGGGCTGCAGTCAAGGGACTGTAAGGTATAACTAGTACAGGTATGGGACATTTTATCCAGAATGCTCTGACTGGGGGATTTCTGGATAACAGATCTTTCCGTTATAAAGATCTTCATACCTTAAGTCTACTAGAAAATCATGTAAACATTAAATAAACCCAATAGGCTGGTTTTGTATCCTATACGGATTCATTATATCTTAGCTGGGATCAAGTACAAGCTACTGTTTTATTATTACAGAGAAAAAGGTAATCATTTTTAACAATTTGGATTATTTGGATAGAATTGAGTCTATGGGAGGCGGCCTTTCCCTAATTTGGAGCTTTTCCAGAAAACGAATCCCATAACTGTATGGGATATATATATAAATGCCTACTTTGAAATGATTTGAAAACATTATAGTTCGTTTTATTATGAAATTAGGCATTCTGGGACACTACATAACTAGCACATTCGGTAACGTTATAAAGTTCAATCATCCTCTAGAGCAGGGTTCCCCAACCTTTTCCACCCATGAGCCACACTCAAGTATAAAATAATGTTGGAGAGCAACACAAGCATGCAAAATGTTCCGGGGGGGGGCCACATAAGGGCTGTGATTGAGTATTGGTAGCCCCTATGTGGACTTGCAGCTAACAAGAGTCTCTGTTTGGCAGTATACATGTTTTTTATGCAACTAAAGCTTGCCTTTAAGCCAGGACTTTAAAAAGAAGCACCTGCTTGGAGGCTACTGGGAGCAACTTCCATGGGGTCAAAGAGCATCATGTTGCTCACGAGCTACTGGTTGCGGATCACTGCTCTAGAGAAACCCCCTGTTACTCTTATCATTACAAATCAGTGATTGCTCTCAGTGACATTCATTTCAGTGTATCTAAAGCAAGTCACCGTTATCACCTCAATATCTCTACTGAGCTGTTTGACTATCTGTGTAATTGTCTGCATGTGGTTTTCTAGCAGCTTTTGGGCCACTGTATCCCAATGGCTTCCATGGATCCCCCGCAAAGATGAAACGTCGTCTTTTATCTTGAAGGCCTGATCTAGCAAGGTGCTGGTGGTCTTCTCCTGGTTAGATAGCCTGCCTTCAAGTACATCCACCCGATTCATGTGTATGGCTGGTAGGAAAGACTGTCCTCTGTAACAAAGGAAATCATTTATTAACTTCTGGATTTAATGAGAAATAATTACTATACCCAAACTCCTGATGACATTCAGAGGCACTTTCATTTTCTTGCTATGTATTTAATTAGCACATCTAATTTATGGGCAGACAGTTACTAAAACACAATTGTAAAAGTTGCAGTAACACATAAAGCACAACTGAAGTAGACGAATGTAAATATTTGTCACATTTTGAAGAAGGTGGATTTTACAGAAATCAGAGGAATAGCTGGGGGCTACCACACATGGAATTTGTTGCTAAAAGCTTTACTGTACATTATAGCGAGGTTTAGTTATCTTTCAATTTCCACTGCATTTATTGCAGTGAGGCTACATTATCTTATAGGGGTTGTTCCCCTTTGAGCTAATTTTTAGTATGATGTCGAGAGTGATATTCTGAGACAATTTGCAATTGGTTTTTATTTTTTATTATTTGTGTTTTTTTTTTAGTTATTTAGCTTTTTATTGAGCAGCTCTCCAGTTTACAGTGGACAGTTACAGCAGCTATACTTTGTTTCAGAGGGACAGAGACAATAGAAAGGAGGAGGGGTATGTCTGTTTCTTAGGCAGGATTTAAAAGCTTATATGTAGGAGGAGGTGATGTTAGAAAATGAGGGAGCTGAAGCCTTATGGGTGGAGTTCTTCAGTGATTGTAAAGAGTCCAGCAAGTTAATTGTAGGTAGGAGTATGCTATAGACCCCTAATGTAAGTGAAGAGGAGGAGACTAAACTTCTGATGCAAATAGAAAAGTATGCTAGTTTGGGGAAAGTAATGATAATGGGGCATTTTACCCAGATATTGACTGGAGCAACAGTACTGCCAGATTAGTTAATGGGAACACGTTTATAAATTTGTTGCATGATAATTTTATGGCACAAGTTGATGAGGAGCCAACCAGAAACCATGTTATACTGGAGTGATCTCTAATGACTCTGAACATATAGCAGATGTGCAAGTAATAGAACCACTGGGTAATAATGACCAGAATGTGATCTCATTTAATGTCTGGTGCAAAAAATAAATATACACTGGGGCAACAAAAACCCTGAATTTTGGAAAAAGCTAATTTTAGCTCCTTAAAGGGATACTGTCATGGGAAAACATGTTTTTTTCAAAATACATTAGTGCATAGTGCTGCTCCAGCACTGAAATCCATTTTTTCAAAAGAGCAAACTATGTCTATGTAGGGTAGATGGTTAGGGTTTTTTTTATTAAGTGTTTGTTTCTCATTTAAGAAGAAAATGTGGAAGCATCAAGAACCAGCCTATGTGGCTTAATGTAGAAATAAAGAATTTAATAGGAATGAAGGGAAAGGCATTTAAAAACTACAAGTGTGTGTGTGTGTGGACAGAAGCTGTGTTAAACGACTATAAGCACTATACTTAATGTTGTAAAACAGCAATCCAGATGCAGTGGCTAAGACTAACCCCAAAATGTTTTTTAATAGTAAATTATTAATAGTTATTAATAATTGATATTAATAGCAAAAAGATGTGGGTTGAGAGTGTGGCTCCTTTAAATAATGGTTCCAGTATGGTTGTAACATATCCTAAAAAGGCAAATGTGCTAAATAAGTTATTTTCTTCAGTGTATACAATAGGGTCGTCAGAGTTCCGAGTCCCACCTTATAGCTGCACTGATGGCTCAGCTCAATCTAATCAGTGGCTGACTCAGGATATGATTCATAAAGCTTTACTAAAAATGAATGTGAACAAGGCCAGATGGAATAAACCCATGGGTTCTAAGAGAGCTTAGTTCAGTTGTTTAGGGATTATGATCTCCGTCTGGCAATTATAGGCAAGTAAGTTTGACATCTGTGGTGGACAAATTATTTGAAGGCTTTTAAAAGGATCACATTCAAAATGTTGTCCTAGTGAATGACATTATGAACAGCATTCAGCATGGCTTTATGTCGTGTAAGATAAATAAATAAGTAAGATGCTGGACGGGGGGGGGCATTAGATGTAATCTATTTGGATTTTGCCAAAGTGTTTGATACTGTGCCCCACAAACGACTGCTTTCTAAACTAAGGGTTGTTGGGCTTAATGAAGTCGTTTGCACATGGATGGGAAACTGGCTACAGGATCAGGTACAGAGGGTGGTTGTTAATGGTACATTCTCTACTTGGTGTAAGGTTCTTAGTGGGGTCTTTCATGGCTTGGTATTGGGTCCAATTTTATTTAACTTGTTCATTAATAGACTATGCATCAAGGGCAAATAAGGTCTTGAGCTGTATTAAAAGGGGCATCTGGCTGACATCTGGCTGACAAGAGGGCACCCATTCCCGTTAGAAGAAAGTCGATTGCATCTAAATATTTGAAAGGAGGTTTTTTACAGTGAGAGCTGTGAAGATGTGGAATTCTGTCACTGGCTCAGTCGTACAGGCTGATACATTAGATAGCTTTAAGAAAGGGATGGATGGCTTTTTAGTAAACGAGGAAATACATAGGTATGGAAGATAGCTCATAGTACAAGTTGATCCAGGAACTGGTCCGATTGCCATCTTTGAATGAGGAAGGAATTTTTTCATCCTCAGAGGCAAATTGGAGAGGCTTCATATGGGGGTTTTGCGTTCCTCTGGATCAACTGGCAGTTAGGCAGGTTATATGTAAACTTAAAAGGTTGAACTTGAGGGATGTGTCTTTTTCAACCTAACTTACTATGTTAATTTCAACAATCTTATCCTAGTAACCATGCATTGATTTGAATATGAAAATAAAATATGAATCTTAATAGAAAGATGAATAATTAAATAATTTGAATCATTAAATAATAGTTTTTTAGATTGGGTCAGTGCCCCCCCATTACAAAACTGTAACAGCAGAAAAAGACAAATAACTCAAATACTAAAAAGTATAACCAAGACCAATAAATTACTAGGAACTGGGCATTCTATAACATTCTAAAGGATACGTAAAAGGGGAACCATCCCTTTAAATTATGCCACAAAGCTACGGGATCCAATATCTGTTCTTGGCCAGAAGCTCTACATTATAGATCAAAGCAGATGATTATAGGTTATATAATGCAGCAATTTATAAAATATGCCCTGGGTGCTTTATATACTTTCTACATGATCTTTGTTAAATAAGCCGATTGAACATTAAAATTACTTTCCCTTTAAGCTTGAAGTTTAAATGAGCTGTTTACTTCCCCTTCAAACCCTTATCAGATGAATGTTTAGGCCTCATCGCTAGCAACAGCAAACACTCCAACCATTACTCATAATCAGTCACTCTAAGGAATCTAGAAAAAGCTTCAAACCACAAACAGGTTTGCAATTAGCTTCTAATGTGCAATGATTGCAAAAGACATAACAAAGCTATTAAGAAGGCTCCCAGGAACAATGTGTCCAAGTAAAATGGATTTCTTTCAACCGACAGGGCTTCTTCCAACAACTATCTGACATGCAGGGCTAATTATTACATGCAGAATTTATGGATCTTTAAACGGATGCTCTGTCTGATTCTGCCCGTCCTTTAGATTGTATTGTAAATAAAAACTAAAGATAATAATTTACTTTTTAACATTAACATCCAACTTGATCTTTATTTTATTTCCTATATTTGTTTCGCTCCAACTTGTGTTAATTGGGTCTTTCTAGACCTTGTTCAGTCACAGCCCTCGTGGAACGTAGAATCTAATTTCCACAGAAACGCGAAATCAGTTTTGTTAGGAGTCCATTAAAGGAGGACTAAAGCCTAAAAATTAATATGGCTCGAAATGCTGTATTATAAATGCTGAACTTAATGAGCTGGCCTTGAGGTTTAGCAGCCCTAACACTGTAATGATACAGGATTGTATAATTATCTACAGCAGCTCCCCTGATCTTGTTAGGCCATCTTTTGGGTATCATTGATACTGCACATGCTCATTGTGCTCTGGAATTTTTTTGAAAAGCTAAGTTAAGGGGCCGATTCGCTAACTTCAAGTGAAGGATTCGAAGTTAAAAAACTTCGAATTTCGAAGTTTTTTTTGGGCTACATCGACCACCGAATGGGCTACTTCGACCTTCGACTACGACTTCGAAACGAAGGATTCGAACTAAAAATCGTTCGACTATTCGACCATTCGATAGTCGAAGTACTGTCTCTTTAAAAAATACTTCGACCCCCTAGTTCGCCATCTAAAAGCTACCGAAGTCAATGTTAGTCTATGGGGAAGGTCCCTACAGGCTTGGCTAACTTTTTTTGATTGAAGGATATTCCTTCGATCGTTGGATTTAAATCCTTCGAATCGTTCTATTCTAAGGATTTAATCGTTCGATCGAAGGAATTATCCTTCGATCGTTCGATCGAACTATCTGCGCTAAATCCTTCGACTTCGATATTCGAAGTCGAAGGATTTTAGTTCCTAGTCGAATATTGAGGGTTAATTAACCCTCGATATTCGACCTTTAGTGAATCGGCCCCTAGGTGTCTTCAGGTATAACGTAAACATTAGCAGAAAGTGAGGTTACATCTATCATAAAAGAGGTTACAGGGTTGATTAGTAATCCATTTTGATACACAATTTATTGACTATGTTTCAGTGTAACGTATAGTCGCCATATTCATCCTTGTAGAGCTTTAGTTCTCCCAGTCCCTACCAGAGTCTGTACCAATGTTTAGATGTAAGGTAGACACCAGGTAACCCAGGTAAGCCATATAAACTCTATGCACTGTCTTATTGTAAGTAAAACCCAAGATCTTCCTTAGAGAGAGACACATAGGCACAAGAAATTGTTGATGAATACAGGGTGTCAATGGTGATAGGACTTATGGAGTAGTCAGATTTGGCCTGACTGTGATTTTTACTCTTCTTTTCGACTATGTTGGATGTAGTTAAAATAAATGATTTTACCTAATAGAATTCTGTTGAATGCTACTTGACACAATGAAATAATTAAATAGTTTTGTAAAACATTCTAAGCAGAACATTTAGTGCTGTTTGATATCATTTTGCTCTGTGGATTTACTGGGCGACATCAGTACTTTACCATTCTATTAATTTCCCTGCCAAGTCATACATATCGGACCGATTAAAAACCTTTCTTGCACAAATGAAATGACAGAGGGAACACAATAATATATTGCTCACTACAGATACATCTCTTGTTTATCAGTGCATCACAAAATGCATTCCACTATCCCAAGAGTAGATTACAGTAAAACCCCCATTTTACATTTTTTCAGGGGACCAAAAATAAATGGTGTAAAATCCAGGAAAAAAATGAAATCAGGGAAATGTATTATGCGTAATATATAGGTGGGACCACATAATAACAATATAAAATAAGGGAAAACTCTAAATCAGGAGATGTAAAATGGGGGTTCTACTGTATTTCCACTGCTCAAAGGAAAAGGCCAAGAAGAGCCTGTTTTATATATTTATAATTTTCCATAGGGCAGCATAACACTAACTCATTATTAGTGCAACACTTACCTATCGCCATAGGGAACCAACTGTGCAGAATTTTCTCTTGACATTTTCCTCAGCGCTGCTTTAGTTATATCTGAAAAGAAAACACAATAAATAGACTAACGAGAAAATCATGTAGTATTGCTTCAGCAGTTCTGAGTTCTATTAAATGCTATCAGGAAGTACAATTCATAATACCCCCCCCCCCATACACACACACACACACTAAATTGAGCTGTGTTTAGTTCTATAATCTGTAAATGCCAATGCAGTTTAGGTCACCCAGGATAGCAATAGCTACATTTAATATTAACTAAAGAGAAGCAGAAACGATCAGATAAAAAATACAGGAAGTCAGAACAGTCAATGCATGGTAACATTTTTTACAGAACTACAATTCCCAAGAGATCTGTGTTCTGGTTTCTCAGGGCCCTGTCTGCAGAATAAAACATTGATTCACATCTTAAATTAATGTAATGATATTTTGGACACCCACTGGCTGCTCCCAGTACAACAAAGGTTACAGTGGGCTCTTGCTCTCAGAGAAGCCCACCACACACAAATATTTGCACGCAAGCAAATCTTACATAAACAACCATTTAGTGGATGGTCCCTAGTGTTTTACAGATACACAAAATAGTTTCTGCAAGATATTACATGCAGACTGATTCTTTAGCAACAGTCTTATGCAGCAGATACAGAGGTCATGCCTGTGGGATAGCAGGTATAGTAGGGAGAGGTGGTGCCTATAGTAACAGTGGGATAATAGTCTCTGGGAAGGGACTGTGGCTGTCGAATAGCAGGTATAGTAGGGTGAGATGGTGTCTATAGTAACAGTGGGATAATAGTCTCTGTGAAGGGTCTGTGGCTGTCGAATAGCAGGTATAGTAGGGAGAGATGGTGCCTATAGTAACAGTGGGATAATAGTCTCTGGGAAGGGAGTGTGACTGTGGGATAGCAGGTATAGTAGGGAGAGATGGTGCCTATAGTAACAGTGGGGATAATAGTCTCTGGGAAGGGACTGTGGCTGTGGGATAGCAGGTATAGTAGGGAGAGATGGTGCCTATCTCTGGGACAGCACTATAACTATATTAGTAAAGTAGTGTGTAAAGATGCTTATAGTATCAGGTATATTAGTTTGAGATTAAACTTGTAGGAGTGGGGATAACAGCCTCTAGAAAGGGAGTGAGGTATTATAAGTAGTTATGGGTATGAGATACCCAAAGATATCTCATAAAAAAACACACAAAAAAGTCATATGAACACTTTGTTATCTTTTAGGTAAAAGATAACAAAGTGTTCATATGACTTTTTTGTGTGTTTTTTCTTAAATCAATAGGTAGAAAACTATTTGAAAACTTACTCTTACATTTCCTCCAAAGTCTGTTTTGCCCTAAACCTTATTCCCTCCAGAGAGCCCTATATGTGTCACCCTGCAAATGTTTAATATAGAAGTAACCAGTGAGACTGGGGATGAAGCAAATGAATCTAACATTTTGCATGAGATCTCTTACTAGGAAAATCTTTTCTTACCTTCATTCAATGAGTGTGGCTTGTCCCCAGCTCTGATTTAGCCTCTGGCCACAGAACAGCTTCATATCCTAGAAACATGACTCACAGGTAAACAAAGTGACCAAACATAATTATCTCTTGCACAAACTTCACTTAGTACCTGACTACTGTTTAGACACAGAATGGAAGATAAAGGACAGGGTCTTGGTAATGAGACCCACTTGCTGCAGATTGTGGCTGACTGTGAAATAATGATCCACCCAAACTAAAAGCTCCTCTTGCTCTATTGCATTTGTCTGTCCCATAGACAGAGAAGCCTCCTCATGGCATCACACTCATACCCCTCCTTGCCTAGTACCCGCCTTGTGTTTATTGCCGTCTCTAGGCTACAGGAATGCTAAAGGCAGAAGTTATTTGGTTTCCCATTCAGAAGCTGTCTGTCGCTTGTTAATAATGTATTCCTAATTAGTTGTGCAGCCTGTCAGTCCTGTCATTGTATAAGGAGCCTATATTCATACTCACTATATATTCTCCTTCTCTTCTGTAGTTGGTTTATAGCAGTTCTAACTTTCTCTGGTATTTCTGAGACACATTCTACTTATCATGAGGAGGAAAGTCATATTATTGCTCTTATACTATGCTGCTCCCAAGATTTATGAGGCTCAGCGAATACCTGTCCTGTAAAGTTTATATTCTAATTTGTGCTGCCTTGAGAACAAGGTCATGAATCTCCGAGCTGACTTGGTTATTAAACAGAGGCATAACTAAATCAATGAGTAGTGTAGGAGCATTTGGGCCTGTTTACAGAGCTGCTTCTGCTTGCCGAGGATTATGGGAGTTGTAATTTTTGGTATTTGTTATTAAAACCGCTTGGAATACAATATCAGGGAGGGTTCTGTTCATCTGGTTTGGCTGCCACATGGGTAGATTGTTGTATATGCAGGGCCGCCATCAGAAATCAAAATTTTCAGGGGGCTCTGCCCAGCCCCAATGCCCACCCTAGATCCTGCCCATTCCACACAACAGTTAAAAGACCACACAAACATCAGTGCTTAAAAAGGTAACCCCCCCACACACACAAAAACTGTGGTGCCAGGGCCCCCCTTAAAAGTTTTTTTTTTAAACATTGGTGGTAAGGAACCCCCTACAATTTAAGAAAAAATAATTAGTGACCAGGGCCCCCCTATAAATTAAAAAAAAAACATTGGCGCCAGGGCCCCCCTTACAAAATTGGGGCCCCAAAGAATATTTTTTTAAAAAACCTTGGTGGCAGTGGCCTATAGAATATTAAAATAATACATTGGTGGCCAGGGGATTTGAACTCATGGCTTCAGGACTTCAACTTCGCCTCCTTTCATGACTTTGGGTCTTTTTTTGCCGCTTCAGGACTTAAATTTCAGCTGTCATAGTGACTTCGGGTCTTTTCAACTGCTTTGGGACTTCGGCTGTTCAGCTTTTTGCCACTTCCGCATTTCGGCTGTTTGGGACTTCGGAAATGGGCGGACGGCTTTGGCGATGTCAAGGGGGGCCCGGCAGTGCTGCCCTTCAGGCCGGGCCTCTTGTACCCCCGTCCCCCCCTGATGGCGGCCCTGTGTATATGACCAGGTTAAAGGGCATCTGCTTGTTTAGCATTATACTTGATGGCTATATCATTATAATATAAATGTTTATACTGAGAGAATTATTGGGATAGTTTAGAAGTAGGGCTGGTAAATGGGAAGAGAACTTGGCAGTTGCTGGGCTGCAGACAGACGCAGGCTGAGAATCAGCCAAACCGTTTTCTGCTCTGGCTCCTGTGTCTGCACAGAAAGGCTCTGCGTTGGCATTAGTGTAGAAAGCACTGCGTATCTTGTCGGCGCTATATAAATAAATGATGATGATGATGATACACAGGGCGGAATTCAGAGATGTAAACCCTGCCCCAAACCTCAGTCCCCCTACATGGATCTCCCTACGACGTCTAATACACTAAAAATTGTCCCTATAAGTTCCGCCATCTTCTCCCATGACAGATCCTCTACCTAGGTGTGTGTTTTATTTTACGTCGCTCGATCACTGATTTGACACCATTATTTTACACAGCTACACACCATTACTGATTTGACACCTGTAATCCTTTAAATTTAAGTTGGTGTGAAAAAAAAGCAGCAAAAACCCACAATGGATGAATGCCATATAAATGGTTACATATAGCACAGACAGAGGTGTCATATGACTCCTCTTTACAAAGTGTGATAAATAGGCACCTAATTCTGCAGGAGCTTCAGCCATGCTCTCTCATGCAAGCTCCAAATCAGCAAAGTTATAGAAGAGGATCTGAAGTGGAAGAAAATGTCGTCTGTGAGCTCCACTGCGCAACTGTCCATATATCTGGCAGGTTCAGACATAGGGACACTGTTCAGTGTAATAGATGTTCGAGGAAGAGAGCTTGAAGGGGTGATGGTGACTAGTGGAGGAAGGCTGAAGTTTAGGGAAGGGGTTAGTTCTCCTTTAAACACCATTATGGGGACCTGAGGCACTTGTTTTTGTCCCTTTTTGAAAGGGGAAACTCTAAGGGGGTCATGTGACTCAAACTTGACTTAAATGTAACATTTTTGCCTATTTGCCTATTGTCCTGTCTCTTGATAACCTGTAATCTAACATGCTTTTTAGTTGCTGGGGTCAGTGCTGCTAGGTAGTGATGGGCGAATTTGCGCCGTTTCGATTCGCCAAAAAATTTGTGAATTTCAGCGCCGGCGTCTCATTTTTGAGCGAATTTTTGCCGCGAATTTTCGCGGGTGTTTCACGGATTTATTCGCTGGTGGCGAATCGCGCAAATTCGCCGCGAATTCGCACCTGGCGAATAAATTTGCCCATCACTACTGCTAGGCAATCAGAAAGCTTGTTCATACAGTGGATAAATAAGTATTGTTGATTACTTACCTTCTTTCCGAGCCCTCTCCTTTTATGTTTAATTGAAACCAATGCTTGGTTGTTATGGTAGGGGAACCCTAGCAACCACAGTTTAAAGGAACAGTAAAACCAAAAAAAAAAGGGTTTTAAAGTAATTAAAATATAATGTTCTGCTGCCATGCACTGGTAAAACTGGCGTGTTTGCTTCAGAAGCAATACTATAGTTTATATAAATAAGCTGCTGTGAAACAATGGGGGCAGCCATTCAAAGCTGAAAAGGCTCAGGTTACACAGCAAATAGCAAATAACGTTTATCTACTGCTACACAAAAGCTTGTTTATATTCACAAAATAGTAATCAAGCAGATTAAAGGTTTGGTAGAGAAGAATTAAGAATGGGTCACTGTTATTTTTTATATTTTCATTAAGTAACATTTATTTTCCATTCTTTGGGACACAATCCAGCCAATACAAATGTTACTGGAGCAGACACAGAGCCCTAGCAGTGGTTACTTGTGCTGCCAGGCTGGGAGACTGGGAGGAGGCCAGACCATAAGAGCAGACAGGCCCATTGATCACTAGTATTTCTGCCTGTGTGCAGTTATTCTGCTGCATCCAATAACCCTGCTGCATACAGGCAAAGATGCAGATGGTTCTGGTTACTGATGTCAGAGCAGCTTGATTTGCACCAATTTGACATAATAATGGATTATGATGAATTTTGCTGAAGCATTCCCATATGTCAGACTATGGAATCTAGATTCACATAAATCACATGACACCTCTGTCTGTGCTACATGTAACCAATGCTATGCCAATACCATGGACAGTCTCTTTGGGGAAAAAAAGTTTATAAGAAGAAACACTAATTGCGCTTCAGTTAGGAATCATGAGGAAGGAGAAGCCAATGGGAATATACCAGTCAGAGTTAAAGTGGACCTGTCATCTACACATAAAAAGCTGCATAATGAAAGTCCTTTGCAAATTAAATATGAAACCCCAAAAAAATTTTTCATTAAAACATCCATACCTGTTATAAAGGTGTTTAAATATCTAAACTGTCAATCAAATATTAACTTCCCCGCCTCTATGCCCGTGGCATAGAGGAGGGGCAGTCAATTACTTTCACTTTCCATTCAGCACTTCCTACATGTCACTGCTCTCCTCACATTCCCCCTTCCCTCCTCAGGCTCTATAATTGTGTAGGGCACTGCACGTGGATATTAGGTCCCCCCATTCTGGTGCATACACAAGATTTTGGGGTGATACACAATTTCCCTTAATAACCGTGTCCACAAAATGGCTGCTGCCTGCTTGCTGTGATTGTATAATTCCAAGACAGAAGGAAACAAAATGTAAATAATAAATACAGTGTAAGTAAAGTTTATTTTGCTCAACTAACATGATAGAAAAGAATTTGAAATTATTTTTTAGGGTGACAGGTCCCCTTTAATGATTATTTGTCAAGATGAGTTGTAACTTTCTCCACTGGCAGGAATCCATTCCAAATCTAAATGAGTGGCAACAGTGCAAAAACAAGCCGTTCTGGGGGGTGGCTTCCATTCCATCATTCATTGTGCTTATGTAGCAGAGGGGTCTCTGGAAAGTTCAGCAGTGCTATAACAGCAGGTCAGCCCATTGCTTGGGTCTGCTAACTTTAGATGCACAAGTTCCCATAGGATTGGGGTTGTTGTGTGTCTGGGTAAAAAACATTATCTGAATGCTTTCAGCTGGGAAATACAGTTACAGGTGTTGCTACATTTCATGTACACGCAAACCCTCCTGAGTTTCTAGGTTCTTTCTTGAACACGGACCCTGTTAGCTTCTTGGTACTTGGTCTGTACACACAGACCCCTTCTGAGCCTTTAGATACTTGGTCTGTACATAGAGAATCTCTAGAGTTTCTAGGCACATTGTCTGTCTATACACAGAGACCCTCCTGTGCCTCTAGGTACTTTGTAAACACAGAACCCTCCTAAGCCATTAGATACATGGCCTGTATATAGAGAACCTACTAGGCACGCTGTCTATACACAGAAACCCCTATGAGCCTCTGGGTATACAGGACCTCTGTAACTGAGGGAGCCAATCATATTGTCCTCAATTTTTCCCATGCAGCTAAACCTTCTTGAAATGGCCACTGCTGAAGCTGAATGCCTGTGTGCACCAGCATTAAAAGATCCCCAGCTTTGATTTCAGCCCCAAGACTCTTTGTACTATCCTCCATATGAATTTAGCCCAAACCAGACCATGTAATTCTGCTACAAATGGCTCAGCTCTTCCCAAACGACCAACTTGTTTTTACCATTCATCTGGAGTTTTATTCCTTGGTTGGACGTATTTAGTGTTATAAAAGTTGGACGACAAAACAGCAGAGCGTGAATAATTTAGCAGCTCGTGGAGGTATGTCTTGTTGATAGGCGCTTGTGTGTGTGATAGAAATTGATTAGCTACATTTACCATAAACAGTATATCTATATATATATATATTTATGCAATTCTATATCCCAAAATGTGCATTTTCAAACCGACGTTTGCATGCCTATAAGTCCTGAAACAATTGGTCAGCACTCCACAAACTTGTCAGACAGGTGCACGTGCGAGGTTGTCCACTCCAACCGGATAAACAATGCAAAACGAAATCACAGCACCATCCAAATTGTGTATAATCTTAAAAAGCCTTTATTGGATTTCTCAAACGAACACTCGTTTGCCTATAAGTCCTGCACTCCTTAATAAGTGTACATGCTCATCCTGAACATGGTACATACTCCTGTGTACGTAACACAGAATGGGCTGACTTTGGTTAATTCAGCTGAGCAGCAAACAAGATGAATATTTGGGCTGGGTCTATGAAGGAGATGTGCCCATAGGTTCTAACTTGTTGCTTGTTGTTCCAGAATTTGACTTAGGGAATCCTCTATTTGTCAGAAGCAATCAATTTCTTGTGAGTTATGCACTAAATATCTTAATAACTTCCCCTTTTAAAATGGTACATTGTGCTTCATGTGCTGAGATGTCTGCAGTCCGACAAGAGTTATATAAGACTCCTCTTAAAAGAGAAGAACTAATTGTGTGGGTGGGTGTGTGTGGGGGCATTTACAAAAGGGGCATTATATAATATTACAATATATAATATTTGAATTTACTTTAACATTGAGTAAAAACCACCATATGGAATAAGCTGAGACATTAACCAATCCCATATCATCAGGGTGATAATTATCTACTATGGGTACATCTGAGACCTTATATCATGTTACCATTAAATGTGAAGAAGAATTTGGGCTCTTACACACGGCCGTTTTTTCCTGCGCTCCCCTGCGTTGCGCTTTCTTCCGTTCAACAGGGGAGCTCATGAGTAGACGCACTCAATTTTAGTGAAGGGGACTGTACTCACACAGACACATCTAAGCGCCAAACGCAGGGGGGACGCAGCATGTTGCATTTCATCTGCGTTCGGTGCATACATGCGTCTGTATGAGTACAGCTCCCTTTACAATAACTGAATACGTCTACTCCTGCGCTCCCCTGCGGCTAAACGGAAGAAAGCGCAACGAAGGGGAGTGCAGGATAAAAGGCCTGTGTGTAAAAGCCCTTAGGATTAGCAAACACCCCAAACTGGATCAGTATCCCCTAACGACCTTAAGTTAGTTAAAGGGCTTGTTCACCTAACTATTAGTATGATGTACAAAGCGACATTCTTAGACAATTTTCAATTGTTTTTCATTTTTTATTATTTGTGGTTCTTGAGTTGCTTAGCTTTTTATTCAGCAGCTCTCCAGTTTGCAATTTCAGCAATCTGTTGCTAGGTTTCAAATTACCCTAGCAACCAGGCACTGATTTGAATAACAGACTAGAATATAAATAGGAGAGGCCTGAATAGAAAGATGAGCAATAAAAAGTAGCAATAACAATAAATGTGTGGCCTTGTAGATAATTTGTTTTTAGGAAGAGGTCGGTGACCCCCATTTGAAGACTGGAAACAGTCAGAAGAAGGCAGCAAATAATTCAAGAACTATAAAAATAAATAGCGAAGACCAATTGAAACATTGCTTAGAATTAGCCATTCTATAACATACTAAAAGTTGACTTTAGGTGAACCACCTAAAGTTCTGTGAATTCCATATATTTTTTTGTTGACAATTAAACCTTTTTTTACTTTCTTTACATTATTACTTCCCATCTGTAGGAGGAGCACCCAGAGGAAACCCAAAAACCGGCTGGTTTTGCTTCCAATAAGGATTAATTATATCTTAGTTTGGATCAAGTACAAGATAGTGCTTTATTATTATAGAGAAAAAGGAAATCATTCTAATAAATGTGGATTATTTTGATAAAATAGAATCTATGGGAGACAGCCATCCTGTAATTTGGAGCTTGATGGATAACAGATCCCATACCTGTACTAGGAAACAGAGTGAAACTATAGAGCTCTTATACACATGCTACAAGTATCATTGCTAAATAAGTGCTTCATAATGAAAGAACAATACTTTGTTTTATATTTTATAAAAACAGTTGTCGTCTGGAAGCTTTTGGCTTCTCTAATCCCATGTATAAACCTTTCCTGAAATGTTTTTCTTTATTTTTAATGACAGCTGGTTTTGGTCTCTGTCTCTCCTGTAGATCTACTTTGTCAAGGCTGATACCGTTTCATTCTATTTCCCAATAATAATAATAATTATATTTCAGGCTAATAAATACTAAAGCTTCCGTGTCCCCGTATAATGGTCAGATCTAGCAGTTACACAAGGAAATGTTGCCCTGGGTCCCTCAAGTCTAACTGGAACAAATGAAGTCTTGCTGAATCTCTGGCTATTTACACTCACTGATACGGCTGTTCTGGCCTCGGTGAGACGAATGATTGAGGAACGGCACATAAACACAGGTGTAGCAAGGCAGCCTCTTGAAGCACATCCTTTTTATTCTCATCACAAATTACATTAAATGGGTCTGGAGTGAGTCGACTGGAAAATGGAACAGCAAGGACAAGTCCCAGAAGCATTCGCTTTATTAGCTAAAGGCAACATACTAAGCCATTCTGTCCTTCCCATAGATTGTTTCTTCAAGTGGTTATTTTTCCAAAGCATGGGCCTTTTCCAAATGAACTTTTAATTTTGATATTTCTTTCTGCAGCAGGTTCTTCAGCCTGTGGCCTTTAATCAGTTGACCCTTCTAGTATTTGCATTATATAGTGAATAAAGCACCCCCTATTGGAAAATATAAGGATATTGTAAGTTACCAAGGATGACCATGGAAAAACATGAGGCGTTTTTATATAGGCCATGGTACTTCAACCTTATATTTTGCAACGGGGGTACTTTATTTATTCCAAAATGCAAATGCAAGCATAAAAACATCTACTTGTTATGGAGAACTCACCAAAGTAGAACAGTGGCCCAGATGCTCCTGTCCCAGGCCCTCAGCTCAGGGGAGTGGATAATCCGTAAAAAGACAAATGGAAGGGTTAGGGCACTCTGGAAACCACATGCAGATCAGACCAAAATTTGTTTGTTAAAAAGTAGAGAAATTTAAACAATTATCTCAAGCCTTACGTGTTTTGTGTCCATCAGACACTTAATCATAGGCTTGATTTATTATAATACACAAGTTTCAGTGAGTCATGTGACAGAAATGACATCACTAAGCTTTAATTTTAACCAATGACATCACTAAGAACCGTCTATAAGGATATAATTTACAGGGTATTCATGGCTCTTGTGTATTATATATATCTATATCTATATATATATCTATATATATATATATATATATATATATATATATATATATATATATATATATATATATATATATAGTCAAATACAAGAGTCCTCTGCACTCAACCCATTATCAATATATTTAAGACAGCGACATTTGTGCATACTGCTACTGAAAAATGCCTTACCCTTTAAACTCCCACCCTTCCCAGCTATAGTCAGGTGATCCCACTGGTGTCTAATAAAGGGGCAGCCAAGTTTGGGAGTTTTACTTTGAAAGCAGCAAGTAAATTGCAGGTAAAACCTAGTCCCTTTGTAAAATGTATAATGAAGCAATAGAATTCTTAATGAATCAGATAAAAATTGAGCATAGAACTGGCCAGATATGGGATGACTTTGACGTAGTTGGCCAGCTTAAATATATTGCAATATATGGACAAACAATCCCTGTTTTGTTTAAAGGGTAAGGCATTTTTCAGTAGCAGTATGCACAAATGTCTCTGTCTTAAATATATTGATAATGGGTTGAGTGCAGAGGACTCTTGTAGTTGACTATATGTATTTTGTGGTCACACCCTCATTGCACCCCCGCCTAATGGTTTTAAAAAATAGTGGTGAGCACAACTTTCCCTTGTTTGTTATATATATATATATACACACAGTTGAAGATCTAAAAAATATATATAATATTTCATGTTATAATCTCATGAAGCAGTGACGTGTAGCCCAGAATTTCTGGACCCAGAATTCGGTTCCCATGCTGTTTATGGTGGGTCTCAAGGACTGCCTTTAACAAAGTGAAATGTTCTATTGCAATAGTCAGTGATAATTTAAGTTGTACAATTAATTCTAATCAATTGGTTTGCCTTATGATGCAGAGTCCCCTTGAGAGAAAAGAATTAGCCACCCACTTCCTTATCCACCTGAGCTGTTGACGTACCCACCTATGTTACTGTGAGATATGCATATAAACTATTGGCCTAGGTTTGGGAACTGCTTTAAAGGATAAGTAAACCTTTAAAATAAGTGAATGCACAATTGATGAGAGTGCTATTCTAAGCATGTTTGCAATTTACATTCATTGTTTATTTTTTTTTTAATTCCAAGATATTATGGGATACATGTACTGTTAATATAAAGGAAATTTGTTACAACAGTGCCACCTGCTGGTCAGTTTCTGACCATTCTGACCACCAAGTAATGGAGGAAGTTATCAGGAGAAAAAAGAGGGCTGGTTGGATGTTCTTTTGAGTTATGAAAAACATTTGAAATCTCCGATGACTTTTCTCACATCTTTAGTTATACTTTAAAAAAAAAATTTTTTGTCATATTGGACTTATATCAGTTGTACTGGGTACAAAGGGGTGTTACGAAAAACCTGCGGGCCTATGTACCTATGTGCAACTGGTGAGGCACCCCAGCTTTACAAAACATGACCATCCATGATGGCAACAGGTAATTTAACCTTTTTTACTGATTATGGTTTATCCACCATTATGAAATAGCTACTTCATTTTAGATTTTTATTCTAACTCTTTAGTGAAGCATCAAATTATTATGGCTCATGAAACCCCTTATTTCTCATCAGATCTTGGATGCAGTTGCAACTCCTGTAAATATGCCCCTTTACAGCTTAACAAAGTCATCTAAATGAGTATGGGGAGCATTTGGGAACCAACTGGATTAATAGAAGAGTTCAAAAGAAATCCGCATATGACAAATGAGGAACATGACAACTTTCTATAGGGACAGGTAAAAGGTAACTAATAAGGGTTCCACTTTAGTTGCTTCTCTGAAATATACTGTAAATATATCTATATATATCTATATATATATATATATATATATATATATATATATATATATATATACACACAAAAACAAAGAATGCAGCTCATCCATGTGTTGCAATTAAAATCAGTCTGGTGCATGGGTGTGTGGCTTATATCATATACTGAACTAAAGAAATTATCCCAGCACTTTCATTATACAATTTCAAGGAACAATTGGATTAGAGGGAACGTGTCTGTTTTTGGCAAAAAGAGGCACTTTTAGTTACATGGTTTGTACAAAGTATGCATAAGCTGATGCGCCCCACCAAAGCAGTGTCCATGCATCAGTCCTAGCTAAGTGAAAAAACTTTATTTTTTTTCGGAGGAGAAAGACCATACCTGCTTCTCTCTTTATTTGGCATGACCTCTTCCAAAGAAACATTCATTATGGGCTTTTAAGTAATCTGTAGGACTGTGTTTAGAGGGGCGGGGGTTGGGAGAGCAAGCATATATATATATGTATATAAATGCTTATTTTTGTGCCTCCAATTGCCCTAGATTCGAAGTTCCAGCTTTATTTAAACACGCTTAAAAACAGTCTGACACACTTCATGAGTTAACACTTAGTCATAGACTTACTATTACAATCATCTGTTTGCACATATAGAAAGCAGAGATACTGTGCGTCTAGTTAAACAACAGTTCCATGAAGGAAATTCACTTGTCAGTATTTGCTTTCAGTTCTCTCTCTTCAGCTCTACAGCTGCCCAAAGAATAAATAGATATGTATTGTGGATTTGTAAATAAAAATTCTATTTTGTAAACCTTCCTGTTTGACAGAGCCAGTGAAAGAGAGGGTGGATAACATATATATATATATATATATATATATATATATATATATATATATATATATATATATATATATATATATATATATATATATATATATACATACACACAGGTACTGTACCTGTTATCCAGAATGCTCAGGAACTGGGGTTTTTCCAGATATCGGATCTTTCTGTAATTTGGATCTTCATATATTAGGTCTTCTAGAAAATCATGCACTCCCAAACTAAATTTCTTAGTTCAGATAAAGTACAAGGTACTATTTTATTATTACAGAGGAAAAGGAAATCGTTTTTAAAAATCTGGATTATTTGGATGAAATACATTTTTTAAAACGTATACAGGAATGGGATCCGTTATCCGGAAATCCATTATCCAGAAAGCTATGAATTATAGAAAGGCCTTCTTAGTGAAAACCCCAGGTCCCAAGCATTCTGGATTACAGGTCCCATACCTGTACCCAGTGTCGGACTGGGACACCAGGGGCCCACCAAAAGTTTTTAGACCAGGGGCCCACCCTCAGTACTATTTTCTTCCTATCCTCACTCAACCTCTATTCTCCTAGTCTCTTTTCTTTACATACTATAATCTATTATTTCATCTATTTACCCACTTTGTTCTCATAGAAATAGGGAATGGCCATGAAATAAGACAAAAGTTTAGCAGCATGAGGGCCCACTGAGACCTGGGCCCACCGGGAGTTTTCCTGGTATCCCGGTGGGCCAGTCCAACACTGCCTGTACCTGTATAAATGTCATTATGGTGCATTTATCAATGGATGAAAGTTAGAATTCACCAGTTGATAAATATGCCTCTGAAAACCCTATAGAACAGAAGGTAGGTGGGATTTCCTCTGGTGAGCTCTAATTTCACACTTTGATAAAGCTTTATATCACATGTATGACATAATAGAAAACAAACATCACGGTTACAGTGCCCATACAGGAACATAACTTTCCTTATAATATAACTGTGTTATATCACAGCCAACAAAATGTACTGCCAATGAGTATACAGCAAAGCACAAAGGATGGCAAGCAGGCTGGAACAGGCAATATTAGGGAATAGCAGAGATTGCAATGATCAAGAATCCAGTATATGTAGGGAAAGCCTGAATTTTACATTTTCTGTTTATCTGAAAGAGGAAAAAAATCTCTGCCACGTGTCCTAATCTGTCCCTAATCCCCATTGTTAAATTACTTTTTGTAGTCATAAGCACAGCACTGGAACAGACTGCAGCCCTGCCAGCTGAGTGAGACTTGTTCAGTATTGATACACAGTGTTGTACCAGGAAAGTGCAGGGCCTGAAGCCCCAGGAAGGTAAGGAGATTGCTGCCATCAGAATAAAGGACACTTACCTTTGAAACACTCCAAAACATACAGGCAGGTGAGTGTGATAAGGACCTTAAACTGCAAGCTCCATTGAGTGACATTAGCGTTATATTAAGCATAATAATAATAGTAATGGAGAAATGAGTGAGGGGTGGGAGACAGGTGCTACACAGGTGAGTGAGTTGTGTGCAGCAGTATATGAACCAGAAAGGATAGGCAGAAAAGAAAAGGAACATGTCTGGTGACCCTACACTCGCCCTAGACACAAGAGTCCCTGCCACTATTTTGGCCCTGATAACAAGGTGGACATCCCTATTTGATTTAAAGAGAAGTTAAAGTAAAATCGCTGTGGGGGGGGGGGTGCCAAGTTGTTGGCAGTGGTAGACCTCAAGTTATTGTATTTGCTTAACTGCTACTATGGACCAGTGATCCTCTTCTTCATTATCTTTATTTAAACAATCTTCTCATTGCAGGGGAGGGGGACGGAAGAACAAGTGCTGCTTTAGGGTAAGGCCACACTGTGCGTTTTGTGGAGATTTGGTCGCCTGGCTACTAATCACCTCATCTTAGCGGCGACCAGTCTCCCCAAACGCCTTCCCTGACTCTGCGCCGGCTAAGATGAAAAAACGCTGGCGCTAATCACATGCGGCGATTCATTTTCCGAAGTCGTCTGAAGTTTCCTCGTGAGGCAACTTCAGGCGACTTCGGGAAACAAATCGCCGCATGTGATTAGCGCTAGCGTTTTTTCATCTTAGCCGGAGCAGAGTTTGGGGAGATTGGTCGCCGGAAAGACAAGGCTATTAGTCGTGAGGCGACCAAATCTCCCCAAAACACCCAGTGTGGCCTTACCCTTATAACAGAAGCAAATGTTGAAACATTTTTTTTTAATTAAAAGAATAGGCAGAACAATTTTCAACACAAGCCCTATTTCTTGTGATCAAGTTGAAGGAAAGTGTGTATATAGGTGTATACTGTCCCTTCAAGCTCATGTATTCATACACATACAACAGCAGAGAGGTGGGGTTAGACCTGTTGGATCAAGTGGAACAAAGCCAGTGGTTTTATGGGGGAGTCAGGGCTGTTCATTTAAAGGGACTTGTTGGAGAGGAAGATGTGCTGACTCATTACAGGGGTACAGGGGTGCTGGGGGTGCTAGGGAGAAGATGAAAAGCTCTTCTCGCACTCCCTGGCCTTCGTGTTGATTGCCTGGTGCACGGTGACGAAGGGATCGGCACCCTCCAACATCAAATAGGTAAGAAATCACTGGCACTCAAAGGGCAGGTGCAAGCAGGGACAAGCCAAAAAAAATGCAAGGGCTTGTCCCTGCTTGCACCTGCCATTTGAGTGCCAGTGATTTCTTACCTACCTAGGTGCTAGGGAGAAGACACAGTGATTGTGTTACATTAGATGCAGAGTTGGAGGGGCTGTGTTGGTCAATTAAAGAACCTGGAAAGAAAGAAGGGAAGGGTGCATGAATAATGTCTTATTTCCCCCAAAAGTTCAAACTTTAGCAGTACCTTGGCTGTTGGTTCTTGTGTCTGTGCTTACCTTCCTTACACCGTCAGGCAAATGCCCAGTAGGCTGCTTTTTGTTAAATGGGCCGGGGAAGTAGGGAAACCAGGAGCCACTGAAGGGAGCTGTTTGTGAGCTGAAGTGTAGATGCTGAATGGGTGCCGAAACTAAGATGTTGAATGGAAGCTGAATCGGCCGAATGGGAACCAATGCTGAAGCCGCCGTACAGGGGCCGAAACAAAGACATAGAATGGGAGTTGAAGCGAAGCCACCTACTGGAAGCTGAAAAATAGGAGCCAAAGCCGCTGAATGGGAGCCAAAGATGAAGCCGCCAAATAGGAGCCAAAGATGGCGAATGGGAGCCAAAAAAAGTATTAGAAGGCACACACTATATTTTAAAGCGAGCTGCTAATCCAATATGAGGCTGCCCATTAAGTCTCCATTGTATATATCATGGATCCCCAACCTTTTTCACCTGTGAGCAACATTCTAAACATTATAAGTATGAAAATTTTTTCTAGGTGGTGCCAAATAAGGGTTGTGATTGGCTGTTAGTAGCCCCTATGTGGACTGGCAGTTTGCAGGTGTGTCTGTTGGGCAGTACACCTGTTTTTATGCAAATAAAACTTTCCTCCAAGCCTGGAATTGAAAAATAAGCACCTGCATTGAGGACACTGAGAGCAACATCCAAGGGGTTGGAAAGCAACTTGTTGCTCACAAGCTACTGGTTGGGGATCACTGGTATATATGAAAATAAAAAACTTGGTTAGCACACTATAAATAAAAATCTTTTATTGTTCAAAGGTTACATAATCAAAGTACTTGCCCAATTCATTTCAATGGGAGGCAAAGCTAAAGCCGCTAAATAGGAGCCAAAGCAGAAGCCAAAGCCACCCAATAGGAGCTGAAGCTGAAGAGCAGAAGAGGAAGGGAGCCACACAGGAGAATGAAGAAACCAATGAGGTGCCATGTTTGAAAGGCAAGTTTCCACTGATTTTTTTTTTTTAAAGCACTGGCAACCGATGCTTTTTTTTTTCTTTTTTTTTATGGGGGGACCTGGCAACTAATGTTTTTTTTTTTTTTTAGTTTTAGGGGGCCTGACCACCAGTGTTTTTTTTACTTGTTGGGGGGACTGGCTGCTAATGTCACAGCTTTATATGTGAGCTGCTTGATTTCTTTACCAGGGCTGCTTTTTAATCCCAGTCCAGCCCTGCACATAACTGCCGCATAAAGGAGCAGTAACATCACAATACAGTGGCCAGGGCTCGGCTGACTTTATGGGATAAATAGATTCATTTGGTCATTCATTGGCAGTTGCTCTGAAGGCTTCAATTGTCTGTGGATTTGCCTGATCTCCTCCCATTAACGGTGCAGCCTCCTGCGCTTGGGCCAGGCTTAATTGCAGTTCACTCACCCGCAGGGGTCGGGTGGGAGGGAGCAGTGGGGTCGGGGAATTCTCCTCCTGATATGGAGCCTCACCAGCTCTCGGGATGTTCTCTGACTTCTCTGCTCCAATGGGCGGGGAGTAGGGGGACACGAGGGAGGCTGATGGGAAGAAAGTCTGTGAGTGAGAGGAAAGTGAGTCGGCGGGAGGGTCGCGTCCCTGTTACGGTTACGGGGGATGATCGCTAATATACAATAAGCAGCCGCAGGACTATTTATATTACACCGGGACGCTCAGCCGATGACATTGCAGAAAAAGCAGCGACAACTGCCCGACTGGGTCCCCTCAGAGTTGGGGAGGAGAGTTCCAAAGGTTCCGCGCCCCCAGGACCCCGCGCTGGTCCCCTCCCCCACACGCCTCCTTCCTGCACCTCGTCCTGGGCTGGGCTGAAGCCCCCAAAGTGCTTGTCGTCCTGTTGCTTGCCCAGCAGCTCGGGCTCAGCGCGGAGGCGGAGGAGGAGGAGGGCGATGGAGCAGGTGCCGGAGGACTCGAGCCCCCCTTCCTCCCTCCAGAGTCGGCTGTGGAAGAGTCTGCAGCTCGGGAAGGCGCGTAGAAGCAGCGCTAAGACTGGAGGCAATTCAGGGACACCGAGTCCTTCCCCGCAGCCCACACGGAACAAGAATCAGGCGGCGCAGCCGATGCTCCAGGAGGTCGTACCCGGCATGATCCGCTGGAGCGGACTGAGGGGGAAGAAGCAGATGCTGGATCGGGTTTTCTCGTCTTCCCAGCCGAACCTGTGCTGCTCTGTTGAGGAATCTCTGCCGCCCAGCGCCCCCTGCAGCAGTCCCGGCAGCATCAGCAGCACCCCCGAGCCTGGATCTGCCCTCCGCCGCCTCAAGGATCACCTCTTGCCGCACAATCGGGGCGCTCAGGTGAGGGACAAGGATGGAGACGGACAGCAGCTTCCGGCAGCCAAATCTGGGGGATCCCCCTCTCCCACCACCTCGGGGAAGGGGCACCGTCTGTCCCACCAGAAGAGCAGCTCCCTGCCCGGCACTGACTGTCTGCAACGCGCTCTGCAGCAACAACAACAACAGCCGCTCAGCACCAAGGACAGCGACCCCGCCAACAGCAAAGCTTGCGGCCAGACGGTGAGTGGGACAGACCCATTACCAGCTCACCCTCTATTACTAGCATAGTCCTCATTACTTACATCCCCCATTACTAGCATAGTCCTCATTACTTACACCCCCATTACTAGCATAGTCCTCATTACTTACACCCCCATTACTAGCATAGTCCTCATTACTTACACCCCCCATTACTAGCATAGTCCTCATTACTTACACCCCCCTATTACTAGCATAGTCCTCATTACTTACACCCCCCATTACTAGCATAGTCCTCATTACTTACACCCCCCATTACTAGCATAGTCCTCATTACTTACACCCCCCTATTACTAGTATAGTCCTCATTACTTACACCCCCCCCATTACTAGCATAGTCCTCATTACTTACACCCCCCTATTACTAGCATAGTCCTCATTACTTACACCCCCGATTACTAGCATAGTCCTCATTACTTACACCCCCCGATTACTAGCATAGTCCTCATTACTTACAACCCCCATTACTAGTACAGACCCATTACTAGCACCCCCCATTACTTACACAGACCCCCCCCATTACTAGCACAACCTTTATTCAGGAACCCCCTAAGTTTAGAGGAAAGTCCTGTTGTATCAGTCATTCCAGGGCAGCAAATAAGGGCCCCAATCTCAACTCAACTGATGGGCAAGTTGCTGTATCTATCAAGGCAAATAATTACTGTTCCCAAATCTCCAACAAACTCACCTTAATGCCCCCCTGTCACTGCTCCAGTCCCCCCACTCCCCAAAACATCACAAACACCCACATCCTAAGGAGAATGCTGAGAGTTATAGCTGGATGTTACCATTCGTTACTAAAGGGGTGAGCATGAACTCATTCACTTGGGCTCATGTAGAAAAGGTGCATAAACAATATCTGAACTTCCCGATACAAATGTATACCTGATTCCCACAGATATGCTCCTTTATTGTCATTTTACCACAACATTACTGCTGAGTAAGTCATGATCATTCTGCTGCCCTCCAGCTGCCATTGAGCACTGTATACATGTAATGCATCTAGAGTTCATTGGAGGGCAAATATCCAATTCCATCATGGGAAAGACTCTTCCTTCCAAAGTGGAGACAGTTCCCTAGTGTGATGTATTATGTGCATTCACCCCTACTATCCCTGCAACTCCCAGCATCTCTCAGTACATCTAAGGAGTAGTGCAAAGAGAGAGAAACCCTCTGATAGAGTAGCATCTCATCTTATGTGGTTTAGGTTCCATACACCCCTTAACTCCAAAAACAAAATGAGGTGTTCATATGTAACCACACAAAACGAATGGGTACCCCTAATAAATGCACAAAGCTTGTCACAAACGGCAGTGGTCACATTTTTCAAAATCTCCAGCAAGAAATGGGGCAAAAAGACACAAAATATACATATTGTGTCACCTCTTTGCTTTATTCCTACTTAGTTACTCTGTATTATAACATCAATACTTTGTTGGGATGGTTGCCAGTAGATGTTGTAATACTGTTGCTGGGATTTGCTTCCGTTCCAGCCAAAGTGAGATTGCACACTGATGTTGAATGATAAGCCCTGCTTTCTCTTGGAATTACAAGAAGTCAGTCGAGGTCAGGGTTCAGTCCTCTCAAGTTCTTCCTCTCGCATCTCAGTAACTGTATCTGTACAGATCTCTCTTTATGCACAGGGGCATAATCATGCTGGAACAGGAAAGAGCCTTCCCAAACTGCTGCCCTAAAGTTTGAAGCATTGAATTGTCAGGATGGCATTATACACTGCAGGACCCTAGCTCAAAACAAGGACCCTAGACCACACCATAAAAAATATTCTTAGGCAACTATTTTAACTCCACCAAGCATTTAGGTTGGCATTACATTTTCCCATCACTTACCTAACCCAGACCAGTCTGCTAGACTGCCACTTGTGAATCATGGGCATTGCACATGATAGCCTTGTGTGTGATTGGCCACCAAGAAAAAAGCGCATAGTTGTGATGGCTAGTTCTTGAGTTAAGGCTGCTTCCAAATACAGGTTGGAACTCAGCAGTGTTAAAACTGAGGACATTCAATTTTAAGATGGACTCTCTGGTATTTTTGACCATATAATGTGACCCCATAGTTTTGTTCAAATACTTTTGTAGAACAGCCACAGTTTGGACATACCAATTGTAAGCCGGTAGTTTCTATATTCCTGGAGCAAAGTCAAACTGCATTTTTTGGCACAACTAAGCATGCAGTCGTTTTTCATGAACATCTGGTCATTACTATTGGAGAGATTTAACTTGTCACTATGACAAACAGTAGGTTCCCCCTCAATTGTTTTTACTTGAACAGCTTACGAGATAATAATTGAATATGAACCATAGTTCTCTAAAGGGTATAACCTTCTTTTTTAAAGTCATCTTCATTACAAACGAAAGGATCCTTTAAGTCCTGGCAGTAATTGGATGTCCATAAGCCAAAGAGATGCAGGAGACAGATTATTCCATTATTGATCCTTGGAGTAGCAGTTGGCTGAGCTTAGTCATATTTATTGGTTCTAGTAAAAGGTTTTTCACTTGGACAATTTTATGACCTATTTATCCCCAGGAGGAGGTTTTCTCATAATGATTAGCAGATTGACATGTACAGTGTTTGACAGCGCACCGCAATGATTTAAATCATTTATTGATGTTGGGGATATTAGCTCTCCTGACTGTTTATAGTAATTGGTATCATAGGGGAATAATGAAAGCAATTCTTTCTTTCTGGCAACGTTACTTTGTTTTTCTATGTAAGAGTTAATAGACAGAGTTAATAGGAAAAGGGGTCATGCTACATGCCAACATTTGTACTTCACTTTGGGACCTTGTGATCATGTGTCTAACGCGTGACCAGTGTGATTTGTTGAGTTTACAGGAGAACTAAGGGTTTAAGGCAAGTGGTGAGAAAGCAAACTACTGCATGGAACGTGGCTGAGCAGCAGGAGGTATCAACAAGGCAATGTATGAAAGTAAGCAAGTACATGGGGAATGCGGTTTTAAGTGTATTTAAACACCCATGCCATGAATGAGAGAACACTATGCAGTAATTTTAACCTGCTATAGAGCAGTCAGGGCCACTTTAATCATAGGGCCAATGGGGCACCTGCCCAGGGCCCACTGATTTAGTTGGTCCCACTGCGCCGCTGCTCCTGCTGCTCTACTTACCACCACCGATCTTCTGTTCTTTGTGAAGTTCTGTGCGTTCCACTGTGGAACACATGGCCATCTTGGATTTATGTGCAGCTTATGGAGCAGTCAGGCAGACAGAGAGAGAGAGAGAGCTTGCCAAACAGCTGTGGGAGCACAAGGAAATAAGAACACTTTGCTACTGGTATTCTGCTTGTGCAAGTGTAAGGTAATACTAGCATACATGGAGTTAATGGAGTGCTTCTTGACCATTTTCAGCAATCTTACTGGCATATAGGTAGTATTTATACTGGCATGTCTGGTGTTAATATGCTCATTATTCAATAGTATTATATTGGCACGTCTAGGGTTAAAATGCCTGTCCATTTTACTTAGGGATTATATTGGCACGTCTGGGGTTAATATGCGCATTATCCATTTTGTATACTAATTATACTGGCACATTTGGGATGTGTTGTAGTAAAATGGGTGTTATATTTGGGGCTGTAGCTAAAAAGTGGGTGTGGTTTAAAAAACCTGCTCTTTGCCCAGGGCCCACCAAGGCCTTTATACAGTAGTGGAGTCTGGAACTCGGTAGTACAGTTTGAGGGATCTAGCATTTCTCATGGCTGGAGGGCTTCAGACAGCCTTCAGATCTAGTGGGAAGGCTTTACAAACAGCTTAACTGCCCTATAATGGTTGACTGTAAATTATCCAACCACTGAGTCTGTGTATTGGGGTGAATATGAGCTTATAGGAAAGTGTTCCAGCAGAAATGTTAGGGCCATATGTCATGGTGTTGCCTTTACAGATCAAGAGAATAAATAACTATAACCTTTCTTTGAGCTCAGGGGACTCCTTTTGTTCTGAATTAATCCAAGAAACATCTGTCAGAACTTCCTGTGAAGGGGAAATATTTGTGTGTTCAGAATGTAAGTAGTACACCATTGCCTTTCAGAATACAAATATGAGTAAACAGGCTTGTCTTTCTTTGCCTATCTGAGGTGCACTTATTTAAAAAGCACGTGGGTCTGGCTACAAACTGCTCTGATATGTCTGGTGGTAAGTACAGGGCTCCATTGTGGCCGGTGCCCCCGGAACTCTCTAATCGGCACATCTGAATGAGGAGCTAGTTGGAAGAAGGGTAGAGAGTAGGAGGGGGATGCCTATGTTCCTTCCCTGTTGGGTCATCATGAATACTGCACTGCTGAACACAGACAGTGCTGTATTCATTGATGTGGGAGGGAACGTAGGTCTCTGAGTTCCATGTTACAATGCAGAGACCTGTGGCAATTCTGCAAAGTGCAGAGCAGGATTAAATGTGCAAAAATGAGCACAATCTGCACTTTTTGCATTCAATAAATTGCCTCTTTATATCTCATTCCTAAGTTAATAATCACAACTTCCAAGAGACTATAACAGCACAACGCTTATTTTCACGTGGAGCTGGACTCTAGTAGTTATAGCACAGCATTTTCACTATGAATGATCTAATAGCACAATATTATAATATATATTTCACATCAGAAGGCTGTATTTATATGTAACAGTTGGCTGTTTGTGTAATATATTTGTATCACACCAACCAGTTTCTCTTTAATAATGTGTAGTTTCCCTTTAATTATGTCATATTTGTGTTTAGAGACCCTAAGCAGTCTGGGCTAAAATGCCTTGGTTTTCAATTCCTTATTTAGAGCATCAATAGTTCTGTGCTGCATTTATAACTTTTGCAAAGTGGAAGCGTTCTGTTAATGTGCTGTTCTGTGTATTGGAATATGGATTTCAGCATCTGGGATATAAAGGGTTTTATTTAAAACTTTAATGGTTATGGACTGGCCATAACTTCTGCTTTATAGTTTTATTGTGTATTCATCCTTCCGTTAAAAAAATCAAACTCTTTTCTAGATCTGATCACAGGAAAACCGAATAGATAGTCATTATTAAAGGCTAAATGTACCCTTGCGAGAAGTAAGGATTATTTTATGATTTCCATCCTTAGACAGTACAGTATAAGGTCATTGCATTGACTCAGGATTATTGAGAGCTTGTGCAAAGTCCCAAATCTACAGCATATGAGATGTTCCAGAATAAGAAGCAAAGCTAAATCTGTCCAAGAAAGAACAAGGAACCAGCTAATGAACTTTATTAGTCAGGTAAATGACTTTCATTCCAAAAGACTCATCCATGACTAATAAAGGCTATACATATATTAATGCTCACTTTGTTTTCTATGTCAATTTCTTTCTTTAACGTAAAATACAAAGCAGATACACTTATTTTACAGCTAGATTGTATTTTTAGTGTGAGGGTTGTAAGCAGGTCCAGACAGACAGACAGTCCTGAGCCAGGAAATATTCCATTGTACTTATGGACAGTGGCGTAACTATAGAGGGAGCAGATCCCGCAGTCACTGCTGGGCCTGGACAGAGGGTTCTGCTTCCTCTATAGCAGCAATCCCCAACCAGTGGCTCATGAGTAACATGTTGCTCACCAACCCTATGGATGTTGCTCCCAGTGGCCTCAAAACAGGTTTGAGTTTGGGGACCCCTGCTCTATAGCTTTAAGAAATCGCCCCTTCTTGGCTTATCTCTTACCTAACTTTTGTGAGCATTGTGGAGCAGGAGGATACAGCCAGGCATTTGGGCTAGCAGGTGGAGGGAGGCCTGGGCCCCTCCAAAGTATTTTTTTGCAGGAACACCATTGATACACCACTGTTTATGGAAGAAGGACACTTGCACATTTTAAAGTAATATTAATGCCTTCCTTTTGATTTCCATGGAAGCTAGCCAGTATTAATTTATAAGTAGGCCAGTGTCACACTGAGCAACTTCTCAACACTAATTAATTGCAAAGTAAGTCACCCAAATTATGAGGAGCTGTGCTATTGTCTAAATGGATCTTCTCTCTGACATTAGTCTGAGCTTTCAGGTAATCAACACTCTGCACTCACAGACAAGGGTGCCAGAGCATCTATTCACTGCAAGTCTTAGAAAGAAGTAGAACTAATTGTGGACAGGGGTACAAGTGCTAAAGGCAAGGGCTCAAAGGGGCGGGGTATTGCACTTTTGCCTCTTTTCATAGTAAATAAGTCCTTATACATTTGTATACATCCCAACTTTAGGTCAGGCCTCTGGGACATCATTTCCAGATATGGCCATGGATCTGAACTTTGTTATAGAAAGTGATTTGAAGCTCTGGGGCACATTTTAACCCATTTCCTTAAAACCCCCTCAGAGACATGCCCCTTAGCTTGACTCATATTGCTTTCTCTCTCTCCTCACCAGAGCCCCCCTGTGTGCCGTTAGAATATATCAGAGCCTTTGCGAGTTGTGTGCAGAGAATGTTCCTGACCTGCATATCTCTTGACTGGAAGAGCACAAACAGGATTATTAATAGACAGTGCTCTACACCAGGCATGTTAATAAGGATTTAACAGTCAAGATTCAACTGTCGAGTACAAAGGCTTTTAGTCATACTGAGTGAGAAGTGAGGCTGAAAGCATATCATTTATTAAGGCACAGACGTTGAGGAAAAGGTAGAAAAAAACAGACACTAGTAAAGATGAACAAGCAATATCAGCAAAACACACACTGGTTTATTTCTAGTATACGGCCAGTGTTTACCAGAATGTCTTGATATGCGCAGCTCAATTCTTTCACTCTTGTCCCTCCATTAGATAGAAATCCTATGTGCTGGGAAAAAGCGTTTCTATTTCAGAATCATTATACCCCCAGGCTGTAGATTCATGTGTCACCTTTTTTTTCCCAACATGACTTTAACACATTTTTATTGTATTGATTGTGTAATTAGGCAAATGCCACCGAGAAGGGAAAATGAGTAGTTGTTGAGGTAGGTGGGCCGTGACAGAGGTTGCCAAGTGATATCTACCCAGGGGTGCATTCTAGGAAGGATCCCTTCAATCCAAAGCACAATGCTGAGGAACAAGATACCAAGCAGCAGCAAGTTATTCTCACATTTAAATTTAGAGAGTTCACACTTTGGGAGGGTTTCTTTAATTGTGATGCAGGTAAATATTGGTGTGTGGCTATTCTAGTGCTCTATATCTGGCACTGAGTTATGTTATAACACTTATTTATTGTTAGGAAATATTACAAAACAATTCTGTTCGATTTTAATTAACTAATGAAAAATATATAATTCATTAAAATGTCTCACTTCTTTTTGAAATCATGTTAACATTTGTTGTGAATGTTTAACACATAATTACCCACTTTAAAAAAATAAAGCAAAAAACAAAAGCAAAAAAAAAATCAGTCCACTAAGAAGCCTCTGTATAATGATCTGCTTCTTATCTTATAGCCTAACAGACTGCAGCTGGGGCAAGAGGGGGTTTGTTTATACAGAGGGCTTTTCAGTGGACTGGTGATTGGTTTTTACCTTGTTCATAAGAACAGGAAGTAAATAGGGTAGCAGGATAGATGAAAGGCGTTGCACCATGATGTGGTGGCACCAATGGGTGGTGACATAAAGGGGGGCAACAACGTTGAGGGAGCAGATCAAGTGGGGGTTTGTTGTGTAGGGTAGATGGAGGCAGTTCTGTGAGTGGGGATTGGGGTAGACTGGAAGAGGAGCAACAAGGAATTACAAATTCACCAGCAAGTACATTCCCAGTAAATTAGTACCGGTCCCAGCCTTGACTGGTGCTAGTGAGGGCAGTAACTTCACTTTAAGCTTAAAAACTTGCTTTGTTTGGGCAAAAAAATGTATATATTTCCTAACTAAAACAATAGACAAAAATGATGTTCCGCACAAGCCCTATTCATTGAACTAATGTGGGGGTGGGGGGAGAAGCCCCTTTCATTACTAGGCTTAAGGACAGCCTTCACTTTGCACAGGATTTTTTAATGCAGAGCACATCAATGCCCTAATTGAGCACTAGTGGGTGTTATTTTACACTTTAGTCTGGGGCTTAAAAGAAAACTTTACCCCCAAAATGAATATTTAAGCAACATATAGTTTATATCATATTAAGTGGTATATTAAAGAATCTTACCAAACTTTTATATATATTTAAGTAAATATTACATCTCTTTCCTTGAACCGCCATTTCATGATGGTCTGTGTGCTGCCTCAGAGATCACCTGACCAGAAATACTTCAACTCTAACTGTAACAGGAAGAAGTGTTGAAGCAAAAGACACAACTCTGTCTGTTAATTGGCTCATGTGATCTAACATGTTGGTTTGTTTGTGTGCACCGTGAATCCTACAATCCCAGGGGGCGGGCCTTATTTTTTAAAATAGCAATTTTCTATTTATGATTACCCAATGGCACATACTACTAGAAAAGTATATTATTATGAAAATGGTTATTTACATGAAGCAGGATTTTACATATGGGCTGTTTTATAGAGACCTACATTGTTCAGGGGGTATAGTTTTCCTTTAAATAAATAAACCCCTCATAGACCTGAGAATGTTATGCTGAGTCCATACTATGAGAACACTTTTTAATTTGGAAATGTATTTTATCTTGGAAAGAAATACTAATTGAAGTCTTAAATAATGCACTGAGGATAAAGGCATAAAATGTTCTGTTTTATATTTTAAGATCCTTTGTCAAGAAGTAGAAATGTGTTACTAATAGATTTCTTCCAGGAAGACTGTCATTATTTGATATAAATGCACTGAACTGTAGTGATTGCTTCATAAAAATGTTTCACAAATATTCATTCTTTATTTCTTATAGGTGTTTATATCTATATTTTCTGATTTATTTGTGAGTTCTTTGGCAATAGCGTCCTACGCAGCCACTATTCTTTAAAATGATTAGTATATAAAGGCAGTGTGCTGGGGCAAGGCCCATTATCCCATGGAGCAGTGCATTTAGTGGAAAGGAACTGTCACACATCCGACAGGTTAATTAAAGTGGAGGGGGAGGATTTGTATTTAAATATATGTACAGTCCCAAAGACACTTACTTCTATGTGGGAACCATGTTAAGCAGCCAGTAGCAGGCCCATTTATTGAGAACGTAATAAAATGAATAGCCAGATGAATGGGAGTCACAGTTCCTTTACTTCCACTAGTTCTGATAATACCATCTGTCTGAAAAAATAGAGCAAAGGAAAGGTGATGATACCATCTGTGGCCCCTTAGGGCTCTTACTGACGAGCGGTTGTAGCTGCGCTCCCCTGCGTTCCGTTTTTCTGCGTTCAGCCGCAGGGGAGTGCAGGAATAGACGCATTACATTTTTTCCAATGGGGCTGTACTCACACAGGCGCGTGTAGGCGCCGAACGCAGGAAAAATGCAGCATGTTGCGTCTCAACCTGCGTTCGGTGCCTACACGCACCTGTGTGAGTACAGCCCCATTGGAAAAAATGTAATGCGTCTATTCCTGTGCTCCCCTGCGGCTGAACGCAGAAAAACGGAATGCAGGGGAGCGCAGCTACAACCGCTCTTATACAGTATCTGCTGGTTGGATACCATACAGGAATGGTCAGTGTATGGGTGCCTATAGGCCTAGATGGGTATTTAGTTCCTTGTGATATAAATCATCCAATTCTCCTTTCTGGAATGTTTGTGAATTCTTTAATCAAACTTTTTTAACCAACACACTCATGCTGTGAGTCACTGACAGATTTCCCCTGGCCCAGCTGGCTGATTCCAGTATGAGTGAGCAGTTTGTGCATTTACTTTTGTGCGGTTTGATTTGAAGTAAGGCTATGGGCTGTTGTCAGCAGCGGTTTTCAGCCTGTGTATTTGGGCTGACCTCAGCCTGTATGTGACCGCACACAGGCTGATCAGATTCAAATCAATGGAGCAGGGACATGCTCTCAGCCTGCAAAATTAAGCAGACTGACAACAGCCTGTGTGCCCATAGCCAAATGCTAACGGAGTACTGCTGCACAAAAATGGCAGCCACCTTATAGAGGCCTATGAGGGATCAGATAGCTAATATAAAAGCACTGGGTACTTTTGTGGAAAAACTTAAATGGCATGCAAAGACAATGTTAAAAGATTTAAACAAAAGTTTTACTTACTGGTGTCAGTGACACGTAACAAGTCAGTGCTGTATACAGAAAGGATAATATGGCATTAGGGTTGCCAGGTGCAATGAAGAAGTCCAGCAGAGAAAAGCTGGACGAAACCATGATGAGGAGATCAGTGAATTAACGACAGCGGAGGCACATTGGGCTGAGATTTGATGAGTAGGCAGGGTTATAGAGGTGTTAATGGGATAGAGAGGTGACAGAGGGAGGGGATTGTGGTGAATCAGAGACAGGTCAAGCAAGGAATTACTAGTGATTTAATTACAAAGAAAGTACATTTCAGGTGAATTTGTAACTTCAATCCTGGCCAGGGGGCAACCCTATATGACTAGCATCTAATGATATATATAGTATGTTTTGCTTAATGCCTTTGGCAGATACTGCAGCAGATGGAAGTACAGTATCTTGTACCCTAATCAAACCCTATTCTTTAGATTATCTGTATCATGTACAAGTGTCATGCTGGTAACTCACTCTAATGCCATGGGGTGATTACCTGCTGGAAAAGGACAAGTCTTAGTGGTATGAGAAGAGACTCAGTGCTGTGATGCAGTGCTTACACCTAGTGGGATTGCAGAAAGATCAAAGTGATGGCCCCAGTAACAAGACTGTGTATATATTAAAGGAAATGTCAACCCAAACAATATTTTGTGCCTAATAAAAGAAAACATAATTCTAAGCTACTTTGCAATATACATTCATTACAACGTTTCTATGATTTGTTATTTGTATAGGTTATGTAATTAAAAGCAGTGTTGTCTGTCCCTTTCTATTCTCTGCCCTGGTGGCTCAGACTGTTGATACAATGTAAGGCAATGCAGCTGATTAACAGACCTGTCTTTGCTGGTGAACTAAGACTTTTGCAACATTGTTTAAATGAGAACTAAAGCTTAACTAAAGAAGTAGCTAGAAATGTTGTACGTTATGTTTTGGCCTTCTGTACCAGCCCAATTTTAGCAGTAAAGATCAGTGTCTCCAAAGATGCTCTGTGCTGCTGTCACTTACTGAGCTTAGGGACCCACTCACAATATACTGTACACATAGAATAGAAATGTCACAATATAAGGCTGATTAATAATTAATACAGATAATTACTACATGGCAGCACAGAAACCAGTACAATTAGCATCAGAATTTAATAATCAGCTCTGTAGCATCAGCTTATATTACAGATAAACCTCAATTTCTGCTGGATAATTTGTGACAACCCCTAAGCTTAGCTTCTCAACAGCTGTTCAGAGCCCACTGAGCATGTGAGTGTCACAGACACTTTCCAAGATGGTGACCAACTGTGACAAGTTTGAAGTCCTTAATCATTACTGCTATTGAGATGCTGCAACTTTAGGCTGGTGAAATAAGTTCATTATATAAAACATGGTATTTTTCGCCATAGTCATTTTTAAGGTTTAGTTCTCCTTTCAAAAGTAACAATCAGGAGTTAAGCAAATGCTGCTTTCAATAGCAATTGTTTTTTACAGATAACATTAAATGCATTGAACATTTTTAATACATAAATATTGGAAAGTTGCTCAGAATTATATTTTCTGTTAATAGATTTTTATTTTGGAGATACCTTGTCATTTAACAGTAATATCCTAAGTTTAGACTGACATCCATCCATCACATTAGCTTCTCCGGCCTAAACTAATTATTTCACTCAGTAACAGATGAAATTCCTACACAGAATAAATCCAGGCTTCCAACGTTCCAGTTCCCAAGGCAAACTGATAAATAATAAATTCAAAACACTCCCAGTGTAAAATGGCAGTCTAGTTATGGTTTCACCAACTCCCACTGGTGCTGTCCTTTTAAGGGGCATATTTATCAAGGGTCGAATTTCGAATTGAAAAAATGTAGAAATTTGAATTCAAAAAGAGCAACCGAAATTAAGTTGAAGTTTTTTTTTGGTCGAATAGGTCCGTTTTTGGCCCAAATTCGAATCGTACGAAGGAATAGCGCATTCATCGAATTTGATTTGAATATTTTCCCCCAAAAAACATAGATTTTCCAATTAGATTCTAGGAGGTTCCCCATAGGCTAAAACAGCAATTCATCAGGTTTTAGATGACAAATGGTTGAAGTCGAAATTTTAAAGACACAGTGCTTGATACATTTTGATATTCAAATTTTTGCATTTTTTTCAAATTTAAATCGTATTTGGACTATTCCCTAGTCGAAGTACACAAAAAATTGCTCGAAATTCACATTTTTTTCATTCGAAAATTTACCTTGACCTTTGATAAATCTGCCCCATAATGTTTGAAACTTTACAATCACCATATTCAGGTGAAGCCATTTCCCCATAGTCTGTCCATTTCCCCTCAGCCTCCTTGTTGTTTAGAAATGTATAAACCACAATCACCAGTGTAACTAGGGTTCAGGCTACTCGCAGCATTGCTGCATGTGTGAGAATTTGTACTATCTGTCAACTGAATACATAGAACTGCAAGTGACAGGAGTATTGGGAGACTGCCAGATAGACAGAAGGAGATTCGTTATTAGAGTCAGAGATATTTGCTGTTTGTTCTTGCATTTTGGTCAGGCTTTAACTCCACTTCCGTTAATAACAAAAAAAATCTGTTTCCATTTTGTTACTCTGTTATACACAGAGAGCTATGATCACATGTGCTGAAACACTGCTATAGACACTGTACAGTTTATATCATTTAAGGGATCCTGTCATCGGAAAACATGTTTTTTTCAAAATGCATCGGTTAATAGCGCTACTCCAGCAGAATTCTGCACTGACATTCATTTCTCAAAAGAGCAAACAGATTTTGTTATATTCAATTTTGAAATCTGACATGGGGCTAGACATTTTGTCTATTTCCCAGCTGCCCCTGGTCATGTGACTTGTGCCAGCACTTTAGGAGAGAAATGCTTTCTGGCAGGCTGCTGTTTTTCCTTCTCAATGTAACTGAATGTGTCTCAGTGGGACATGGGTTTTTACTATTGAGTGTTGTTCTTAGATCTACCAGGCAGCTGTTATCTTGTGTTAGGGAGCTGTTATTTGGTTACCTTCCCATTGTTCTTTTGTTTGGCTGCTGGGGGGAAAGGGAGGGGGTGATATCACTCCAACTTGCAGCACAGCAGTAACGAGTGATTGAAGTTTATCAGAGCACAAGTCACATGACTTGGGGCAGCTGGGAAATTGACAATATGTCTAGCCCCATGTCAGATTTCAAAATGTAATATAATTTTTTTTTCCCATGACAGTATCCCTTTAATCATTCCCCTTATTAATATTGTACACGACACGCTTACAGGAGGAAAGGGAAGTAGGGCAGATACATATTGGCACATTCAAACTCTCTTTTAAAGATTCATACACACATGGGTATATTTCCAATCAGTGTCGGACTGGCCCAATGGGATACCAGGAAAACTCCCATAGCCCAAAGGACTATAGTCACCCCCACGAATACAGTACAGCATTTGGCAGCATTGGATTCATGAGGGGCAGATGTGTGTCCCCTGACCTTGTCCTGTACTGTACATGACAGTTCAAGCCATCTTTATAAGTCTCTTTGTTATTTTTTTTTTTTGTTACTGTGGGTGTCAGGTTGTTTACAGGACACCAACAGAGGGGGGGGTTTGCCGGAGTGGAGGGGGTCAGGGCTCTGATGCGGGTGTGTGCGTGCCCTTGATGCCCCCCCAGTCCGACACTGAGGAGCAGATTTATTAAGGGTCGAATTTCGAATAAAAAAAAAACTTCGAAATTTGAATACCAACCAAAATGTATTTAAAAATTCAAAGTTTTTTTCTGTGAATAGACTGTATTAGTTCGAATTCGAATCGTACGAATCAAAGTAACAGCGCATTCGATCAAATTCGATTCAAAGTTTTTTTTAAAAAACTTAGATTTTTCAAAGTCCACCAATTGACTCCATATAGGTTCTAGGAGGCCCCTCATTGGCTAAAACAGCAACTCGGCAGGTTTTAGGTGGCAAATGGTCAAACTTGAAGTTTTAAAGAGACACTAAATCATTTCAATATTCGAATTTTCAAATTTTTTTCAAATTCAAATCGAATTTGGACCGAAGAATTTTTTTACTTCGAATTTTCACTTTGACTCTTGATAAATCTGCAACTGAGTGTATCTGATGCATTCGGCCAAGTGGATGTTTTTTTTCCTAGTTTATCAATTGGGAATGAAACCATATTGCAGCTGCTGTAATGACTAGCCTCCCAAACTGCACCACTGTGCACCCCCAAAACAGCTCTGTTTTCTACTTGTACCCCAAAAGTAGAGCAGTGGCAGTGCAACAGGGTTGAAAAAATGGCATTTTATGTTGCACTTGACTTTCTTTCACGATTATATGTGATTTTTTTTTTTTGCATTTGTGTAGTACGTGATATTGAAAATTGATAAATTTGCCTCCTAAATTTGTCTATGATGGAATTTCAGAGAAAATGGCTGTTGTTTGAATACTATTCATGAAATCTCTATATGGAAAGTCATTCATATATTCAATTTGTTTCTTCTGTTATAAAATATTTAATTCCCTATGTCCAGAGAGCCATTTAGGGCCCAGAAGCAATAACATAATAAAATACATTGTTCACAGATCAATCTTTCAACCAAATTGTGCCAAATTTTATCTACATATTTTTTCATATACTTTAAGAAAAAGGAATGTTTGTAAAAGTAGTATGAAGAGTGATAAAGTTATGCTCCAGATCTCTTTATATTGCCAAAGAGTAATTTGGGGATGAGCTGTGGCACCGACTGGAAATCAGAAATCAAAAATCCTTCCTTTTCTGAAAAACTCCACCCCTGTCCGTCCATCCTTTTATTCCAATATTTTATTACTTATCAAAGCCTGGTGTTGTAATAAGATTTTCTTCTATTGCCAAGTTTTCATTGTAGAATTTGTCAAAAATCCCTTCTGAATCCCCGCTAGCCTGTGTTATCCAGCAAAGTCTCATTTAATACCCCACACATGGTGACAACAAAGCAGTTTCCTACAGAACCATATTTCATTATATAGAATATCTCACTAAACAAAAATAATACAAATACCTTGTCAGTGACTGTCAGCAAAGAGACGTTATATCATTACTTATTAATAATTGAAAGGTATCTTATTTAAGAAAAAACTCGAATGCCAAAAACTCGATTCTGCGAGTTCAAGTCCCGCAACCCAAAAAAAAAATTAATCCGCCAGAACCCTCTGAAAAAAAATCGGACATCTAGCAGGACGTTAACCTCTTCAAATGCTTCCGGGGACGTCTTCCATTGACTTCTACATGAACTCGGCAAGTTTTAGGTGGTGACCTATCGAATTCGAGTTACTACCAGGGTAAAGGGATGATAAATCTCTCAATTTCATTGTCGCATTATTTGTTTTCAAGTCAGCAGTGCCATTTAGAGTTAACTCCACAGTGTGTGTGTGTCTGTGGAATTGGAACCTGAACCATAAGGAAACCATCAGCATGAGAAATTAGCTGTCAAATGAATGGTGTTGCATTACCCAGGCTTGCATACACAATTTATGCACAGGACAACAAATCCTATAGCTGTTGTGAGGCCTAAGGGATAAGGTTTTGCGTGCGCCTTAAATAATTGTGAATTAGATTAGGATTCAATACACTCACAGTTTGTTGAAATATTTTCTGAAATTCCTTGTCGGTGCTATCTTCCTTTAGTCCTATTCCACAGCGCTGTGAAATATGCTGGTGCTATTTAAATAAATGTTAATAATAATGTGACTCAGCATGAACGTAACCAGAATTGGAGAAAAAGAAGGAGATGCACTCAAACAACTCGATGCGTTGTACCTAAAGTACCTCCAGATACTTATATGTGCGGAGTACAGATTAAACGTTTCAGGGGCCTCACCACCCCTTCGTCATTGATATAGTACCTTACTGACAAAGGGGGTGTGAGGCTCCTGAAACGTTTGTTCTGTAGAACGCACAAATAAATATTTGGAGGTATTTTAAATTATTCTGCACTGAAGGGGGCTTGGTAACTTTTAGCTATTTCACCAGATCAAAGTCAAAAATAAGGGGCATGACTAAAAAACCAATTCCATGGTTAGATTAGGTAGGAGAATAAGATTGGAAAGGCTAGGTTGTCTCCTGGTCTTGCAAAGAAAAGTGATTCATACCCACTTTATATGTTCCAACTATAGTTGAACCGGACATTCCAAACTGGAACCTTTTTATTCATAACAGCTTGGACGACTGGAAGTTGGATATACCTGTTCCAAATACTTACAATAATAAATATCTACACAATGTAGTGAATTTTTAACATGATTTTTTTTACTGATCTTAGGGAATGTAAGCAGTTCAGGAATGCCAGGTGATCCTAGGGTTGCCACAGTTTTCTCTTACCTATACCAGCCTTCAAAACAGGAGTGGGCTGTGATGTCAACTGGGGCGGGGCTATGACACATGGGGGCAGAAAAATAGGTGAGTTAGGTAGAAAAAAGGTGGACAGGGCAAGAAAATGGGAGGGAAATGGGAGGACTGGGTAGTGAAATGGGTGACCCTGTGGTTATTTAAAAAAAATAAGGGGATCGTACGATTCACGGTGCACACAAACTAACCATATTGTTAGGTCACATGAGCCAATTAACAGACAGAGTTCTGTCTTTTGCTTCCACACTTCTTCCTGTTACAGTTTGAGCTGCAGTATTTCTGGTCAGGTGATCTCTGAGGCAGCACACAGACCATCACGCAATGGTGGTTTAAGGCAAGAGATGTAAAAGGGCAAGATTTACCTAAATATATAGACCAGTTTGGTGAGATTTTTTAATACTCCACTTAATATGATGTAAACTATCTGTTGCATAAGTATTCATTTTGGGGGTATAGTTTTCCTTTAAGTTTTTTCCACAATGTAGTGTTTCCAGTGTTTTACCGTGTCACAGGGGCGTTGAACCTGATGCAACTGAATTGTGCTGACTATTTTCAAAGTCTATCTGGCGTCATTTCTGGTGTGCGAGTGAAGTGTGCGCCCTCTTCTTTTCAGCTTTACAGAAGTACCTTCAATGAAAGTGGTTTTACATGCAACTCACTGCAGGGATAGACGCTTGCTGCCCACTGCACTCTAAGCTTAATCTGGTTAAAGATACCTAAGTGCTTCTACATAGTAGTGTATAGATATTTTGTATTGAGTTTCATTTTCTAACAGTACAATATCTGACAGCTTTGTCATTTAGGCATTATACTGTATATGTTTATTGACAACGAGCCTGATGAATTCCTGATAAATCCTGATTCCCACTAGACAGACTTGACACACACACAGGGTGAATTCAATCTAGTGTTTCAGCTACTGTTTCATTTATTCTTTCTGTCAAATGGAATTTGAATTAAACAGCTGATTCTCAGGAGAAATTAAAACTGAACACTGTATACCCACGGCTGAACATTTTTTTTCTTGAAACTAATAGCTACGCAAATACCTATTGTTTGTTGTGATGGACATCAAAGAACAAAATCTTACTATTGTATTCCTTTTTGTGGTACTTTCTTTTGCCCAGCACTTCAATTGATGAAAGAAACAAAGTTCTGCTGGCATTTAGACATAAAGCCCAGGAATAGAAGTAAAGACAAAATAACTCACTGTTGTACAGAGCAGAATAAAGATGCATGTCAGTATATTGCAGTCACATCATACATCATGCCTGTGAATTAACCTATTTATCAAGTACTATTTCTGGTGGTGGGGCTGGACGGGCTCTTAGTAGGTGGAGACCTAGACACAAACAACATAGTCTTTTTGGACTTTGCAAAATGGAGAACATTTTTTATGCAGGTACAGGGATAAAACCTGTTATACAGAATGTTCGGGACCTGGGGTATTCTGGATAATCTGTATCATGTAAACATTAAATAGGCTGGTTTTGCTTCCAATAAGGATTAATTATATCTTAGCTGGTATCAAGTACAATGTGCTGTTTTATTAAAACAGAGAAAAGGGAAATTATTTTTTTTTAAATATGGTTTATTTGAATAAAATTGAGTCTACGGGAGGCAGCTTTTCCGTAATTCGTAGCTTTCTGTATAACAGGTTTCCGGATAATGGATCCCATACCTGTACTGGTTTATTATTACAGAGAAAAAGGAAATCATTTGAAAAATGTGAATTATTTGATTTACATTGTCTTCCTGTAATTGAGTTTTCTGCATAACAGGTTTCCATGGATCCCATACCTTTATTTTTCAAACAGGACAGCAAGTTTGCTGTTGTGATACATGGCATTTTTTTTAAACATGATGCGGGGCAATTGTCCAAACGACAAAAGAACCATGTAGGTAATGTATACGAATAAATGAATGATGTGTTTCCTGAAGAAATATAGAACGTGTCAAAAGTATTCAGACCCTTGAGTTATTCTCCCATGTTTTTATTTGGAAGCAATACACCAAAATCTGAAATGTCTTATGTTTATGTTTCCTTCTTATTATGATAGAAAAGCATACTAAAGAAAATGGAATATATACAATATGTTGTAAAAAAATGGAATATAACAACATGTTCTTTACATAAAGTATGAAATCCAGCTTTATTATTTTGTACAGCTGCCTTTTGTGCAAGGATTTTCTAGCTTTGCGCTGTTTAGAAGTGATTTGGATGCATTTTTGCAGATATATTTACTCCAGGTTATTCAGGTTAATTACATGACTTGCACAGATCTGGACAATTGTAAGCCATTCAGCTTTTTTTCTTGAGCCACTTCAATGTGACTTGTTCTTAAGCTGCTAAAATGTGACTTGTTCTTGAGGCATTCCAATGTGACTTGTTCTTGAGACACTTCAATGTGACTTGTTCTTGAGCCACTCCAATATTACTTGTTCTTGAGACACTTCAATGTGACTTGTTCTTGAGCCACTCCAATATTACTTGTTCTTGAGACACTCCAATGTGACTTGTTCTTGAGCCACTCCAATATTACTTGTTCTTGAGACACTCCAATGTGACTTGTTCTTGAGCCACTCCAATATTACTTGTTCTTGAGACACTCCAATGTGACTTATTCTTGAGTCACTGCAATGTTGCTTGTTCTTGAGACACTCCAATGTGACTTGTTCTTAAAGGAAAAGTTCAGTGTGAAAATAAAAACTGTGTAAATAGATTGTGTAAAATAAAAAATGTTTCTAATATAGTTAGTTAGCCAAAAATGTAATGTATAAAGATTGGAGTGATTGTATGTCTAACATAATAGCCAGAACACTACTTCTGGCTTTTCAGCTCTATAACTCTGAGCTAGTCAGCGACTTGAAGGGGGGCCACATGGTACATTTCTGTTCAGTGAGTTTGCAATTAATCCTTAGCATTCAGCTCAGATTTAAAAGCAACAGATATGACCCATGTGCCCCCCCTCAAGTCTCTGATTGGTTACTGCCTGGTAACCAGGGTAACCAGTCAGTGTAAACCAAGAGAGCTAAAAAGCAGGAAGTAGTGTTCTGGCTATTATGTTACACATCCAGTCACTCCAGTTTTATACATTACATTTCTGGCTAACTAACTATATTAGAATTTTTTTTTATTTTGCACAGCCTATCTATTTACCCAGTTTTTATTTCTACACAGAACAATTCCTTTAAGCCACTCCAATGTGACTTAAATGTAGGATCAAGATAAACAGAAGATTGAATTATTTTGCAGTGTTCGTACCATCCATATTCTCTTTCGTTTAACAAAAAGCCCACTGTAGGAATGGGCCAACCATCACTTTATCAGAAACATATAGAGGAACTGTTCAGCAGGATTAAGGGGATAAATATAAGGCTGAGAAACTGGAATTATTTAGCATTACAAACATGTACCTTAGAGTTGATACGATGAACAGGTAGGACAGGAAATAACATCAATATAAAGATAAAATTCTGTATCTCACAATAACCGCTGGTTGGTTTTAAGTAGGGCTGAGAGTTTCTAGCTAGAGTGTCCATACACAGTAGTATACAGTTTTACCACAAATGGTGACTGGCTTGCTGTGAGATTTGTTTGCTAGCAACTCAAGGGACTTGCACTTTTTTTATAGATATTTAACTACCATATAACGTCAAATATAATAGGCTTCTCCAGCTTAGGAACCTTATTATGGCTAAACAAGTTCTCTGCACTGCTGACAACTACTTATTTTTTTAATTTAAATATTATTTAATTTATGGCTACAGCCTGCAAACCAGCAGATAAATCTTCAATACGTACTCAAAGTGTCAGAAACATACATTGGGAACTTACTAGACATCCCTGGAAACTAGGCCCACAAACTTCTTCAATTTTATTCACATTCATTTTTTTTATTTTTTTAAATGTTTTTATTTGCACCTTAATTCAGTACAATTAATTCATGTACAACAAAGTTAACATGTTATTAAAATTGTAAATAAAAAACTTTGCATATTTGAGACTGGGTCTAGTCTACACACTTTCATTGACTGTCCCCAATCTCAGAACACATAGCATGTATTTTAATGTTTCAATTATAAGACAGAGTACATTTTATAGAGCAAGATTTACACAACTAGGTATCTCTTTCCCCCAATCCCCTGGACCTTGATATTATCTGCCTATCCGACAGTTCCTCTGACATATACCATGAAGTAAATCTAAACACTGTAGCTATTTCTTGCTGTCTTTGAGGAGACAATGTATGAACATATCTTAACCAGGTATTAAAAAAACTTGCTACTTGACTTTCCCTATTACTAGTCGCCTCTAGCCAATCCATATGATAGTGATATCTTCACTTAATACAGCGTTAGAGGTATATCTGAAGTCCAACAGTTCATTATAGCTTTTCTACTAACTGCTGAAACGATTCCTGACAATTTCCTATCTGTCTTCAAGATTTTTGTCCCATTACCAAATATCGCCCATGGGGGTGTGGGCGATATATTGATTAGTAGGCTAGTTTTACAATAATGAGTCACCTCATTCCAGAACCTTTGTATAAGTGGACAGGTCCACAAACAATGATAAATATCTGCCTTCGGAGCTAGTCATTTTGAGCAACAGTCTGACCAGCCTACTTTTTTCCTGAGTTCTGGGGAAAAGTAACCTCTATGCAGTATTTTAAGGAACATTTCTTGGAATTTACTGGAACGAAGAAGTGCTAATGATTTTACATGTAGGGCCAGCAGTTTATCTTTTGTCAATTCTGGAATTTGATGTATCCACCTACCCATTCCTCTCTCAAATTCCTTCTCTGGTAGCGGTGTTCTCAATACCTTATATAAGAGAGATGTGGAGGGTTTTACTGTGTTGGATCGAAGGAGACTATCTATTGGATTATTGTTATCTTGTTTAGAGGTAAGTTCGAATTACCTTCTGAGCATACTTTCTGCCTTGCAGATATGAAAACGTATCCCAAGATATTCCACTATATTTTTCTTTCAATCCAGATAAAGAATAGAGAGTGTCCGGAGTGCACATTAGATGTCTCACCTGTTTTACCCCTTGTGCTGCCCATGTGAGAAAAGGATGGCCTCTATAGGTATTCAAAAAATTAGGGTTGCTTGCGAAAGGCTGAAAGAAGGAGTCGGCAGCAGAAAGAGATAATCTATGACGTGCCGCTCGGCAGGTCTTAATTGTTTTGTATAATAAGGGTTTTCTTTTACTTGCAATGGGAGTTGACAAAGAGAACTCTGGCACTAAGCCCTGTTCCTGCTGAAGCACTGCAAATAGTTCCCTATCTTGAATCCAGTCTGCTACATAACGAAAATTACATGCCAAATTAGAGACCTACCCCACCATATACTTGGTTTGCTGAAGTTTTTTCCAAGTTATTCTGGGGTGCTTGCCTCTCCAGATGAAGCATGATTTAATTTTACTAGATCGGTGCGTGAGAGCAACACTGGAAGCATATGTAGTGGGTAAAGCAGCCTGGGAATCCAGATCATTTTGATCAAATGGCATTTTCCCAAAAAATTAACTGGTAAATGGGACCACGCGTTGATCTCCTGAACCAATTTATCTAATAATGGAGTGATGTTCTTTCTGTAGAAAGCATTTATTGTCTGAGGAATCTTGATTCCTAAAAATTGTAGTGTGGTAGTGGCCCACTGGAATGGGAAGGGGCCATCCCATGATTTCCGAAGTTATTGGTGTTTTGGCGTTGCTATAGTTTTAGTAGTATTCACTATAAATCCTGCTTTTCTGCCAAATTCTTGGATATAATTCAAAAGTTGGGGGATGGCCTCTCGCGGATTTGTTATAATTAACAAAATATCATCTGCAAAAGCTCCTAATTTAAGATGTTGGGTACCAATATTTATCCCTCTCAAATGTGGAGAAGCTAACAAATATCGGAGAAATAGGTCCACGGCCAAATTAAACAACAAGGGGGAAAGTGGGCATCCCTGTCTGGTTCCCCGTGAAAGGGTGAAGAAAGAAGAGAAATGTCCGTTAATATATCATTTAACCTGGGCGGGATGATACAGTGTTGTTATAGCTTTAATAAAAAGTGGTCCAAAATGTATAAATTTAACCAATCGAACTAAATTAGAATGAAAAATCCGGTCAAATGCCTTGTCTGCATCTAGGTTTACCATTAACATTTGTGAATTTTTATTTTGGGAGCAGAGCGTATGGCTGTTACAGCCTGTCTGTTGCGAGTAAAAAACCCAACTGTTCTGGCACAGTAATCTCCAACAGGATGTTTTTTTAAAAGTTTTGTAAATATTTTATAATCATGATTTAGCAGTGAGATAGGTCTGTAAGATTCCACTCGGTCCTCCCTTCTATCTTTTTTTAGAATTAAAATCATTTTTGCCTCACTGAACTCTTTTTCTTTTAAAAAAAAAAAATTTTATGTTTTGTCTGCAGCCATCTTCTATCTATAGTTCTCTCTCTTCATTACTGGTCACCTGTTTAAAAGCAAAGACCTTATTGGTTGCTTTAGGTGATATAGATATGGTTATATATAATTTATGTGAAGGTATGGAGGGGTGTGTGTATGGATGCTGGGTTTTCATTCATTTGGGGTTGAACTTGACGGACTTTGTCTTTTTTCAACTCTATGTAACTATGTAACTATGTACTATGTGACTGCTCCTGGGCCTTTTATTACATACGGGGGGTAAGTAGTATGAGAAGTCTCTTGATGTGACTGGCTATGAGGTCTGCAGTCGTCACAGGTTAAGGAGGGAGTCCTGGGCATGGGAGGCTAATCACTTGGCTAACTACACTAAAGAATGGGTCACCAGAACAGAAGCTCATTTACAAGTTCAGCAACACACCTCAGATCTAGTATCCAAACAGGCCAGTCCAACCCTGTTTTTATTTACTATGTAGCTAGAAAGATTTGTGGGGGAATGTAATAAAAGTCGCTAACGGAAAAAATATTTGCAATGAGAAAAGTTATGCATTTGCACGAACAAATTTGGATTTGCGCAAATTTAATATAGCTTTTGCGAGCCCAAAAACTGTTTAGCGACCACTTCTGACAGTGGAAGACGCACAGTAAATGGAATAAAACTTGTTACTGAAAAAGTTGTTAAGTTTGCTCCAAAAGATTACGACACCTTCAAGCACTTTTTAAGAGTGCGCAATTAAAATTCACAATGCGCAATAAAAATTTGCAGTGCAATAACAGTTTAAGGAACAATATTGCATTGCGAGATGTGGATTTTTAGTCTAATTGCTGTGAATTGTTTTGCTCTTTGCGACTTTAATTACATTCCCCTGTAAGTCTTTGTCAGAAGCAGAAATTATCTGGTCATTGACTTCTATTATCTCCCATATATATATTCTTCCTGGAACATCAAGTATGTATGGGCATAGTTGCAGAGCTAATATATGGAACTCATAAATATACTCTTTTTGCAAAGATAAATGTTTACAATTATAAGAGACATTATCATTCACAGCACATTTTTATAGTGTTCTGAAACAAATAACTTCTGTTGTTTCTTTTAATGTATTATATGCCATGGTGTGTGCCAGATTCTATTGATTTTTCTTATCTGTTTGCATGAGCTATAAAATGCTGCCCTATTAACATCCTCACTGTTGGATATTGGTATATTCCTTTTATGGCTTTCAATTTTGACGGCATATTGCATTTCTATAAAGAATTTCTTATGAAACATGGAGTTTCTCACTCACGATAGGCCTAAGGACACCATTAAATGATAATGGGAATATGTTAATACACTGTTCTTCATTTTTTAGCTTTCTTGGTTATTATTCTGTTCCCATTTCTCATTACTTTATACATTTATTGGTATGTATTGTTGGATTTAGTCCTTGCTCAAAGCACTTTAAAGTGCATAGGCAAACATAAAATCTGTTAAAGGAGAAGGAAAGGCTTGGTGCACTTGGGGGTGCCAAATGTCAGGCACCCCAAGTGATTGTATTGACTTAAGCTGGCCATAGATGTTGAGATTTTTAAAAAATCAGATCCTGATCATGAGACCACGATCTTCTCAGAACGATCGTACGATCGTACGAATTTACCATCAACTAAAAAGACCAATTTACCAGGAAATCAAAGGGGAGCTACCTGCTTGGCCCATTGCACTGGGACCGACAAAGATTTTTTGACCTGGCCGATCAATTTCCCGTCAGATGTCGGCCGAAAAATCGTAAGATGTATAATCGCTTGAATCACACTAACCGCACAATAATTTCGAAGGATTGGTCGGGCTTCCCTAAAATCGGTCGTTCGGCAAGAAGAATCGTCGCGTCTATGGGGAGCTTTACCCGAAACCCCGGGCCGGTGCTCCTATCACCAGAAAACTGCACTGGCCCAGGGTTATACCAATGAGCACCACGGAACGATCCACTTCCGTCTTCTTCTGTTTTCAAATTTCCTGGGGCAAACGCATGCGCAGTTGAAGGAAATAGCCGACTTTTTAGTTAGTTGGCATTCCCAAGTGCACCAAGCCTTTCCTTCTCCTTTAATGAGCTCATTCTAACACAGACATATGCAAAAGCAACACAGGCCTCTTATTGGTCAATTAACAAGATATTAACAAATGTTGTGGCACTTTCTAAGATGTAAAGCAATGTTCTCTAACATGTCCTCTGGTCTCTGTACAAGTGCATACTTTGTGGCTATACACACAGCAACTAATTTCAATCTGTGTAATTGTGAAGATTTACCAAAAAATGGGTTGTATGCGTCTCAGCAGGATTCCAAGTGAGTTCTCCAGTTCTAGAAACAATACTTTATGCTGTAAACCAGCGATCCCCAACCAGTTGGATGTTGCTCCCATGTGTACTGCCAAGCAGATTCTCCTGTAGGCTACAAATTCACATAGGGGTTATTAATTACCAATCGCATCCCATATTTTGCACCCCAGGAAATTTTGGTATGCTTATGTTGCTCTCCAATGTTTTTTTACATTTAAATGTGGCTCAAAAAAAAAGGTTGGGGAACCCTACACTAAACCTACTCTTTCCTGTTCTTCAACTTTCCTCCATTTTCAAACTTTAAACAAATGGATTTTAAAAAATCTTTAATTAGCTAATAAAATGAATACAGCAACATGCTGGGCAAATGTGGACAGTATTATAGGTCAAGGCAGGCAGCAATTAGAATAGTCACAGTCAGGAACCAGAATATCAATCAGAACATTCATTCCTTGCTTGCAGCCAGTTTTCCAATTCATCCCACGGGTGCTTATTTGGGTTAATGTTGGTTCTCTGTGCAGGCCAGTGAATTTCTTCCACTCACATTTCATAGAAAACCAGTTATGTATGGACTTTTTAATGCCCTTATATGATAAAGCAAATTCTAGGTGATTTCCTAATATATGTATTATATTTGAAATAATGCACCTTTTACTAAACACATTACCCCAGCACTCCCTTATATAGCCTTAAGAGAAAACTAGAACCCAATTCTGTACACATTGAAGGGAAAATGTCTACATTTAGTAAAGAGAAACATTTTTAGTTATATGATTTGTACCAGTGGCAGAACTACCGGGGGAGCAGGGGGTGCGAGCGGGCCAGGGCCCACACCCCCTCAGGGCCCCCGGCAGTCCGTGCGCCACATACAAATGCGGCCAAATGCGGCTGTACGGAGGGGGCGGGGCCCGGCTGCGCGTCACGCACCAGGGCCCGCCCCCCTCTAGGATCACTACTGATTTGTACAAAATACGCACCCCCGTCAATGCAGTGTCCATGCGTTAGTCCTAACTAACAAAAGTGACTATATTCCTTGGGGGGAGAAATACCATAAGATAAAGACCGGCTGACCGGCACTCAAACGGATCCACAAGACCAGAGATATTCAGTTAAAAAATAAATTTATTGGTAGAAAAATTAAAATTATAGCTTCATCTCCATCCACCCTACGAGATTCAGACCCTGAAGGGTGCTACTCTTCAAAATATTACTGTACATTTAAAGTTACCTATAGGTCATGTTGCTCATTTTTCTCTTATAGTTCTGCTTTTGTAAGTGTTACTTGAAGTTCCTAAACCTGATGGTTTTGCCAACCTGACTGTCCCTTTTGAGTCTGTCAGTTAGAGTTTTATGGCAAAATGTTAAATAGCATGTTAAGACAATGTTATGATAGTTGTAAAAAAAAAAAAAAAAAAGGTTTAACTTCTGGTGTCAGTATCTCTTTATAGGGGTGGTTCACCTTCAAACAAGTTGTTTTCAGACAGATCACCAGAAATAACAACTTTTTCCAATGCCTTTCTATTCTCTATGTGTCACTGTTTTTCTAATATTGAAGTGTAAAGTGTCATTTTTCACCTTCTGAAGCAGCTCTGGGAGGGGGGGTCGCTGACCCTGTAAACTGTTCTAAATTGATACATTTAGTTGATACATTTCTTATCTTTGTCCCTAATGAGCAGAATCTCTGGGCTTCATTACAGGCAGCTGTTAGGATTGATTATTTTCTAATACTCCAGAGATGCTGCTGAGAAATGTATCAACTAAATGTTGCAAAATTGTAACAGTCCAGAGTCTGAATTACTGAGCTGCCAGACTCAACCAGAGACATGAACATTCAACTTTAAACTTAGATTTTGGAAAAATAAATAATGGAAAGTAATTTTAATTTTTTTTTATTTCTGGGGAACAATCTAAAAACAACTGAATTGAAAAAAGTGTTTGGAAGGTGAACAACCCCTTTAAGAGAAAACTAGAACCTAACTTTGCACACATTGAATGGAAAATGTCTGCATTTAGTAAAGAGAGACACTTTCAGTTACATGATTTGTACAAAGTATGTGTAAGCTGACTCACCCCATCATCCATATATATATATATATATATATATATATATATATATATATATATATATATATATATATATATATATATATATATATATATTTGAATCGATAAGTACAAGTCATATTTACTCATTTTTGTGTCTTCCCCCGATGCTTCATATTGTGCATATACTGTTTCCAAATGCAATCCATCTCCTGTGACAGACAGCAGTCAGCAAAACTGATATCTGTGATTTTTGCAGAACACAGCAAAGTTGAAACTTCCTGTTCTTGTTTTTCTGGGCTTAGAAATGTGTGTTGCTCCTATTGACTTTTTCATGTCAATTGAATGCAAATGAGACAGTTAAACTGGCTGATAGTTTATTGGTTCGCCTTCGATTTCTCTGATTAAAGGAGAAGTCAACCCCTTCGGTGCTAAAATCCCTCCCCCCTCCCCTGTGTTGCCCCCTCCTCCCCCCTGGCCTACCTCCAACCCCCCCAGCAAATGCCCCTAAATTGCGCCAAGGGGTAAGTAGCAACTTAGGGGCATTTGGTAGGCCAGGAGGGAGGGGGGGCAACACAGGCGAGGGGGAGGGATTTTAGCGCTGAAGGGGTTTAGTTCTCCTTTAAGTCTTGCTTTAAAACTTTTGCTGAAAGGGCCAGCTAAAGCATGCACTTTTTCTAGGGAGTATTTTTTCCAAAGCTTTAGTATCTTTTAAATTAAAATCTTATTTATCTTTACTTTTTTGAAGCTCCATTTGAGAGGCAGCCATAACATTTCTAGAAAGCACTTTTAACTTCACTGTTAAATTTTAATGCTGTTCCCTTTCAGCTGTACAAAGCTTCTAACTCGTGTCATGGCTTCAAAAGAATATAAAAACAGGAATACTGATGCCTTTAGTCTCCCCAACATTTGGGTCTGTGTTCAATATTTCTCAACTATCTCTGCTTTAATGGGGCATCGGTTTGATGGATACTGGCACAAGCTATTAACATTTTAGAGTGGCCTGTAAATATTTACCTCTTATATATTACCTCAATCCAATGTCAGTCCAAGGGCAAAAGCTCTCCTGTGCTGATGTTGAAGTCGTACCATCGGCATATTTTAAGATGTATAAAATGTGGGCTGTAAACTGGAATTGGGTTATGAAAGGAAAGTATGAAAAATAAGTCTAGTGACTGAAGAACAAGTGCCTCCATATCCAAATGTGTAGTTTGACAAATCTGGAGATATAGAAGAGTAATAAATGTTGGAAATAAAACACAAGACATGTTAAAATCAGTTTTAGATACTTTTATTTCAGCAGTGTGCTCTCTAAGTCCTCTCATGTTATATACAGGTATGGGATCCGTTCCCATTATCCATAAAGCACTGAATTACAGAAAGTCCATATCCTATAGACTCCATTTTTTCCAAATAATCTAAATTAAAAATGATTTCCTTTTTCTCTGTAATATTAAAACAGTAGCTTGTACTTGATCCCAACTAAAATATAATTAATCATCATATGTAAGCAAATCCAAACTATTGGGTTTATTTAATGTTTACATGATTTTCTAGTAGACTTAAGGTATGAAGATCCAAATTACTGAAAGATCTGTTATCTGGAAAACCCCAGGTCCTGAGCATTCTGGATAAGAGGTCCCATGCCTGTACAATGAAAGTTATCAAATACAGGCATGGGACCTGTTTTCCAGAATGTTCAGTACCTGGAGTTTTCCGGATAACAGATGTGATCTTCATACCTTAATTCTACTAGAAAACCATGTAAACATTAAAAAAAAAACAATAGGCTGGTTTTGCCTCCAATTAGGATTCATTATATCTTACTTATAGGGTAGATCCTTTGATATGAAGCATAACAAAAGTGGTGTAAAGGTGATAACTTTATTGGCTAACTAAGATGATAATCACATCAAGCTTATTTCCTCATTACCAGCTTTGAAGAAGGAACTAAAATGTTCTGAAAGCTTGCTGTGATTATCATCGTAGTTAGCCAATAAGGGCTCTTATACATGGGCGTTTTTTGCTGCGCTCCCCTGCGTTCTCCCCTGCGAGCGCAGGAGTAAACGCACTCAGTTATTGTCAAGGAGGCTGTAAGCGCCAAGGATGCATGTAAGCGCCAAATGCAGGTGGGATGCAGCATGTTGGAAGAAAGTGGAACGCAGGGGAGTGCAGCAAAAAACGCCCGTGTATAAGAGCCCTGAAGGTGCGTCATATCAAAAGTTCTACCCTATAACTTATTCAACTGGCTAACACGGTACAAAAAAACTTTACCTTATATATCAGTTGGGATCAAGTACAAGATACTGTTTTCTTATTACAGAGAAAAAGGAAATATTTCATAAAAATTTGGATTATTTGGATAATATGGAGTCTATGGGAGATGGCCTTCTTATAATTTCCAACTTTCTAGATAACGGGTTTCCACATAATGGATCCCATACCTGTATCAGTGCTTTATAAATAAATATAGTAATAATAATATTATCTCTCTGTACAAACTGAGCAGATGGGGGGGGGGGGTTGTTCCTTCTTTATAGCACCGTGAATGTTTTCTCTCATGACGTTGGTGTTGCCTATTTATAATAAAGTTTCAATGGCAGTCAAGGAAATGTTGAAATGGTTCTTGATGAAGGAATGGAAATCTCATGGAAGTGGTAAATGGCTCATGAAATACAATTATTTCCATTCGCATTTCAACAGCCACGAGTAGCAAAATATTAACGATCTTCTCTCATCTGCCTACAGGAAATAATAGCAAACAAATGATGATTGTGTTCATCAAAGAGGATGGTGACGTTCATTATAAATAAGTATTCCTAATACAATTGTATTTCACTGAAATGTCTTTGACGAAGCTTACGTTTAAAAATAAACACCTTTTAGATGGGGTCAGTGACTCCCATGTGAAAGCTGGAAAGAAAGAGAAGAAGAATGCAAATCATTCAGAAACAATTAAAAATAATGAGACTAATTGAAAAGTTGCTTCGAATTCTATAACATACTAAAAGTTAACTTAACCATAAAAACAACAATGTAATATTGCTCACGGTGCTTTTCTAAGCAATTAACATTATTTTTTTTTAAGCTTTCAGGATATTTGCAGATTTTAATCTGCTATTATGAATTTGAAACAGCACCACCTGCTAGTCATTTGAACTACTAGCTACAGTTGGCTGAAAAATAAATTCTTGGGAAAAGGAACGTCTTGTCATGTATCTCTGCATAGAACTGACCAGAGAAACTTCAGTTGACTCTTCTTTGCCCAGTGACTTATTTTCATAATCAGAGCGAAATCACAAGATGCTTTTTTTCTCAAAAAAGTAATTTTCAGCCAGCAGGGTGAAAGGATCAGCAAGTGGCGCTCATTCAAATTCAAGTTTAAAAACTGCTAATATCCTGAAAATGACAAAACATAATTAATGTAAATTGCAGAAGTGCTTAGAAGAGTGTTCTGAGCAATTGTTTAAAATTTAAATGCAATTCTTCAAAAATTAAATGCATTCATCCATAAATTGTTTTATACAAAAATACTGCAAGGCTCAGATCATTATGCTGAAGTACAGATCAATGCAGTGTTGTTCTCAGCGGTCCTGCGACACTGGGGATAGTGTGAGCCCCTGGTAACTTTAAGGGCTCTTACTGACAAACTTTTGAAGCTGCACTCCCCTGCGTTCCATTTTTATGCGGTCAGCCGAAGGGGAGCACATTTGAAGCTGCGCTCCCCTGCGTTCCGTTTTTATGCGTTCAGCCGCAGGGGAGCACAGGAGTAGACGCATTCAGTTTTTTTCAATGGGGCTGTACTCACGGCCCCAAACGCAGGAGAAATGCAGCTTGTTGCGTCTCAACCTGCGTTCGGCTCCTACATGCGCCTGTGTGAGTACAGCCCCATTGAAAAAAAAAATGAATGCATCTACTCCTGTGCTCCCCTGCGGCTGAACGCATAAAAACGGAACGCAGGGGAGCGCAGTTTCAAATGTTCGTCTGTAAGAGCCCTAAGAGCAGAATTACACTCTTTGAACCCCCTTCTGCATCAATTAGATGTCAGCTAACTCAGGATGGACTGATCATTTGGCCTGATTTTTCATTTTGCACTGGTTAAGGAATCAGGATCTATCTGACCATGGATTGTATAGAACAGATTTGTGTGGCCAACTTTAATCTTTCATGTCTCTCCAGTTTTATTGAAACTTTTAAACACCCCTCCTTTTTCACAAAATATCCATTGCTCTCACCTGTATCTTTGTTGCCATTAGCTCTTTCTCTTTGGGTAGAACTACACGAGCGCTTTTACCTGAGATAGCATCCATTCCCACACGCTTCAATGAATCTCACGCGTCACATCGGAATCTAAGGTAAGTAATAGGAATGTCGGACGTTGTCACGACACGATTGTCGGATGCAAACGCTGCATGTTGTGTCTTCATCTGAGAGTCGTGACGTGTCGGATGAACGCTGCAACAACGTCTGACATTCCTATTACTTAGCTTAGATTGGGCGCATCCAACATGACACCTGCGCTTCCTCACGTTGCGTCGGAACAGAAGCTATCGGATGTCAAAACGATGTGTAGTTCTACCCTTTCACATTTAATTTTCCACTATCATTATGCAATGCAGCAGCTACAGTCTGATCTGAGGTATCAGCAGAAATACAAGCACAGAACCCGACAAATCATTTCTTTATATAATTACAGGGAAGGCAAGAGCACTGTTGCTGTTTGTCAGTTATTTCTGTGGCTTTTCAGTGATACGTGCATTACAGACATTTTATCCTGAGGCTGCTTGCTTATTGATTAATATTCATTCTTATTCCAAACAAGCTTTTTGTTTCTTTTTTCAAAAGCTCAGCAGAAGAAAGTCAGAGATTCTTCCCTTAAAAGGCATTTTTTTTTCGGCACACTGAAGGCTTGCATTTCTCTGCTGAGAGGTAATAACATAAAACACAAGCTGGTGTTCAGTGAGGACAAGGGAAGCATTAGTAAATAACAACATTAGCAACGATTGGATCAATTGTAACAGCTGCCTGTTAAGAAATCCAGTGATTCTGCTCAGCAGGGACAAAGAATAGAAATGTATCAACTAAATGTATCAATTTAGACAGTTTACAGGGTCGGTGACCCCCTCCCAGAGCTGTTTTAGAAGGTGAAAAATGACACTTTACACTTCAATATTAGAAAAACTGTGACTCATAGAAAGTAATTGGAAAAAGTCATTATTTCTGGTGATCTATCTGAAAACAACTAGTTGTGAACAACCCCTGGAAGGACTGGAGGCCAAAACTGCACGTCATGCTCAAGTTGAGGCTTTAGTAGGGATCTATAAAGAGGCAAAATTATGTTTTTGTCTGTTAAGTTAATGATTTCTTTGCTATAACTTGGTATTTGGATGTTGCTTTGTGCTGTTTCTTGGTTAACATCACTCACTCTGAATGAATTGCTTTCATCTGAGCCTTCACCGGATGATTTAGCATAGCACTGGATCCTGAAAGCACGGCCTTGCAATTTGATGACGGCAGCTATTTCTTATGTTAGAATACATAAGAATAATCAGAATCAATGAGATGCCAAAATAATTATGACAGGCAGCGGAGAGGCTTAAAGTGCTAGTTTATCTTTTATAAAAACCTGCCTTAAATAATATATGGCAAATACTGACTATTTTAATTTGCTTTTTGTTTTTATTTTTTTTTCTAAAATGTAAATTTTTTAAAAATGAAATAGTTTCCTTTTCATCCCTATCACACAAATTCCGTAAGCTAGGTCTGTTCTAGCAAGTTCTGTAAGCTGGACGCCTACCTTCTTGATTCATAGAAATGCATTAACAATTAGGGCTCTTACACATGAGCGTTTTTACCTGCGCTCCCCTGCGTTCCGTTTTTCGGCGCAGGAATAGACGCATTTCATTATTTCAAATGGGGCTGTACTCACACAGGCGCATGTAGGCGCCGAACGCAGGTTGAGACGCAACATGCTGCATTTTTCCTGCGTTCGGCGCCTACACGCGCCTGTGTGAGTACAGCCCCATTTGAAATAATGAAATGCGTCTATTCCTGCGCTCCCCTGCGGCTGAATGACGAAAAACGGAACGCAGGGGAGCGCAGGTAAAAACGCTCATGTGTAATAGCCCTTAGTATCATTAGGGGAATGCCAGTGACTAACATGTCATTTGGAACAGTTGCATTGTTACACACTTTCATATGCTGGGGGAGCAGGCTCAGTAGTTGCTGAAGCTTCTGCAGCTGCTGAAATATATTATCAACTATTTTACCAAATTGTAGAGAGCTGGCAAACAACATTATTGAGCTGCGAAATATGAGATTGGAAAAACATAGCCAGGTGAATTATTAGGCAGAAATCAAGACTGGCAGCAAGTGGCGAGGGTCACGAACAGGCCAGGTCACAATTTAATCAGAATAAGTAAAGAATGCTGTATAATGATGAGAACTGGAGAGAAGAGCCAGATTCACTAGCAAATCTAAGCAGCTTGTGTCTTTTAAAAGGCACTGCAAATGAGGGTTGTGGGTGGACTGGGCCAATGAGGGTTGGGGGTGGGCTAAATCAATCTGGGTTGGGGCAGGTTTGGCCACTCAATGTTGCAACAGTGGGAGTAGGTAAAAGCTCCAGGGCTTTATGTGCTGCTCCAGTGCGGGCCTCCATAGTCTCTGTACACTGACAGGAGGGGGCCCAGATAATACAAGTGTGGCACAGCTGGGCCTCCCTTAATATCCAAAACCCACTTGTCCTGGACAACAGTCCCCCCCCCCTGATACCCATTCTTAGACCTCTCCATTGCACTGTTTATGGCCTTAAATTTCCATTACCTGGTGGATGTTTGAGATCACTGGAAATGGGTCCAAATGAGCACCCACCTCAATGGCAGTGGGATACAATCAATAAAATATTTAGAAAATGTTATAGATGACATCTTTGATCCTTGTCAGCATGTCACTTAAAGTCTTTCTTAGGGTTTCTAGATGTTCTAGAAATCAACAACTTAAGAGATTCATTTGTTTTCCATTACTGTTTCCAGTATGATGTAATTAAGTGATCAATGAGATAAAATGAACTGTAAAAGGCTGCACTTGCAAATTTCTTTTCCAGCCAAGCCATTAAATCACTATGTAATTCAACTTTTTATATACAAGTGTTCCATGGCAACCTGCTGCAGGAGCCATTGTACCTTATGGGTCTCTGGAGAAAATACCAGAAAAATAAATTACGCTGAAAATGTTATTATTCCAGCAGAGGAAAACAGTATTGGAGACATCTCTATAGGCAGGGTCATACTTGTAACAGATAATGGAAGTGATTAGAGTGGCCTCACTGGTGATGTGCTTCCTGCATGTAACCCCAAGTGATGTTAGGGTTAAGGACCACCCATCTATAAAATAAATAATTTAATCAATTTGTAGGTAGCAAACTTCCTCTCACATTTCCCCTGCCAAGGCAAGGGTTAATCAGTGCTAATATGTTGAAAATTTAACTAGCCCAGGGTATTGTTCCAGAGAGCTCTGCCAGTACCTTGTCTCCTGCCCTATGGGATGCCTTGCAGTTGCACTGGGCACACACTCTAGAGTAGAACTAGAACATATAGGGGCACATTTACTACGGGTCAAATATCGAGGGTTAATTAACCCTTGATATTCGACCATCGAAGTTAAATCCTTCGATTTCGAATATTGAAGTCGAAGGATTTACCGCAATTCGTTTGATCGAAGGAAAAATCGATTTTCCTTTGATCAGAATTTGCTAGGAAAGCCTATGGGGATCTTCCCCATAGGCTAACATTGGTGCTCGGTAGGTTTTAGGTGGAGAAGTGGGTGGTCAAAGTTTTTTTTAAAGAGACAGTACTTCAACTATCGAATGGTCGAATAGTCAAACGATTTTTAGTTTGAATTGTTCGATTCGAAGTCGAATGTCGAAGTAGCCAATTCAATGGTCGAAGTAGCCAAAAAAATACTTCGAAATTCAACGTTTTTTTCCTTCTAATCCTTCACTCGAGTTAAGTAAATGTTCCCCATAGCGTAAAAATCCAAACTTGGATGGTGGTCAGTAAGAGAGTACCCTAGGCATTTTAAAACAAGGAAGAGCAGCATCCCAGGGTCTGATGTTCCTAACAAATTGACTCCCCCAGTGATTAACCATTTCCTTGTGCTTTAAATCATTTGCGAGAAAATCCAGTGCCCCACCACCCCAGACCTGCTACTTGCCTGCGGCTGATCTCGCTGGCCACAGGCAGGCAGCGGCAAGCAATAGTCAGTACATGACACAGCTCTGAGGTACTCTTTGGAAATGGGGGTGCTGTGCTGTAATTTGTGCTGGTGTGGGGCACTCCGTGGCTGGGGAAGTGGGCCCTCTAGGTTGCAGCCACAGGTAAGGTTGCCACATGGCCGGCAAAAGTGATGGTTGATCTCAATGTTATTAATAGGGGAAAAAGATAAATATATAGGAAGGCCGGTATTTTTTTCCAGAAAAGGTGGCAACCCTAGCCTTAGTAGTCCTGGACATTCCAGTCCAACACCGAACCCCTTATATAAAACTCCAACCCCTTGCTGCAGAGATGCACAACAGAGAACACTTTGAATTTAATGTGCCCTTAAAAAGCATTAGAATATGTTTAGCCTGTGTTTTGCTTTTCACACATTAGTAAATATGCCCCTTTGCCCTTTCAGAGGATGAAAAATATTTAATATTTTACCACAAGGTGGCTCACTGCATGCTGCTTGCCAAGTTAAATCTATCATAACAAGCAGGTGATTAGTAATGTATTGTTGTTGGGGACATATTGCAGTTCTACAACATGTAAACATCCAAAGATTCAATTAAATTTGCCAAAAAACATTCACTTAGCCAGACCTTCTCACTTGGTGCACATGCATTACAATTTGGACTAGGTGCAGGGGAGGCCTGTGATGCGGGGGAAGAAGGTGCCATGCAGAAAACAACCCCAGCTTATTAAAGAGGAGTAGCTCTGATGCTGGTTAAGCGGTAAATCATTAGAGTCGTTGGGGTACCTTATAAATTACCCTCCCAGTGACCCAAGCTCCTTAACAACGAGTTATCAGCTGTCACCATATGCTGCTTTGAGTTGCAGTTCAGCAACAGATGGAGAAGTACATGTTGGTTATCCCTATCACTTCCTAGAGATACATGTTCCCTTATACCATGTAACATAACATTGTCATATTTGTATCTTATATTATAATAATTACATAAATACTTACAATAATTACTGTAGAATTTTTACATTCTCTCAAACCTGACACTGATTTTTGAGGGTCCTGCAGCCGCCTGGCAAACATAAAACAGTGGATCTACTGTATCACAATATTATTGTACAGCAGATGAAAAGAATATAAATGCAAGTATCTTGTAGTTTTGTAAGGTATTCACCCCATATGCCTTCCCATTCCCGTCAGAAGATTCTGGGAGTTTGTTCGTCCCTAAAGCAACCAATCTCTTTTAAATGCCTCTTGGGGAGTAGGGGTGTTTTTGTGATGGAAGGAATATCATGCCCATACATGTGTATAAGAATGAATGGAATACTTGTATGTTCTACATTCCATTTGTTTATGTGGCAGTAAGAGTGCGCCTTGTGTAGAGGTAGAGCTAGAAACAATGATGTCTCTGTAACACACAGGAGCTCTGAAACATTCACAATTAGTATATATCTGCCAGACAGACCCCCACGTTGATGAATAACATTCAAAAAATTATGACAAATTGTAGAACGAGTCGTCTGTAATTCCAAAGGGATTTTTCTTATTTATTTCTTTCCTTTGATTTCTAATCTAAATTTCACATAAAGGGTTCTCATTGATAGATAAAAGGCCACACAAACAAAAATAACTGACACAAGGACCACACCCCCCCCCTGAGCTTGTATGGTCCTGCTGTGGGTAAGTGCTGCTCAGTGCCACAGTACAGTCAGTCCTTGCTTAAACACACTGCCTGGCTCCTGGGAGAGCCATTAACAGGGAAAACTGTCAGTTCCAGATGGATGGCAGCTCCTGCAGCCCTGAAGCAGCCCAAGAGCCTGAATCCACTTCACAATGTGGGGTAAGTTCTTGTTTGTATTTTATGGAAAGTATCATGGTTTTAGGAATAGTTATAGGAAAGTGAGTGTGTGGTTAACACCACAGTGACATAATGTAGTGATGCAGGCAGCCCCAAATGCAAAGACATAGGGGTTACTTATGCAAACAGCCTGGACTCTGGGTATTTACCCAGAATGCTTCAGGGCAGTTGGATATTGGATATGAATTAAAGGAAAACTATACCCCCCAAACAATGTAGGTCTCTATAAAAAGATATTGCATAAAACAGCTCATATGTAAAATCCTGCTTCATGTAAATAAACCATTTTCATAATAATATACTTTTCTAGTAGTATGTGCCATTGGGTAATCATAAATAGAAAATTGCCATTTTAAAAAATAAGGGCCGCCCCCTGGGATCGTAGGATTCACTGTACTCACAAGTATAACAACAAACCATACATGTTAGGTCACATGAGCCAATTAACAGACAGAGTTCTGTCTTTTGCTTCAACACTTCTTCCTGTTACAGTTAGAGTTGTAGTATTTCTAGTCTGGTGATCACTGAGACAGCACAGAGACCATCACGAAATGGTGGCTCAAGGCAAGAGATGTAAAAGGGCAATATTTACTTAAATATATATATTCCAGTTTGGTAAGATTCTTTAATATGCCACTTAATATAATATGAACTATCTGTTGCTTAAGTGTTCATTTTGGGGGTATAGTTTTCCTTTAAGCAAAGAAATATATATCACATCATATCATATCCCATGTACCCTGAATCTGAACCTAAATATATTTTTGTTGCTGCAAGAATATATGTATATATGCAGTATTAAGATTTTTTTTGTCTGTTTAGTGTTTTTATACACAGATATCCACAGTTGTTAGTGCCATATTCATGTATTAAATGGCCATGGTCGATTAAAAAAAACAATAAGGGGCTGATTTATTAACATTTGTATTTTTTTTCACAATTCAAACTTTTTAGCACTTAAAATCTTGCACATGATTTTAAAATAAATTTTTTTTGCTATTTATTAAAGGCAAAGGAAAGGTCCAATCTAAGGGGGGTGGCAGTGCCAAATGTTAAGGGAACCTCCAAGGATTGTAATGACTTACCTGAAAAAGGAAGGAAGAGGATTGCTTGCTCACAAGTACCCTGGGACAATGTAGTTTACTGCTAACAGGAGTACCAGCCCAGGCTACTTGCAAGCAGGCGATCATCTTCCTCCATTCTTTCTCTGCTCGAGTGCGCATGCGCAGTCAAGTTAAAAAGCCAGAATTTAAACAAAAAGTCTTCTTTTTTTCAAAGAGGATCGCCTGCTCGCAGGTACCCCAGGCCAGTGCAGTTTTCTAACAGGAGCACCAGCCTGGGGTATCAGGAAAAATAATTATAATCCTTAGTAACATTTGGAGCCCCCCCATAGATTGGACCTTTCCATTCTCCTTTAAACATGAAACCACAACAACTCTGTAAAAGTACACCATATATAAGCTGCTGAGGTCATGAAGAAGTCAATGAGAGCTGTCATTACAAAGTCTAAAATGTTTAGTTACTTTTCCGCGTGTAAATGCATGAAAAACAAGGACAAACAAGAATTTACAAGGTATAAACAAGGTTAATAAGAATTCTGAGGTTTTCGTATTCTAATTCGGATTTGATTCATGTTTGCGTTGGTTTGTGCTTTTTATATTTGCTTCTTTTAATTGATAAGTAGATGTTCATGCTTTTTTAAAATGTAAGTTTAGTTGTTGTTGAAAAAAATCTCTAAAACTACACAAATTCAAATTTTGATAACTAGGCCTCTAAGGGCAGAGGCAGACGAGAAGATTTGGGAAGATTAGTGGCGCGGCAACAAATCGCCTCTTCTTTGGGCGACTAATCTTCCCGAACTGCCTCCCCGCCGGCTAGAATCTAAATCGCCAGCAGGATGGCACTCGGATTGTTTCGTTTTCCGAAGTTGCCCAAAGTTGCCTCACGAGGAAACTTCGGGTGACTTCGGAAAACAAAGTGCTCCAAGTCCCATCCCGTCGGCGATTTAGATTCTAGCTGACGGGGAGGCAGTTTGGGGAGATTAGTCGCCCAAAGAAGAGGCAATTTATTGCCGGGCGACTAAATCTCCCTGAATTTGTGCGTGCCTCTGCAGATTAGGGATGTCGCGGACTGTTCTGCGGCGAACTTGTTCGCGCGAACATCGGCTGTTCGCGTCCGCCGCAAGTTCGCGAACGTCGCGCCACGTTCGCCAATAGGCGTTCGCGTCAAAATCATTCGACCATTCGGTCGCTAAAATCGAACGATTTTCGGATGTTCGAAGTTCGCGAACTGTTCGCGAACTGTTCGCATTTTTTGCCGGTGTTCGCGAACGGCGTTCGCGAACACATTATCGGCGGTTCGCTACATCCCTACTGCAGATTTATCAAAATGTGAGAGCTTAATAAATAAAAACTCACCAACTCATTTCTATTGGATTTTTGAAAAATCTGCCCATAAGTGTAAGGGTGCTGGATGGAATAGCAATGCTTTTGCCCTGGCAGTGGAGTAACTAGATGCTACTGGGCCCCACAGCAAATTAATTTTAGGGCCCCCAACATTTCCAGAGGTTGTCCTGTTTTACCAATATATATTGACATTTCTCATTAATTAGGGCCTCATAGGCCCCCTATACCTCCTGGGCCCCCCTGCAGCCGCAGGGTCTGCTTCCTCTGTAGTTACGCCCCTGTGCCCTGGCACAGGGTTGTAGCTATTAGAGGTTATCAGTGCTGATCTGTGGCAATCAAACCATGTTAGTGTCCATGTCATTCAGTAGGCTGTGCTGAAAAGCAAATCTCTTATTATGCCAGCTGAGAGCAAGCAGCGACTGCCAGTTTATACCCACACATGCATTAATGCACAAAGCAGAGTTCTGAAAGGTCGCTAGCACTGGCTGCTGAACAATAGTGAATTGCTATTTCTGTAGGAACGCATGGACAAGTCATTTGGCTGGAGACAGACAGGTGGGCAGTGTCAGATCTGCTCGCACATGGCTTTCTATTTTAGGAAGCCCCAGAATTGCACTTCTGTCATAAAACCTGTGAACGGGGGGGGGGGAAATGTTATGAATTTCATCATTTTTCAGAGGTGGCTCCTTGCCATAATGTCAGGCTGTCTGATTGCCAATAGAACCACTTTCACTTTCTTGTTTGTGTTTTTATCTGCCAGTGAAAGTCAATGGAGAACATTCATATTGACAGAAAGCAGGATTTGTCAAATGACCTTACATTGGCTGCACATAATCAAGAGCCATAAACAAGAGTTTAAACAACATGTTATGTAAAGCACTTCTGACTATGTAAACACTATATAAATACAGTCAAACCTGCATTTTACATTTTTCAGGGGACCAGGAAAAAAATAGTGTAAAATCCAGGAAAATGTAAAGACAGGGAAATGTATTGAAGCAATTTATTCTTCAAGTGCTCAAAGAATATAAACACAGGAGTCAGTTTTACTTTGAAAAACAGTATTTACTGTGCTAATGACAGCATTAAATGGGTTGTTCATCTTTAAATTAACTTTTAGTGTGATGTAGAGAGTGATATTCTGAAACCATTTGCCATTGGTTTCTATTTATTTGTAGTTTTTGAGTTTGTATTTAGCAGATCTCCAGTTTGCAATGTCAGCAATCTGGTTGCTAGGGCCCAAATTATCCTACCACCCATGCATTGATTTGAATAAGAGATTGGGATATGAATAGGAGAAGGACTGAAGAGAAAGATACGTAATAAAAAGTAGCAATAACAATACATCTGTAGTCGTATAGAGCATATGTTTTTAGATGGGATCAGTGGGGCCTGTTTGAAAGCTGGAAAGCGCCAGATGATGAAGGCAAAAAAGTATAAAAAATAAACAAGGAAGACCAATTGAAAAGCTGTTTAGAATGGGCAATTCTTTAATATACCAAAAGTTAACTTAAAGGTGAACCACCACTTTAATGTTACACTATGGGGGTGGGGCATGTGCAAAGCCTCTCACAGTCGCATTCACAACATTAAGCAGTATGTGATTTGCACATTACTGTATGAGGTGCTGACTTATTGGAGTTGACTATTAACAGACAGAACCATGGCAAAATATGCATCTAGTGAGTATTTTAAACCTCTCTAATTTCACTAATAATAATATTCACAGAGAACAAAAAGCCATTTTTGGGAACATTGGGAACACATTTTGGTAAAATCTGGGGGAAACATAATGTAAAATCAGGAAAAAGGCAGCTGTGCCAAACAAGTTAACCGGTCGTTGCAAAAAGCCTCTCCTGGTAACTTTAAGAGCCGGATTTCTGGTTTACAAACTGGAAATTCAGCTCTTTTAGTGCAAAGAGTACAATTCTCTGCACTAGAAGAGTTGAATTTTTAGCATAGACTCCCCCTGTACCCACTGGGTCACCCCTGCATTTAAAGAAATTAAATACAGGGAAACCTCAATTTTTCATCCTCTGATTTTGTTTTCCCTCATTTTGTTTGTGGCCCCAACAATATATATTACATAATGTATTTCCTGACGCTCCCAAAAAATGTTTGTCCTCTTGTTGTACCTTCCCCGAATTTTACACTATTTTTTTCTGGTCCCCTAAATCAATAAAATGGGAGTTCTACTGTGGCGCTGCAATCCATATGCATGTAAAATATATGTTACTGGCAGAGAAAAGCCAATCTGCTCAGGAAATTTCAGTTCAAAAATTAAAGAACATATTTTTTGTTTTTAAAAAAAAAAAGACAAGTTCTCCAATGCTAAGGAATGCCACATTGTCTCTGTATAGGGAAGTGGGATTGCAGCCAAATAAACTGTAAATGTACAGTATAGTGGCAGTGGACTATTTCTCTGACAACTCTGATACTGCCTTTTCCTTCAGTACCCTGCTTATTTATGACTTGACACATGCCTGGTGTGTGACAACAACTCCAAGCAACTCCAAGTAGAGCAAGTGTTACAAAAGACACTCGTAATCAGAAGGGCCCATGCTGAAGTGGTAGAGGAAAGCTATTGTAGCTGAACTATAACTTATAGCTCAAGTGGAGAGAATCAATTGGGCAGCAGAGGCTGAGAACCATTCACTATAGATTTATTGAACATATCAATGAACAGCTAACTGGTTTCTAGGGTCCCATTTATCTTAGTAACTGAAAATAAATTCAGAGTACAAGGGTAGGGTAAGAGAGAAGTAATTCCATGTATTGTAGGGAGCTGAGAGACAACAGGAACATTCTCTTAATCCTGCACATGGGAACTGGTGCATCAGGTAAAAGTTCCTAAACTACTAAACATATACTTGTATACAAGCAATTCAGTATACAGGCAACATAACATAATGCTATAGTAGCAATACTTTTCTGGCAATACATATTATGACAATAATCATCTGAATTTAACAGTTTGCAGTGTCAAATAAACAGTTTTCAATAAGTTTGTAAACCATTAGGATAAGGATTATTACCTGAAAAACAACATTCTATTGAAGGGGTTGTTCACCTTTAAAGGGGTGGTTCACCTTCAAACAACTAGTTGATTTCAGATAGATCACCAGAAATAACAACTTTTTCCAATGACTTTCTGTTTTCTATGTGTGACCTTTTTTCTAATATTAAAGTGTAAAGTATAATTTTTCACCTTCTGAAGCAGCTCTGGGAGGGGGGGTCGCCGACTCTGTAAACTGTTCTAAATTGATACATTTAGTTGATACATTTCTTTGTCCCTGCTCAGCAGAATCCCTGAGTTTCATTACTGACAGCTGTTAGAATTGATACAATAGTTGCTAATATTCCAGAGATGCTACTGGGAAATGTATCAACTAAATGTTGCAAATTGTAACCGTTCAGAATCTGCACCTGAATTACTGAGCTGCCAGACTGAAACACCAGAGACACGAACATTCAACTTTAAAGTTAGATTTTGGAAAAACAGTAAAAAATACATAATGGAAAGTAATTGAAAAAAGTCTTTATTTCTGGGGAACAATCTAAAAACAACTGAATTGAAAAAACTGTTTGGAAGGTGAACAACCCCTTTAAGCTTACTTTTATTATGTTATAGCAACTTTTCAGTTGGTTTTCATGATTTTTTATAGTTTTATAGTTATTTGACTTTTTCTTCTGACTCTTTGCAGCTTTCAAATGGGCGTCGCTGACTCAATTCTAATAAACAAATGATCTGCAAGGCTACAAATGTATTGTTGTTGTTACTTTTTATTACTGATCTTTCTATTCCGGCCTCTCCTATTCATATTCCATTCTCTTATTCAAATCAATGCATGGTTGCTAGGGTAATTTGGGCCCTAGTTACCAGATTGTTTAAGATGCAAATTGAAGAGCTGCTGAATAAAAAGCTAAATAACTCAAAAATCTTCAATAATTAAAAATGAAAATTGCAAATTGCCTCAGCATATCACTTTCTACATCATACTAAAAGTTATCTCAAAAGTGAACAACCCCTTTAATCAGGGGTGTCCAAACTACGGCCCGCAATCCATTTTTAATTGGCCCGCAGCAAATTCCTAAGAAATACCAGAATATGTTACAATGTGTCAGAATGCCCAGCAGGCGCCGTGCCCTTGTAGCGGAGCTCTCCTCCTAGCGCTGCCGCCAGATCGCAGGAGCGCCCTGCTATGCCAGCTGGAGGTGGCCATGGCGCAGTCCGCACTGCGGTCCCTACGGTAACACACAGTGGGCAGACATGGTTGTTGCAGGCAGCCAATAGGAGATGAGCTCAGTGATGGCAGTTGTTGCTGTGTCACTTCCCAAGTACAATTCTGCTGCTTCATTCATGCTCCTCTCATGCCTTCTTGCAAACATTCACCCCATACCTTCCACTCTTTTTTTATTGTACATTTTGATAGAAATCACTTTGATACCATAGTGGCTTCACATTTCATTTTGCCTGGGATCCAGCAGCCCAGCAGCTTCATGAATATAAACTTAATGGTTCGAATCAAAGAATGTCAGGCTGAATGGTCGGCCCACACACATTTTCACCTCACCATCTGGCCCTCGTTGTAAAAAGTTTGGACATCCCTGCCTTTAATCATGGGACCTGGTGCATCAGGTAAAAGTTCCTACCTCAGCTGTGTACATTGGTTCCCTCTGCAGTAGCAGAGTAGGAATCATTCTTGGAAAGTACAAATTATAAGTAAGTGCTGAACATGTTCTACGCAAAAATGTTATTAGAGGGCGGAGGTGTATAAATACCTTGCACGTCTTACTTAACCAGGCCGTGGTTTTAGTAGAGACTGGAAGACGAACAGTAGGAGGCTTGAATACAAAGATAAGTAGAAGTAGTAACAAGTACAACAAAGAGCAATAGTTTCTTGACTGTCAGAATCAGTGTCCTACCCAAGAACATATGAAAAATAAAGACCCCATTGTATATCATACTAAAAAGTTCCAGGTGCACAATCCTTTTTATGTCAATGAATGGCAAATAGTAATAGTGAGTGAATAGTGAGAAATGCAGGATAGCTCAGTCCTAGTGCTTCCTTTATATAGATTGGGGTTACATAAAATAAAAGTCCAATAAAATGCCAGTCAGCCACTCAGTGATCAGTACTCGTTATTTCATGGTATTAGGAATCACAGCAGTTGCCAGCGTGCATGCAAATCCATCATTTGCCTACACTCACACACACATACACACACAAGATTTATTTAACAAATGCATCATTTCCATGTTAAATATACAGACCAAGCTGAATAATACTAATGCCATGTATGCTGCAGATATATTTCTCTTTCTTCTTCACACCTGAAACTTAGATACAGTACCTTATAAAGCATTTCTTCTGTAATATACATAATGTTTTGCATTGGGGATATGTACATAAATATAATGATTACATTGTAAGCAAACTGATTTCTTTTTATTGCTTGTGCAGTAATGACTCAGACTTTGCTTACTGGAAATGCAGATTTTTTACATTTAGATTTTGGGTAAGGCCTAGGTGTTAAATGATAAGTATCTGAGGCATGGGTAAAAAGTGACTGATAGATACTGCTTTGCTGGATCAATACTATACAATATACTGTATATCCTAAGGGCTTATGTCTTTGTTACTGATTTTTTTTCCTGCATTCTGTGTTTTTTAAGTACAGTGCTGTAAGAATGACTATTTGTAAATACTCTAGGGGGGTCGACACCCCACCACACTACAATATCTAGATGAGAAAATAAACACAAGGTGTCTTTATGCATTTAGTTATCTGGTTGTGCTGGTTGTCTACCTGGTTACTATAGAGTGTGTATGAGTTTACAAATATTCTACCAACCCCACAGTATTTATACTGATATAGGCCAATGATACAGTTAAATGCAAAACTTTAATCTATTAAACATTATTACATTATTCATAGCAAAATTATATGGACCCTTGCATGGTTGCTAGGGTAAGTTGGACCATAGCAACCAGACAGCTAAAATTGCAAATTGCAAAGCTGCTAAAGAAAAGCTAAATAACTCAAAAACCATAAATAATACAAAATTAAATTATCTCAGAATATCAATCTCTACATCATACTAAAAGTTTATTCAAAGGCGAACAACCCCTTAGAGAGTCATATGACAATTTGCAACTGGTTTTCAATTTTTATTTTTTTGTGTGTTTTTCAGTTATTTAGCTTTTTTATCAACAGCTCTCCAGTTTGCAATTTCAGCAGCTATCTGGTTGCTAAGGTCTTCTTTACCTTGGCAACCAGGCAGTGGTTTGAATGAGAGATTGGAATATGAATAGAAAGATAAGGAATAAAAAGTAACAATAATAATATAATTGTGAGCTTACAGAGCAATACTTGCTTTGCTGTTGGTGTCAGTGACCCCCATTTAAAAGCTGGAAAGATGTGGAAAAGGAAGGCAAATCATGCAGAAACTAGAACAAAAAATAGTTAAGAGCAATTGCAAAGTTGTTAGTAATGGGGCATTATATAACATACTAAAAGTTAAAGGTGAACTACCCATTTAAATGAGTAAACTGCATCATTTATGGCAATAGCACTTTTTGTACTGAACAGGTGATAAATCAATTAATTATTTTTTTCTGTATACCTTAGTTTTACTTTAAAGGGAAAACTATACCCTCTTTTTGGACATGGACATGATTCCTTTGGTCTTATGTATATGGCCTAAACACTATCTGAGCTTCCGGTAACAAATATATTATTTATTTTACATATTTTTTTTACATAAACATATCATGGTTTCAATCTATGGAATCAGATATGTGTATAAAAAAAAATCTGGAATCTCAGCTAGTGTTTATGCACATTTAATATAGGTTTATGTAAAAAATGGGGTTATATTTTCCCTTTAAAACCCTGGATCTTCAAAGCACATCCTTGTACAGTATCTTGAAATTATATGTAAGGAAACAACCTGCATGATTACGTGCCGTCCGCTTATGAGGACTTCTGGGAAAATTCCCCTTGGGCACAAATCAATTATCACAGTTAATCAATTCCACTAGGCCGTTTAATATTTGAATACTTTGAACTCGTATAAAAGAGCAGGTATGTGGGCTGCAGCACAGACAGACAATACAAGCAGGTGCAATCATTTTGCCTTCTGCATCAGCAGACTCGATTAACTGTATTTCTGTATAAAAGTAAAAGGAGATAGCTGTATTCGCATCACTTAACAAGGATCTATCTCATCTTCTGCGGGAGACTAATCTCCTCCAAATGCTTTCCCACTGGAGATAAAGTGAATCACTAGTGGTAAAATATACTGTATGAATGACTATGAAGATTTTCATTCATCCAGGTCATGGTATATCTAGTATAGGTCAATCTAAAAACAACTGGACTTGCTGAGTAATCAATGAAACTGTATGAAATACTGTATGAATCTCTTCAGCTTCCGAAGTTGCCCAAAGTTGCCACATGATAGTTGTTTGCAGTGCCTACACCGCATTAATGATATTCCTTTGCCACAAGCCTTTAAGGAGGTTAAATAGCACCCTAAATGCTTGACAGAGTACTTATGGAAGGGGATTTGAATGGAACTTGCACAATGGTGTATGGAGCACCCTCGGTTGTGCATCTGAATTATGTGCAAGCTATAAAGTCCACCCCTCGTGAATTCAGCACTACTTAATACAAGCATCTCTGTATTCATTGGGAAAGATGCAAATCTTTACACGCCATTATGGAAAAGAATCTTCTTACAACTGTTAGAAAAAATCCTAATCTTGTTTTTTTCATGATCAGTTTTGAAAACCCTCAAATTCAAAAACTGACACATCAGCCTCTCCATGTCATGTTGATGCTGAAGATTTTTCTGCAGATTGAAATCTGAACATTTTATAACATGTTGTTAATCTGCAGGAAGAAGTCACTTTGGTCTCTAGGTGAGTCTGGATTTGCTTTATATACTCAAAAAAATTAAATTAAAACCCATTAATCCCCAGCGATGGGTATAACCACAGCTGGTTGTTGCAAATCTTTGGTCACATTAGTGTGTTTACTTTTTTGTTTTACAATTGTTAAGATGATGGGAGCCCATTTTCTTAGCAGCTCTTAGAGGCTTCATCACTGTTTTACAGCTTTCCTTTTCCACCTACGATTACTCCAATTTATGTCACATCTGGTTTATTATTTCTATTTAAAATAAAAAAGTGGGAGCAGTTTGTGTGCAAGTCACAAGTCAGTAGCACTTGTAAACCCGTGCATGAAATTAAAGTGCCAGGATGTCAAGCATGGAGAAACTGTCAGTCCTGAGATTGTTGGGAGGATTAAGCAACGTGGATTAAAACAGATATTTATAGCTAGCACTGTTGACTCATGTGGGAAGTCTTTCCATAGCATATTTAGAATTTAAATTCCAATGTAGGTACCACACCCAAATATTGGCTGTCATTGCTTATGTAAAGGAGTATACATTCTCATTCTTGTTTTATTTAATGCCTGCAAACGTCTAAACCAAAAGGGTAACACGGCATGGCCTCTACCTGCAGTATAAAAAGGTGAATGTGAGCCTACATCTGTGGAATCACTTGTTCTCTTTGCTGCTTTATTTTTTCTGAATGGTTAGTGGCAGGTCGGGAAAGGGCACCGAATGATCGTTCGGCCGATATGAAGGTAAAATCTGCACGTCTATGGCCACCTTTAGACTATTGAACTAGGGAGACTAGGAGTTATAGTTGAATGCCATCTGAAGAGTTTAAATTATAATACAGGGAGTATTTGGCTTGGCCATTTAATGCTCTCTTGTTAGACAACCATTGGACCCAACGGACATGTGACTAATTGTACTCATCTATGCTAGCACTATTTGCACCTACTTTGGTGCATGCTGTGCAAGGTCCTGTACTTAACACCTTACTTGACCAAGCAGCAAGTACAGGGCTCTCTTTGTTTATTTCACCTTGCTGTTGCACCAGCTAAATCACACATATTTTCAGTGCCCATTCCCTGACCCCTTGCTGCCCGTTCCCTCTCAGACACAAGCCATGCCCATCTATACTCTGTTAATAAGCTTGCACAGACATTTAGCACCTAATTGCAATTGCTCTGTTATTATGGATAATGATCTTAAATTGGCGGTACAGTATGGCAAATTGCTCCAATATGTTTATCTTCCTTTAACAAATGTGCCCTCTTGTACAGAATTGTATTTGCTTTACAGTATCATTGATGTGCTGTTATAAGCTAAAATAACTCGCTGCTGAAGTTATTGCATGGGACCTCATGCTTTGTATTCACATACTGTATGTGTGTACAGCAAGTTGGGTATATCTTTCTACGATGCTGGTGCAGCCAGAATCAAATTCAGCTTTTTTTTCTACAGTGTTTCAGTCAGATCAATATTTCTTCAGATGAAATTGTCAGCAGTCATTTTATAAGGCACCATTAACTGCCTGAGATATTGAAATTAGGATAATACATCAACATGAATTATTTTGCTTCTAAAATAACTAAACAAATCCATTATAGGATTTTTTTTACATTTAACTGGATGAAAATGACATGTTGAATTATAAGTCTGTATTCAATGCCGAAAGAGACATTATTCAGGAAACCATTCTATATGACTTTGAAGGCATAATGCTATTTGGTTCATGCTTTTTATGAACAGGCTTTCTTGACAATAAAGCGAGCATAACATTGTTACTGTCGTGGTAAATGTAGTACAATATAAACAGTGGTTGGCTGCCAAGATTAGTCAGGTCAGATTTATTTTAGTAAGTGGCCAAAGCTGAGGGCTGCCACAACTTTCCCATGATATAAGATATATAAGACTGTTTTAATAGGTTATAGGGCTGTATTATAATGTTAGTGTCCCCTGGAGGCCACATTATACATTGCCCTTAAATATTGAGAAGTGTGTAAGATACACATAATTTTGGGATACAGGTATGGGACCTGTTATCCAAAATGCTTGGCACATGGGACTTTCTGCATAATGGATATTTCTGTAATTTGGATCTTCATACTTTAATACAAGGGGGATTGTGGGAGCACTCCAAGGCTAAGTAAAAATGTGTTTAAATACAATGGAAGTGCAACTGATTTGTCCAATTAATCAATGCACATTCCCTAAGTAATTCAGTAGATATGCAAATGCATGTGTTTACAAAACAAGGGTTTTTAGTTACAAGATCATAAAATTGGTAAGCCACCACACCACATCAAGGTAAACCCCATACGGTGGTCTCTAACTATTTATCTCTGGTCATAGTATAAAAGTAGCATTCCTTGGGATAAGTATCTCCTGGCCGTGGCATTGGTTTCAATCAGAGGGATAGATCCTCCCCCGCCACTAACCTTTTCGGCTTTTAAGAAAGAGAGACTGCCCAAACCAACACCCATTTCTAAAGGCATGAGACCACGATTTGTTGAAGGGGGTGGCTGTGCGGGTGCTACAAACCACATGGAAGCATAGCCTGCTTCAGGCTACAGTACAAAAATACAAGGGGGATTGTGGGAGCACTCCAAGGCTAAGTGGCTTACCAATTTTATGATCATAACTTTGTAACTAAAAACTCCTGTTTTTATAAACACATGTACTTGCATATATATACTGAATTACTTGTGCGACAGGGGACCAGGGAATGTGCATTGATTAATTGGACAAATCCCTTGCACTTCCATTGTATTTAAACACATTTTTACTTAGCCTTGAAGTGCTCCCACAACCCCCCTTGTATTTTTTCTTCATACTTTAAATCCACTAGAAAAATCATGTACATATTAAATAAGCCAAATAGGCTGGTTTTGCTTCCAGTAAGGATTGATTTTATATATATAAATATATATAAATATACAGTATATATATATATATATATATATATATATATATATATATATATATATATATATATATAATTTTATTTGGGATCACGTACAAACTACTGTTTTATTATTACAGAGATTATATTTTTAAAAATCTGGATTATTTGTATAAAATTGAGTCTATGGAAGATGACCTTGCTGTAATTCGGAGCTATCAGGATAACGGGTTTCCAGATAACAGATCCCAAACTTCTACTTTGAGCCCTTTTCAGTGGTTCAGTATTTGTGACTTTACAAATTTGGGTAATCTAATTAATTGATTGACCCTACCAACTGTTGACCCTAGCAACTGTTGCCAAATGAGTTGTCTGAGTGATAAATACTATATCCATAGAGAAGTAAGAGAATAATATTAAAACAGATGCATAAAGTATTAATATACTCTTTGCAGGCAAAAAAATATACAGGCATGGGATTCGTTATCTGGAAGTGCATTATCCAGAAAGCTTTAAATTCTGCCTTAGACTCCATATTAATGAAATAATTCACATTTTGAAAAATTAATTCCTTTTCCTTTGTTGTAATAAAACAGTACCTTGTACTTGATTCCAACTAAGATATAGTTAATCCTTATTGGAGTCAAATGTTTTTTTTAAATAATTTTTATTAGACTTAAACAGTGTTGGATTGGCACACTGGGATACCAGGAAAACTCCCGGTGGGCCCAGGTGTCAGTGGGCCCTCATGTTGCTAAACATTTGGCCAATTTATGGATATTCCTTATTTCTATGAGAACAAAGAGGTTAAATAGGTGGAATAATAGATTATAATATGTAAAAAAAAAGACTAGGAGGTTGAGTGAGTAAGAAAACAATACTGAGAGTGGGCCACTGGTCTAAAGTTTTTTGGTGGGCCTCTGGTGTCCCAGTCCAACACTGGACTTAAAGTATGGTGATCCAATTTACAGAAAGCCTCCTTATCTTCCTTATCTTAAATCCCAGGTCCCAAGCATCCTGGATAACAGGCCCCCTACTTATACTAATAGGCAAGTCATCAGGCAGCGATATTCTATCTGGAGAGGACTGTTGAAACCCATTTACTCTTATCAAAGACTATCTTAGTCCATGGTCTAGTATTTAATCAGAATTCCATGAATATATGTAGTTATCATACAGCAGTTATTATGGGATTTAGATGATCATTGCAAACTGTCCCCAAAGAGCAATTTTGGTGATCGCAGCCTCCCAAAGAATTTGAGTCAGTTGACTTTTTTTGAAGGGACACATTATTGACATTTGTTGAGAACAAGCTAAACCCCACAAAATGCACTTTTTTTTTTTTTTTTAAAGTGGAACGATGCTTCTGGGAATAAGTCATTGTTATTTGTAGTAAATACCATAGAAACATTTGCATTTTACTGCATTGTAAAGAACTATAATTTCAGAATGACATGAAAGGCATTGTAGGTGGTGTTCTGCTTATCAGTACAGTCTGTTTCAGCATGGACTTGCTTTAAAGTAAATATTTTGAATTAGTTTTTAAGAAAAATGCAATGTTTGCAGAAAATCTAAGTAATAAGCTACAGAAGAAAACGACTGAAGTGCATTTTCATCATTTTTTATATACAGGAATCCGATAAATATAAATATTTCATATTATTTTAACATCAATATGGCAGGACCTGCAACACTCTTCACTGAATTATCTGGCTAATTTCACTTATTTGTTGTGTTGATTTCTTGTTTTAGGAGCTGAGATATTTATGTGAATTGATCTGTTTTTTTTTTTTTTAACCAGAGAAGTTGTTCCTTTATTGTGAAGTAGAGGCGCTGCCTGGCATCCAGAAATGGTTTTAGGAAGAAGAGATAGGAGATGGGAATGGATTAGGTTGTTTTTGGTTGTGACCCCCTTGACAGTTCTGATAAATATGGCCACTTTGGGGGGGGGGCATAAATATAAGTGTATGCATGAGCAGTCCAACCTGCAGATTTCCAGCTGTTGTTGCATTGCAATTCACTGCATCCCACCAATAACTTATATACGGATCTATGCATACCTGGTTAGTGCTTGCTTTGCATGTCTGCATAACATCAGGATATATAAGAAATGATCTACATATCTTGTGTTCAAACACCAGACAAATAAGTCCAGTGTTGCCACAAGATCACATTTTAAGGATTCACCACAAAAGACTCCAAACTGAATTCATCTATGATATATTTATTTGAACAGGGAGACCACACCTGGGTTTTGTTCTTTTGGGATGCCGGTGGTCCTCTTTTACCTGTGGGAGCTTGTTACTTTTTGGTAACTATCCTCTAGTGCAGGGGTCCCCAACCTTTTGTACCTGTGAGCCACATTTAATTGTAAAGGAGTTGAGGAGAAACAAGCATGAAAACATTTCCTGGGGGTGCCAAATAAGGGCTGTGATTGGCTATTTGAAGACCCCTGTGTGGACTGGTAGCCTACAGGAGACTCTGTTTGGCAATACACCTGGTTTTTATACAACCAAAACCTGCCTCCAAGCCAGGAATTCAAAAATAAGCACCTGCTTTGAGGCCATTGAGAGCAAAAGCCATGGGGTTGGTGAGCAACATGTTGGTCGCTCATGAGCCATTGGTAGGGGAACACTGCTCTAGTGCGTCATTGCTTATTATTTGTCAAATAATTTACCCATTCTTTAAAAGAGTTTGCTAAATTACTGATATACCAACTGCATGTACAGATAAAGCTTATTTGTTTTAATTAGTTAGTTTAGAATGTCATGTTATGTTGAGCACACATACAGTTTAGCTGAAATGGCCCAACACACTGGCTAGCTTTAAGATTTTCATAATGAAAGAGTAGGGCTTAGACACAAAATATAATACCAAAATAATTAATTAGTTAACACTCTATAAGAACTGTAATTAGAAAATATAAATTTGGTAGAACTTATTGTTATACAGTTATGGCATATCTTTTAAATCAGATTAACTAAAGCAGTAATCCTCAACCAGAGGCTCATGTTGCTCACCAACCCTTGGATGTTGTTCCCAGTGACCTCAAAGCAGGTGCTTATTTTTGAATTCCAGGCATGGAGGCAAGTTTTGGTTCCATAAAAAACAGGTGTTCTGACAAACAGTGCCTGGCAGTCCATAGGGGCTACCAAATGGCCGATCACAGCATTTATTTTGCACACCCAGGAACATTTTCATGCTTTCTTCGCTCCACAACTCTTTTTACATCTAAATCTTTCTCTGGGGTAAAAAAGGTTGGAAACCCCTGAACTAAAGAAATATTACTGTTGTTTCTTAGGGCAAGGCCAGACGTGGCGTTTTAACGTTGCGTTTTTAAAAAAGAACAGCCAGGCGTAAATACGCATAAACTGCACTATCACTGAAACTAATGGAAAACGCACTATGGCAATTCACACAGGGCGCTTGCAAGCTGAAATCCGCCACAGGACGCCAGTATTGGTGTTTTTGAGCAGAAATGCCAATATGTCAAGAAACTACCAAACCAATAGACTATGGGATCTGCACATTTGAAACCACACTTTGCGTAAATACGCAGCGTATTTTAAATATGGAGTCCAAATTCTCAATGAGAACAATGAAAACAATGAGAAGTGCATGTTGGGAAAAGAATCCTACGTGCTGAAAAAAGCCTGAAAAACGCATGAAAAACGAATGTTGACGGTCACATGTGGTTTCAGTGGCGTATTTACGCCTGGCTGGCGACGTATAAACGCCACAAAAACGCCACGTCTGGCCTTGCCCTTAGTCTTACCCCTTATGGACCTAGTCAGGCAAGTCCCTTCTTCCACTTTAGTTTGCTCCTCTTAGTTCTTATGCATTAACTGCAGAATGGATTGGTGATATATTCGCCTGAATGTAGGTCCTATTTGGTTACTTTTATACACATGTATGATTTAAATCTTAAATAAATCAATCACTTTTATCCAGTGTGGTTATTTTAAGCTACTGGCTTAAAATAACCTGACAGCAATTCCCTTTGTTGCCCCTTAGTCCTTATAACTTTTAATGCCATTAGCTATTTTAGTTTAACCCTTATACCCTAACAGTGTGAGTTATAATGTTTGTGTCAATTGTAATGCTCCGGGGGGCACAGCTGCTCTTTTTGCTTTTCAGACAGTTTTTCAAACATAAGAATGTTTTCAGCCAACTATGGCTCTTGTGTGGATCACATGAAATAGTTGATGATTGGTTTCACTACTCTGCACTGATATGCTACTTTGCTGCTTTAGGGACAACCTTTTCAAAAGGAGATAAAGTATGACTGGAATGCCAGTGGAAAATTAAATATGTTCCCTGAGGTAGGAAACCAGAATGTCCAATCAAAATGTTCTAGTGAACAACCCAAGTAGCAGTAGAAATGCACTACTTTACTTTATTATGTATTCTGTCCTTTATTTATATGGAAAGCCTTTTCATTGGTTTCACTTTTTAAGGTTTATTAATGTGGTATAAGCACCTATTGTAAGTGTTTGGTTAGTGTGTTATTATGGTACTTACCAATTTACCTTAGTAAGCATAGAGAATTGTCTGCAAATAAGAGAGCCAAAGCAAATTAGTAATTAAATAAAGGCATAAAAGTTAAAAAGCAAAAAGAGCTCATTTACAAATATAGGTGCTAAACAGCATGGGTTAGAGTCCTGAGCGGGTCCATTTTTTGGAACCTGTACCCGAACCGTACCTGGAATCCGTACCCCGGACCCGCAACCCGTATTCTTACCTGCTTGGACCCGCAAGTACCTTATCTGCAACCCGGACCCGCGACCCGCTGACCATCAAGAATCAGGAAGTGCTGTCATTGTAAACCGGAAGTATTTACAAAGTTCGGAGTGCTCGACCCTTCAAGAAACCCTGTGCAGGGTATCAGGTGCTTACTCTGGTTGACCCTTTCCTGCCCACCGGGTCCAGCATACAATGTAGAAAGTAATCCAGAGGCACACTGATTTTTGATGTAATAAGTGATATCTTGTTTATTTAGCCCACATACATACAAGGTAAGGGCAATGTTTCGGACCCCATGTGCAACAGCAGTCATTAAGCGTCTCAGGTAACACTAGACCATCCCACTGTACAGTTATATTTTTGAGTGCACAGATGTATGGACTTATACAAAAGGACTTTTTTTCTAAATGGACACGTACAAGTATTATTGTTTCACCTGATTCACCATGATGTCAATTGAAGGGGAGGAGTCACAGGCCACTCCCAATATACACTCTATAAAACACTGTGTTTGTATTTGACCACTAGGCTTGACAAAGGGCCCAGTGGGGTCCGAAACGTTGCCCTTACCTTGTATGTATGTGGGCTAAATAAACAAGATATCACTTATTACATCAAAAATCAGTGTGCCTCTGGATTACTTTCTACATTGTAAACCGGAAGTGACATCATCGGAAGTAGGCATGATCAGAAAAAAGGAGTAAAAATTGCTACTGAGAAGACCTGCAGAACCGCCGACCCGCGTGTATACACGCACCCGGTTTTTGCGGGTACTCGTGGGTACCTGACCCTCTGCAGGACTCTAGCATGGGTGCTGTTTCAGAGAGTATGGGGCCTTATTATCATGCTGTGTAAAAAGTAGAGTGAAGCATTACCAGTGATGTTGTCCAGAGCAACCAATTAGCAATTAGATTTCAACAGTATGAAAATCTAACCTAACATGTATGGTTTGCACCGTGTGCACTGTGAATTGTAGGTTCCCAGGGGTCGGCCAATAGTTCTTAAAATGGCAATTTTCTATTTAGGATTACCCAGCAGCATGTACTACTAAAAAGTACATTATTATGAAAATTATTTATTTACATGAATCAGGGTTTCACCTATGAGCTGTTTTATGCAATATCTTTTTATAGAGACCTACATTGTTCGGGGGGTATAGTTATCCTTTAAGTAAATAAACTGAAAGTAACATTCCATAGCAGGCTGGGCCACATGCAGACCTTCAGTCATCACTATCTTTGAGCATTCTGATTAAACTGTATTTGCCCTGCTAATATAGTTACTTTGCCTCCAGCCATTGTATAAAATGGTTAAACTAATGTAAACAATAAAAAGATAATTACTTTACAGTGCAATGACGCTGAAATTATTAAAATGTGTTTTCCCAATAGTATAATTATTTGTGCTGGAGACTTAATTCTCGTGAGTCGTGAATCATAATAACTGGAGCATGATGTATCTTTTATCGTAGCCATGTGCATTTATGGGTTTAAAGCAATCCCTCCACAAACGGTTTGGAGTCATTTGGCATAAAATAAAACAAACTGCTGGTTATGAATCAAACAGACCATTTAACACCCGGATGCCTGCAAACTGAATTTTAGGATTAGTTGTATCAGTATAAAGTCAAGTGGAGTTGTTGTGCTTTGGACAAATACCATTTCCCAAGGTAAAGCCCATATTATACATGAAAAATGCAGCAGATATGGTAAGTAAGAAAGTAAGTCAAGAATAGCTCCTGTAAGTACATGTTGTGCTAAAATAAAATAGGCTTATTTACTTACTCAGCCATAGTTTGGTAATCTGGGAGTCCCTGAACTATAGCATGTCCTAACTGAGTGGCGATCTGTGATGTTAACATAACACTTTCTTGGCACACTCTTGCAGAGCGGTATCACAGCACAAACAGGGCACCTACCTGCTGGCTTTTAGTCAAACCTGGGAACTCTCCGCAGAATATTGTGCAGGAGAGACTGGGAAACCAGAGGCCTCATTAACAAGGCCCCAAAGTACAAAAAAAGGCAGCAGTCTAATAGTGAGGGGGAGACATGTAGAAATCCTCTCCTCCCACCATCTACCCACCCTCAGAAAGATGGGCAAAGTAGGAGCAAAAGGAGGCATAGCTTGTACCAAGGCCCTGTCCTTAACAACTGCCCTTGAGCTGAGCTGCATTTCCTCACGTTACATTCAGCGCTAGATTTTTTTTATTTGGCCCCCAGTGCAGAGAGCAACAGCCCTAGGGGCGCAAGTGCAGCTACAGTAAATGACCTCTTTAGACTTTACACTGCAGTGCCTCCACCTAGCAGTCATTATGGGTTACACCTCAAAGGATTCCACTATGAAATAAAACACACAGAGATTTGCAACAATAATAATCATTATATTGTAAAAGTAAAAAGCAACAGGCTCAGCAGTAGAACACTTCTGCAATGGGGACATGTGGGGGTCTGGCTGTCTTACTAATGGAATTCAGGCTGACTGTCTAACTAATACTGTCCTTTAGTGTAAGAATCTCACAGTTTAATAAATGAATGCACATGAATGCATTCCTTGCATAAAGTTCCTTGTAAAAAGCTCTAGGTAGCGCTACCTTTCTCTATGTTCACAATAGTTCTGTATGGATGGGGAAACAGGTAATGGCACTGGCCAAGCCACACGCTTGTGAGGGATACTATGTAAAAGAGACACCAATACCTTTTGATGAAGCAAACGGGGGTGATCCCAAATTTATTCCATGGTCCTATCAGACACTTTAGCCAAGATCAAACGTTTTGGGACCACATGTCCCTTCCTCACTGCTGCATCAAAAGGTATTGGTGTCTCTTTTACATGGTACCTTTCTCTATGTACCTTTTCTTGGAACAAGGCAGCTGCTCCCAAGTAGCAGGCACACAGAAGCCTTATCCTCACACAGGGGCCACACAATATCCTCTCCTCGGCTGTTTCACCGCTGGGGGTTGCCACTCAGTGTTTATTTTATCCACCTTAATGCTGATGTTATTACCTGACCTCTGCAGGGGTAACTTCTCCCTGCTCTCATGGAAGTCACAAAACAAGGAAGTTACATTTTTTTCCACTTTTTCCTTTCCGAATTTGGATTCGGTTTGTTATTCGGCTGAATCTTTCACGAAGGATTCAGCGATTCTCTGAATCACAAATAGTGGATTTGGTGCATCCCTACTTGTTAACCTTATATGTTATATGTTACATGATGTGTCTTATGATTTCCATTTCACTGAATCACCCTTTAGCTTATTGAGAACAGTATTTAGCAACCTCTGAATGTGTGTATTATTATGACTTATAAGCATATGCAGAGAGTCATGTAGTAATAATCACAGATGAGTGCCTTTATGAGAGCTGATTGCCTGCAGAGAGAGCTGATTGCTCACATGCACACTGTGACATTTCATTATTGCACACAAATTATTGAGAATAATAATCACTGTAGTGGTCCATATGACGAAAATACTTAGAAATTGCTCTTTAACCCTCTCAGTGCCATAAATGTAGACTCTGTGGTACCTTCATAAGAAGGTAGTGCCAGCACAATAGATTTGGCTCTGTGATCTTTGCTGCATGTTTGTTTGTGTAGCAGAGCATAACATAGATCAAACAGCCAACCTCGGCACATACTTTCAAGACAAAAAAAGATGTTTGTAAGAGGGATTAAGGGTGAATGTGTATTTATAGCTAGCAGCAGGGACTTGCCGATGTTAAACAGATGGGAAGTATAACGGGTTAAAATAGTATGTTGTTTAGTTATTACTACAAGTTCAAGTCACTAGATGGCAACATGAGAAAGGAAAATGCCCTTTGGAAGGTTCTGGAAGCAGGTATACCTCACAAGGGAGGGGTTTACTATGGGAAATCTGTATAAGGGAGTTAGTAGAGGCACCACCTTTCCATCCTAATATTAATATAACAGCAAAAAAGGTGGCGGGGCAGTGGCATCACACGGGCTAGAAATGGGTTGATCAAGGAGAAAAAATCTTTAAAAAACATTACGTCAAAATGTGGACGTGTATAAATGTGCCCATTGTGCAAGTCTCCCTGTTGTCTGTAACAATGGTGTGAGTAAGAAAGGGTAATAGTTTTAAAAAGTTATTGCAACCCATGTGGCACACTGCTTCATGTTTGCATTCAAAACTATACAAACAAATACATCATGTAATAATGCTATGTATAAGGCATCATCAAATATTCCCCAGACAGATTGATGGGATGTGACATGGGGTGCCCTGAGCTATTCTCTCACTGGTTCTATGTTTTTATGGGATGCCCTGCTCCCTACTAAATAAGGGGGTGGGGTCTGCCCTATCCCAAGAACTCAACACTTTGGTGGACCAGCAGTGTGAAAATCCTGATACTGATTTAAGACCCAAAATAGATTGTGTACAATCAGACCCTGACCTAGCATTAACATATGCAACGGGGAAAAGATTAAGATGGTCACAACAGAAATTTTATTTGAATGCAAACAAATATAGTAAAATGTTTGCTAATAGACTTAGAAATAATCCTCACCCAAGTTAATGTATTCATGTAAACAGACAAATTGCCAACTTAAGAATGAATCCTCCAAAATAGTCCTAGAATCTGCCACGTTTTACAAAACATTGTATGCAGCGATTTCAAACCCTCCTTCCTCTACATATAAATGAAGAAATAAATATTGAGGAAGTTCTCTCTATGATTAAGAATTAAAAATCCGGACGGGCCCCCGGCCCTAATAGATTCATTGCACTTTACTATAAAACATTTTACTCTTTATTAGCTCCAAATCTGTGTAACTTATAGAACTCTCTACTACAAGGTTGACAAACATCAAGTTTGTCACTTCAGGCAAAGCTCACTGTTTTACCCAAGCCTGCCACTGATTCTACAAACTGTTGCAATTATCGACCCATTTCATTGTTAAACAATGACATAAAAATGATTTCTACAATTTTAGCCACTAGAATAAATGTTTACTTGCCCCTTTGAATACATAAGGATCAAGTAGGCTTCATCCCTGGTCGCAGGTCGTAGATCAGATGCCTCCTTTTATTGATACATAAAGTGCACAACTCTGCAACCAAGGCAATGCTTTTAAAACTGAAAAGCTCTTGACACTATCTTGTGGCTGTATTTACACCATATACTACAAAAATGGGGCTTTGATCCACATTTTGCAATATGGATAAAAGAATTGTATTGATCATCAACAGCCTTTGTAGCCTCAATGGGGTTTCATTCACTACCTTTCTCCCTAGAAAGAGGCACTTACATTTTTATTTGATTTGGCCATATAGAACCCCTAGCTTCTTTAATTAGATCTGATAATATTCAAGGGGTTCTGGTAAACAATACCCATCATAAAATATCTATGTTTGCAGATGATATCACCCTGCTGGTCACTCAACCCCTTACTTCTTTTCCTAACCTCTACAATCTATTAGACAAATTTGGTTCTATATCTGAACTCACCATTAACCACGATAAATCAGAAGCCCTTAAGCTCTCTCTTCCCCACGAGATGGTAAAATTGTTGAAACTTAATTTTGGTTTGAAATAGTGTTCTAATTACATTTCGATATTAAGGGTTAATGTGTCAGCTAGGCATGCACAGCTTTGTCAGTATAATTACCCCAAACTGTATTCCTTCCTACAAAAATTGATGGAAGAATGGAACAGATATTAACTTGGAACAGGACTAATATCGCAATTAAGATGTCAATACTCCCAAAGCTTATATTATTTGCGTACCCTGCCAGTGGATGTCCCACTACCTGACCTCAAGCTATTTCAAAGCCAGCTAAATTTATATGGTCCGATAAAGCTCCCCAAGTCCATAAAAGAGCAATATTTGCAACCAGGAATCAGGGAGGCCAAGGAGTTCCTAATTTTGTACATTACTATTATGCTGCTGCACAGCTTACCTACATTGCATTTAGGCACAAACGGTCCCAATTGGGTGGAGCTAGTAAAACAATCCTTATAGTGCAGAATCTTTAATATAGTTGCCTAATAGACCCCTGCCATATAAAGACAGGCATTCTCTTGACATTACCCTTAAGATCTGGGACAGAATCAAATATACTTCAGGTCTCGTGACCGCCTGGGCTCCTGCAGCTCCAATATTCCAAAATCCCTAATTTTTACCAGGTCAGAACCCAAAAACCAGTGGTAGAGAGATAATATTTTAAACAAAACAACAAACCTGTTTACATTACACAGCAACTCTCAAAACTAACCGGTCAAATGCAATCGGTAATATTTCCGTTTTTGAGAGATGGTACGTCCAAGCCTCCTGCCCTTGTTGCATGATATTCTTGTAATATAGTGCCTGGTTCAAGATCTGACTCCTTACTTAAACAAACTCAAGCAACTCAATATTGCTGGAAGCCTCTTATGAAGTTCATTTAAGGTGGTTCTTGACCCCTCAGAGAACTGCTCAATACATAGGGAATTCAAACCCTATCTGATTTGGTGGACTTGCCCATTTGTCATTTTCTCCTTATTTCAGATTAATTTTAAACGGGACCCTATACAGGCATTCCTGAATGGTAAATGTGAACAATTTAAAAATCCCAACACAAATTGCTTACTAATATTTTCGTAGCTGCACGCCTATCACTCAAGCATGGAAATCCTTTAAGCATTTAAACAGAGAGAAGATTGAATTATGATGAACGAAAAACTAACCAGTTTTCTACTTGAGAAACATGATAAGTTTCTGAAGGTTTGGAGCCCCTGGATGCTTTACAGACACCTGGATCCATCATCTGTCTGTTTACTGTCAATACAAAAATGCCTACCTGAGATCTTTACCTATGCTCGCATTTAGGTGTTATAAGTATACAGTAGGTTATTGTGATCACGCTAGATACCTGTTGCTATTAAACATGTTTTTATTGATTAAGAATAAAGAATGCCTGTGCAATGATTTAAATATTCACCAGTTTACCTTTTCCTTTTTCCATTTTATTTTCAGTTTTCTTAATCAGTTGTGATTTTTACATTTTCTGCTAATTTATGTTTGAGTATGCTCAACTCTGCAGTTGCCTTGTGGTACATACTATACGGAAAATGTACAATAATAATAAAAAAAATGTTTGCTTTAAAAAAGGGGGGGTTCAACGTGTGATTGGTTCTTTGGATCCCACTTGCTAGAGGAGGTGGATGGTGTTGAAGAGCCTGAGGTGGAGGTAGGCCTCAGTAGAAATAGCTAGTGTGAAGATAGAACTTGTTATAGTGACCTCTAGATTGAGAGTTAGGGCAAGTTCACACATGGCATCTTTCCATTGCGTTTTTAAAAACGTGCGGCCAAGCGTAAATACGCCAATGAAACCACACATGCATGATAATATGCATTTTTCAGCCTGTAGTTTTCTTTTCCCAACATGCATTTCTGTTTTTTCTCGTTCCCCACAATTCCACTAAAATCCAAGTGGAAAACATGCAGAATGTAGCCGTACTGCTCCTCAATAGGCAACGTAATTAGATCACCAGCATACAATGGCGCTAGTGTTTGGCCGCCACGCTGAAAATATGCAGCGTATTTCAGCAAAGTGTATTTCTAAACCTGCAGATAGCATAGAGTTCAATAATATGGCATTTCCTTGGCATATTGGCGTTTCTACTAAAAAACGCAAATACTGGCGTCTTGTGGTGGATGTTGGCTTGCAAGCGCCCCGTGGGAATTGCTATAGTGCCTATTCCATTATTTTCAATAGGGCTTAATTTTAAGCATTTTTAAGCTTAAATACACGGTTTTAAAAATGCAATGTAAAAACGCCACGTGTGACCTTGCCCTTAGGCTCAGCGTAGTTAGAAGGCAGCTTGATGCTCCAACGAGGAGAGAAGAATCATTAGTATCTTAGGTGTCACCTTGGGGCCCAAATGTACAGCCTTAGAGACAGAGGTACATCCCACAGAAATTCCACTTTCAGGGACCATGTACTATAGGACTGGACACTTTGTAGTGAAAAAGTAATGTCCAATGTTTGTACTGTAATCTAATAGCCTGCATGGGCAATGCTGTAAATAGAATTGTATTCTTTATTTACTGATTGATTGTATTGTACCATCTTTCAATGTCCTTAACAAAGAGTTTTATATGTTCCACAAAGAAACAGATACCGAGAGACACATTTATCAATATTCAAATTTCAAATTCATGTGAGTTTATTTTAACTCACGAATTTGATTTTACTCGAAATTCGAATAAATAAAAATAAATCATGAACACTTGACTAATTTTACTGAGTCAAAAACTCAAATCGAATTCTAATTGAAATTGGATCAAACTTGATTCAAGCTTTTTCTCCGAAAAAAACTCTGCAAACATCTCCAAATTGCTCACTGGACCTCTCCGGGTTGACTTATACAGCAATTCGTCAGGCTTTAGTGGGCGAATAGTCAAATTCAAATTCTTAAAGGGCCAGAGGATGATATATCTCGAAAATCAAATTAGAAAATAAACTTGAATCGAGTTTGGATAATTCCCTAGCATAATTTTACCGTTTTGACCATAATAAAACTTGAAAATTCTAATTTTTAATTCAACCATTAATAAATCTGCCCCTTATTGTTTAAGAACCACAATTATACCAGAGAGATATAGTTCAACTGCAACACCTTTCGTCCACCCATCTAATGGTATCGATCATCTGTCCTGACTGAGTAGCATAGTATACAGAACTGTATGTGCAAATAGTGATACACCTGTAATCCATAAACCATATGAACCACCACATATAAACCCTAAACATTTCACACTTCTAATTTCCGTCATTTTCTAGGTATTTAAGTTGTTGTGGCTGTGAATTAGAATATCTTCCTGTTGTTGCAAGATTTTTGCTAATTGTAACATTTTTTGGGGGGAATGTTTTTTTGTTGTACCCACAGCGAGGCCTTGAATTATATCTCAATGATGAATTGCCACATATAATGCATTAGATAAGTGAAAGTGTGAACTGGAAAGTGTACAGTTTTAATAAACACACTCAATTATGATTCATAGATTCTAAGCCACGATTGTTAGCACCATATGTGGTAATGTGTGATTAAGGCCCATAAGCTTGTGACAAAGTCACTTCTTTTCTTTACAAAGTGTGGTTAATTTAAACATTTCTGAGAAAGAAAATCCCACATTTTCGCCTCAGTGATCTGCTGTTATTGTTATAAGCGCTTCACTTTGTAGGCGCTGTACTGTTTCCTACGGGGACATTATTGGAGCATTTAACTGTTCCTTTGCCTTTTTGTGGATGGGAGAATCTCATGTTGGGTAAGAAAAACAAGTAAATGAGTTTAACGTGTTTAAAATTATGTGCAGTTTTTTTACACTTTAAATGGGTAGATGATTGAACATGTTTATAATGGGTTGTCTTAGCTCTGCATTTGGAATGGGAACCTACAGTAAACACGGCAGTGAGCCACTCTGAGCTTAAAAAAGGCACAAGAGAAAGAGTGATGAATGGATTGCCTTAAATCAGTTCCCTGTAATGCCAGGCAACATTCACTTCCACATAGCACACTGATACACATGTATAACATGTAACATACCCCATTAAAGGAGTTGCTCACTTTTGAGTTAACTTTTAGGGGCAGATTTACTAAGCTCGAGTGAATTTTCGAATTTAAAAAAGTTCAAATTTTGAAGTAATTGTTTGGGTACTTCGACCATCGAATAGGCTACTACGACCTTCGACTTCTTTCGAGGTAAAAATCATTCGACTATTCAACCATTCGATAATCGAAGTACTGTCTCTTCAAAAAAAACTTCGACTTCATACTTCGCCAAAATAAAGCTACTGAACTGCAATGTTAGCCTATGGGGACCTTCCACAGCACTTTTCTAAGTTTTTTTTTTTGATCGAATAGAAATCATTCGATCGATCGCTAAAAATCGTTTGAATTGTTCGGTTCGAACGATTTAATCGTTCGAACGTACGATTTCTATTCGATCATTCGATCGTTCGAATACGCTAAAAATCCTTCGACTTCGATATTCAAAGTCGAAGGATTTCAATTCGAGGGTCGAATTTCGAAGTTTTTTTAACTTTGAAATTAGACCCTTAGGGTCAGATTTACTAAGGGTCGAATTTCGAAGTTAAAAAAACTTCAAAATTCCACCCTCGAATTGAAATCCTTCAACTTTGAATATCGAAGTCGAAGGATTTTTAGCGTATTCGAACGATCGAATGATCGAATAGATCGAATTAAATCGTTCGAACCGAACAATTCGAACGATTTTTAGTGATCGATCAAATGATTTCTATTCGATCAAAAAAAGACAGTACTTTGATTATCGAATGGTTGAATAGTCAAACGATTTTTACTTCGAATTGAAGTCGAAGGTCGTAGTAGCCTATTCGATGGTCGAAGTACCCAAAAAATTACTTCGAAATTTTCACTTTTTTAAATTCGAAAATTCACTCGAGCTTAGTAAATCTGCCCCTTAGTAAATCTGCCCCTTAGTATGATGTAGAGAGTGATATTCTGAGATATTTTGGTTTTCATTTTATATTATTTGTGTTATTTAGCTTTTACTTCAGCAGCTCTCCAGTTTGCATTTCTGCAATCTGGTTGCTAGGCTCCAAATTACCCTAGCAATTATGCATTGATTTGAATGAGAGACTGGAATATTAAATGGAAAGGGCATAAGAAAGATGAGTAATAAAAAGTAGCAATAACAATACATTTGTAGCCTTACAGAGCATTTGTTTTGAAAAGCTGGAAAGAGTAATAATAAGAAGGCTAAACTATAAAAAAAATAATAATGAGGACCAACAGAAAAGTTGCTTAGAATTGCCCATTCTATAACATACTCAAAGTTCCCTGAAAGGTGAACCACCCCTTTAATGAATATTATTATATATATATAGACAACTAGAAATAGGACAGATAGAAGAGGCCAATGTTTTGAGTCTCACCCATATAATTCTGTAGACGTGTATCATATTTGTTAAGCATCAGTTTTCCCCATGTTTTTTTGGTGTTAGTGGATTGGAGACAACTGGTGATGCCTGTGTGTATAGCCAACAGCTCTCACTAACTGTGTGACTCAGGGCTCAGATGTGTGTGTTACCTTTGCTATCAGTATTCCTATATGTATTTAGCAAATAATAATTTTATTGAACATGATAAAGGATAACAACGATGACAAATTGCATGATGCCCCGATTCTCCTCCATACATCTGCACATCCCTTTCTTAAGGGGAAGAAAAGATGTGATATAGTGATCAGTACTTTTGTTACTCTTACACGGAAACAAATGTAAAAACAGGAGCCCATTTCAAGAGCTGTATAGAGGTTTTGAGAAAGTTATGTGGTTTTCCAAGAACAAATCACTGCAAAAAGCTGCGGGAGATAATATTCAGATGAAGACCTCTGCTTCTACAAATGCATGAATTCAATATTGTCCCTTTTCCATATTATAGCCATCTACCGAGAAATGTCAGCAACTAAAGTATAGATTTGTAGTAGTGAGAGGTACCAACCATGCTAACTTATTTGAGAAAAATGTTTTTTTGTATGTGAACAACACCTTTAGAATTTACATTGTTACAGTCTCCCCACCTTACTCTAGACTCTAGGCGCCATTTTTGGTTCATCACTTTCCATTTGTCCTAGCATTAAGCGGGTATCAAAGTCCGAATTTATCTCAACATCTTCTACCAAAAACTCTGATTACATCCGCACGGGGTTTTTCCGCTTATTTTTTCGGAAAAAAGTCAGAATTTCACAATATTTTCGGATTTTCCACCCGAATACTCAGATTTTGTATGTTTTATTCCCTGAAAACTCCGAAATCTTCGGGGTATTGCACAAAACCCAGCACACATCAAAAAATCATTGGGACTTTTCCAATTGACTGCAACCTCGTCAGGTCTGAGATGCGAGATTTTCTGATTTGGATTTTTCGGGATTTTTGTATTCGGAGTTTAGTAAATAACACCCTAGGTCTCTCTGTCATGATATTTTCATCTATGGAACTTTTCTGCCAAAGATTGCCTGAGAAAGCCACAACTTCATCATTTCTGCCTCTGACTTTTCCAGATTTCTATTAACTGGCTTTTACTCTCCCTTTATTCCATACAAATGCAGCAGCATTATTCTTACAACTCACTTGAGGCTTTCGTTTATTGCATGTATTATTGTTATTTCACATGTACAAAGACCTGTGAAATTCTATATATATATATATATTATAATTTATTTACACTCAAATTGGCCACAGACCCTCAGCTCAGCGAAGTGCCAAGCAGTGAATAAAGCAAATATGGGCGATGGGCACTGAAGGATTCATTGAGTTCATTGGGTTATTTTTACTTTAGAGCGAGCTGCAGAACATAGTAACAATGGGCACAGGGCCACAACTGCACCTGTTGCTGCTCTCAAACTTGCACATCTGAATGACGCAAAAGTTAAAGGACTGGTGGGGGTGAGTGGGGTTTTTTATGTGCCTCCCACCCCTTACGAATACAGCTCTGACAATTACAGCCAGTGGTGTATAAATTGTGTGAATGGTTCTCCGTGTTTATTCTTGGAGAACAGAGATCTGGCTAATTCTTCTACCTGCTGGCAGGACTCAACATGCAAACAACATGGTAGATTGCTCTCATTTATTGCACTTTGCACCTTATCCTACATGTAGTCAATGACCCACCCTTATGAAGTTGTGGTCTTCCTAAAGCTTTGTCAGTTGAGCACTGCATAGCTACAACATATAGTGGTTAGTTAGGGACATTGCATATAGTCACAGGCTAAATTGTGATCCCATTGCAAAGCAAGAAGAACACACAAGAAGATGACACTTTAGCATGATCACCAGCCAGGATAGTGACCATAGATCAAACTTTCTAGGGCACTAGCAACCTCCCATCACCTGGATCCTGACTAATGGAGCTTGATACCCCAGGGCTAACCCATCTAAATTGCTATTTTATTTGCACTTTGCATCTGGTATTGCTTATTGGTGATACATAGCCAGGCCACCCAGGAAACATTTGCATCAACAAAGAATTTGCTCAAATGAGAGCTAAAACTCAAGTCTCATGCTCATGCTCAACTCTCATTCTGTTTCACCCTTGTTACAGTCTTTATTAACTGGTGCACTAATTTAAATAAACCACAGAGAATTTAAAATACTCTGCAGTCAAGAAGCTTATTTAATCCTGCCTCCCTCTTGCCAAGGGTCTACTGTAATATCATACTTTGACAGGTCATAGAATGGGCCCAAAACATATTACATTAATTACAAAAATTAAAATGAAGTATAAAGCCTCTTTAACCTTAATAACCTGCATGCTGTTGTGCGTTAGTGAAAAATACTTTTATTTTCCATATCTATTATAAATATTGGTCTAGTCAATGCTTCTCTTGGGACAATTGCTGTGACATTTTATTCTTGATTTTCAAGTGGCTGTAGCTTTGATGAAAAACATTCTCAGACAATTAACCTCTACCCTTTTATACCCTTCAATTTCTATTCCCCTCCCATCTTTCATCAGATTATATAAGTTAAATTTCCTAACTGAATCACTTGACATTTATTTACAAATAGAATGCAAATTCCCAAGCACAGGATATTTCAAAGCACTGCACCTAGTAGTTTTTAAATATAACCTGTATTTATAATGCGACTTTGCAATTCTTGACTAATAGTTAATTGCCAGTTTTATCATTTTACATGCTTTTCTGTCATTTTAGCATAAACTTCCTGATATAACGGACAAAGTAAGTTTTGCCATAAAAACACATACTTATTTGGATAAATGTATTTGTCATGGGCCATAAGCACATAGTAATCAGTCTTAGTCTTTTATTTTATTATTTACATTATTTAAGTGTATCTGGCTGTCTGACACTAGCTGGGTTCTGCTGGATTATGGAGAGTGCAAGATATACACACTCACTAAATTCGAGTGAAGGATTCGAAGTAAAAAAACTTCGAATTTCGAAGTATTTTTTGGGCTACTTCGACCTTCGACTACGACTACGAATGGAAGGATTCAAACTAAAAATCGTTCGACTATTCGACCATTCGATAGTCGAAGTACTGTCTCTTTAAAAAAAACTTCGACCCCCTACTTCGGCAGCTAAAAGCTACCGAAGTCAATGTTAGCCTATGGGGAAGGTCCCCATAGGCTTACCTAACTTTTTTTGATCGAAGGATATTCCTTAGATCGTTGGATTTAAATCCTTCGAATCGTTCAATTCGAAGGATTTAATCGTTCGATCGAAGGAATAATCCTTCGATCGTACGATCGTAGCATTTGCACTAAATCCTTCGACTTCGATATTCAAAGTCGAAGGATTTCAATTCCTAGTCGAATATCGAGGGTTAATTAACCCTCGATATTCGACCCATAGTGAATCAGCCCCTAATTGTAGAATAATTAAACACAAAACTGCACTTACAAGATTGTGAAGCAAAACGCCACTCCTAATAATATCTTGTAACTGTATATGTTTATAGACACATCATGTCAACACAATAAAGAACTTTTGGTGCATAGCCACAGAAGTAGAAAGTCTCACCAGTTAACACATGGGGTCTAATAGTGAATACCCCGGGCCTACAACTGAAGATGGAGGAATCATACCATGAAGAAACAGCAGGCACTCACAGATCCCATGGAAATGCGTAGTTAAAAAAAACTTCAGACTTTATTATAGGCATATAAAGGACATAACATAGCCTTACGTGTTTTGTGCAATCATAACCCTGCCATGCCTAGTTTATAATGCAACAGGCTGGGGTCTCAGTTAACCTGTACACAAGGAATCTCAATATGAAAAATATAAGCTCTAAACCTTGATTGGTCCCACAAAGCTCAGCCAGCTGCTTTCTCTTTGGTCTTATATGCGGTCTTGTAGGCCCCGCGCTCTCTATAATCATCAGTATGTGTGAGGCCCCAGTTTGCTAGGCTGAAATCTGTTTTAACATTCTAACATTAACCTTCAGTAAAACATCTGCCAGCTATCTGCCATCTGCTATGGTTTAATAAAGTACTATGTGAATACAAATTACTCTTGGGGTAGAGAGTCTAAAAACACTGCCTGGGTTTAATAATGTTGTAAAAGCACATAAATTGTTCTGTGGATGTACCTCAAATGAGTCAATAGTAACCCTACAGTTACCAGATTTCATCTATCTGGTGTCCTACAGGCTTGAGAAACTTCTACCGAAATATGTTTCATATTCAGGCATTTTATTGTTTCTACTGGATCTTCATTTTTCACGTTTCCAGTTCGATATTTTCAGTCCGAATAATAAACGAGAGTCATACTTTTGCTGACAGTAAGTAATGATATGATTAATATGTTCAGAGGAAGTTATTGTCAAAGACTGAGCCAGGGATAAAATAATTCTAAAGACAATTTCCAGTTTGTTCAGCATCCTGTTTATTTTTATGTGGTTTATAGAAAAGTTGTTTCTCAGTTTGGAAGGACGGATGTCAGCTGCTTCAATAATATAAACTTGTCTTATTAAGATATGGTTTATTTCTATACGGTCTTTACAAAAGCTCACTTGTCAAACATCCTTCCACTTGGAAAAATGAGGAGACATTATCAAAGGTTTGGATATGGTACTGTGTGCATATCACTTTGATATGTGGCTGTGGTACGGTCTCTAATGTTGTGCCATAGGGCCAATAACACCTGCATGATCTTTGCATACTTTCACTGTAGTGCTATAATTTGAAATGCTTGAGCTGTTGCCCACCACCAGCCAAATTGTAGTTGTGTTCCCACCTGAAGACAGACATGTCGACTCGCAACTCATCAGCTCAGGAGTCCCCCTATTGTGTCCCCCATACCCTGATAAGTGTCAGCCCAGTCTCCCTCAACTTGTTATTTATACTCAAATTAATTTTCATGTTAAAAATACCTAAAACACACCTCAATTTACTTTAAATGCAGACAGTTTTGGGCAGAGCTTTGGGGTGTTATTGGAGGTGTGATCAGGGGTGTTAATGGCCTTGGCCAAGACTATATCAGGCTGTTTTTCTGTCCTATTTCTTTACCTAACAAAGTATTCTGTAAACTAGAAGGGATTATAGAGCTCATTATTGCTCTATTTACCCTGCAGAGTCAATCAATTAAGTGTATTTATGTCACATGCATGAGAAACTAACCAGTGTCAGACTGATCCACCAGGGGTCCCAGGAAAAAAACCCGGTGCCCCTGGTCCTGTTGGCCTCCACCATCCTAGACACCTTGGCTGGCTGTGGGGTGCATCAGTTGGAGCGCTAGGGAGTCTAAAGTTGGCAGGTGATAATCTACTGTGCGCTGGTGGCGGGTAATGTGTTTTCCGGCAGGTCCACCTCCTCTAGTCCAACACTGAAACTGATCTTATACAGTCAAGTTAAGTGTTGCTATATATAAACTAACTGTGAGCAATTAATTGTTAATCAAGATATTTGAGTTAAGTCCATGAGTGCTAAATCCATATCCCCCAGTACATTTGTGGTTTGCATTATACAAAGCTGTGAAGTGAAGCAGTTAAATACATGTCAGCTATATACAGTGCAAGATGTGGGGTTAACCGGTTATTTTCAGAAGCTTCAGAGTTAAAGGATTTATTTTTGTGAATTCATATTACTGAGCACTTAATCATAACAAGTATAACAGTGAGTCAGCTAATATATAATACCTGTACTAGTAAATATAATGGTTTTCATTTCAATCATTATTATGTGTGTGTCTGACTGAAAAGCCCCAGTCCAACTATACAGCTGCAAAAATTGCTCATTCGCTGGACATACGTATATGAGTTTTAATTAGCAAATATGTGCTAAATGCTGTTCACTAACACTACCACCACATCCTCTCTTCCATAAAATCTATCCAGCAAGAGACGAATGGGGGAATGTAATATATTTCGCTAGTGCAAAAACCCTGCACAAAGACGTTTACAAATGCTAGCGACCATGTTTGCATCCTTTTTGATTGATTAAAGACCTCAACCACTTCCTTGCACAGTTTGTGAACAAATGGCTTTTGCAAACGTTTGCAGCATATGTAATTCATTTCTGCAAGCAGAAAGTCTTTTTAGTGACAAAATATTTAATGAAACTCCAAAACAGGTGTTAACGGAGAATTAAACCCTTAATCAAAAAAAAAACCCTACACTACATAGACCCCCTCCCAGCTTCCCCCCCAGCTTAGCTGTTACCCCTGGTAAATGCCCCTAGCTTTTTACTTACCCCTCGGTGCAGATTCAGGGCATCAGAGTTCATGGGCGCAATCTTCTTCACTTCAGTAACCTTCGGGTCTTCTTCCGGCGCTTCGCCAATTTCCGTAACTTTCAGCTCATGCACAGCTGTCGCAAACAGAACATTGCTCCAACTGCGCATGCACCAATATGCCGCTCCCTTCCTGAAGATTACCGAAGAGAAGAAGATGGCGCATGTGAACTCCGATACCCTGAATTTTTCACCGAGGGGTAAGTAACGAGTTTGGCGGCATTTACCAGGGGTAACAGCTAGGCTGGGGGGGAGCAGGGAAGGTGGTCTATGTAGGGTAAGGTTTTTTTTAATTAAGGGTTTGGTTCTCCTTTAATGCTAAACCTTTGCTTAGCGAACATGCACAACGTAATATTCGCCAGCGACTGAGTTTACACTGTGAGCAGTGCTAAACATTTGCAAAGATGCCATCTTAAATAACGCTGTGACTTTTAATTACATTCCCCCTTATATATTTTCAGCCTCCAACAACCAAGTTTATTGTATGCAAATTATTTGTTGAACTGATTGCTAAAAGTGAATGTATTATACATAAGAGCATCAAGATCGTGATCTATGATAGATTTACCCTGATCCAGAAGGAAAATGACCTACATGATAGGAAGCCAAGTACTTTCTGGGCAGATCTCTTAAATGCAATAAATTCATACCCCTGTTTGGAAGTCATGATGTATTTTTGGCATGGATTGTAGACATAAATTCTTATCTACTAAGTTGTACATGGGCACTTATCCTAGAAATAAGTTAACTTTCCATTAAAGGGATACTGTAATGGGAAAACATATTTTTTTCAAAATAAATCAGTTAACAGTGCTGCTCCAGCAGAATTCTGCACTGAAATCCATTTCTCAAAAGAGCAAACAGATTTTTTTATATTCAATTTTGAAATCTGACATGGGGCTAGACATATTGTCAATTTCCCAGCTGCCCCAAGTCATGTGACTTGTGCTCTGATAAACTTCAATCACTCTTTACTGCTGTACTGCAAGTTGCAGTGCTATCAACCCCCTCCCCCCCCCAGCAGCCTAACAAAAGAACTATGGGAAGGTAACCAGATAACAGCTCCCTAACACTAGATAACAGCTGCCTGGTAGATCTAAGAACAACAATCAATAGTAAAAACCCATGTCCCACTGAGACACATTCAGTTACATTGAGAAGGAAAAACAGCAGCCTGCCAGAAAGCATTTCTCTCCTAAAGCGCAGGCACAAGTCACATGACCAGGGGCAGCTTGGAAATCGACAAAATGTCTAGCCCCATGTCAGATTTCAAAATTGAATATAAAAAAACCTGTTTGCTCTTTGAGAAATGGATTTCAGTGCAGAATTAGCACTATTAACTTATGCGTTTTGAAAAAAACATGTTTTCTGATGACAGGATCCCTTTAAGAAAGACAAACACTACCTGGGCACATATTCCACTAATAAGTTCACTTCCCTTTTATGACGCTTTTCCCAAACAATGGAAAGCTAAACTTGTGTTTGGGGATAAAATAAATCTGCCATTTACAAAAGGCATACAAAGCGGGCAGTTTGAGACACCTGAAAAACAGATATAATAGAGAATGGCCAAAATGAAGTACAATATGTAATAGTCATCAATTTACTTATCCTGCCATTGTTGTATGGCAGTGCTGTGAATTCTACCTAACGTAGCACTGAATCTTTTGCACAGAAACCTGACTTGAGCCAATCTTTTGCACAGAAACCTGACCTGAGCCAATAAAATAGATACGTCAAAATACTTTTTCTTACATTTATACTATAGTGGCTGTGCAAATTTGAGAGTGCAACCTAGCTAGGGAAAATATTTTGATAACTGAGGTTAAACCTAGGATGCTGTGGAATTCACGCTTAAAGGGGATCTAAATACATCCAGATTAGACAGTTCTGTTTTTATCAAGTATACGACTTCCTTAAACAGTCACATGCCAGTACTGTGGGCTCTTTTATCTCGAGTCGTTTCCTTTTGAGGAGTTTATCTCTTGTTTATAATGTCGTCTCTGATCGGTTCTGTTACGGTGCAGTACAACAGGGCCCCCATCAGAATTCTTGGAGCCTTGTGCAATCAGACCAGTCCATCTAACTGCATTCAGAGCCTCATCTCCACTCCCTCACCCCCTTGATTTCTCTGCATCTAAATAAATACTATATGTATCTTCCATCCAGAATATTGTACAGGAGGTAATACACTGAACATCATAAACTAAAACTTCCACAGGGAAAGCATATTGTGAGCATTTGAAGTCCTGCAAGTCTGGAATACAAAGTACTCTCGGCATTGTGTCCCCAGAGAGTGCAGGGTAGTCCAGAAGCAGTTCTTTGGTTATTATAACTAAACAAGATTTCAATCCCATTAGGGGTAACATACAGCAGCAGGAGTAGACATTAGACATTTAACCCCAGTTATAGAAGGATACAAGAAGGGCTTATTCTTTAGCACTATGGTTCATCTCTTTACTAAGCAGTTGCTTATATTATGTGTGCAGGGTTACAGACTTAACTTATTAAGAGTTTAATGGGAAAGCACAGCAGGAAGAAAATTGTATGTGGATGCGAGTGTTTGTTGCCTCTGCAGGATGACTGTATAAAGTGCCCCTGTACCTGAGGGCTACATTTTAGAAATCTTGCCTACAGGCAATGCTTTTCAGCGTTCTGCTGCATTCATCTAATAACATTAAGCATGCTGCTTCTATACTCTATATCCCTACAAGATGATTCATTCTGTACTTAATGCTTGTAAAAATGATAGACAGTAGTCTCTCAGGGCTATCCCAACCTGCCTACATTTGGCACATTGTTCACAGGACTGGCAGTATAATGGCTTATGATTTTGATAACAGAAATATTTTCTTGTTTGCTTTTTATACATCCTGCTGCTGTTATAATAATAGTTTGACCCAGTGGGGTAGTTATATACACACAAGCTCAGTTAGGTCCAACTGTTATTCTCCATATTTTATGATCACATTGGTATCTGCAGGCCTTATGGGGGGCCGGGCCTCGGTGCAGTCATATGTCTGACCTACCATAGTTACGCCACTGTTTTGACTGTCATTTGGCAAAGGACTTTGAAGTTGGTTTTCAGTAGAGATTAAGGTGGTTATTTGCTAAAACTCAAATTTATCTCATAGTTTTATTAAACCAGGCTCGGCCAAAGTCCTATCCATGATTTCATCTTATTTAATAATTAAATAACTGGAAAAAGTGGGGTCTGCAAAAAACTCGATAAAAACAAGCAAATTGCTAGATTTTTTCGGGTTGTCGCCCGAAAATTCCCAATTTTTTGGATTATTGGACAAAACCCAGAGCAGACCACGATATCTTCAAATTGTAAAGGGGACATCTGCCATTAATTTTATATGACTGCGGCAGGTTTGAGGTATCAGAGTTTTGGATTCAGACTTTTTGCACCTTCGGGGTATAAAACATTTAGAAAAATTTGTAACTGGTCTGCTTAAAATGTGTGCTTTTGATAAAGTGTATAATAGTGGTTGTTGCTTGAAGTTTGGTTCTAGACTAAAAACAAATCAATAGCTTTAGATCAATACTAAGCAATGGATTAGTGAGACAGTTACACAGTTAGATAGAGAATATGAAAATATCTACTATGTCCTGCATGTTCTAGAGCTAGGCATTTTAAAGTTAATAAAGCAGCAGCATAACAATAGGGAAAGCCTGAACCAGATGTGGGCCCTTTCCCTCCTCTGTTTTGGGAAAATAAATGGATAAGATAAGTTGTATGTGGGTATTCTTTTCCATTAGTTATCCATCGTTACATACCTCCCAACTGTCCCTTTTTCGGAGGGACAGTCCCTCTTTTGACAGCTCAACCTGCAGTCCCTCATTTGTACTGGAAAGTCCCTATTTTCTCTGCACTGAACAGCCAGAAAAAGAAACAAAGTTTCTCACTTAATTGGCTTTTAGCAGAGAGCCCAGAACAGCTAACAGGTGCAAATAAGATACTTTGTAACAATTTTGAGACACAAAAACACAGTTTAGATAAGGAGAAATATTTTCAAACTTTCATGCCAAATTTTGTAAAACAAACATGGTAATTAGGGGGTGTGGCCACAGAAAGGGTGTGGTCAAAAAATTGCTGCGCTACATGCGGAAAGAAATTTTTTGTCCCTCTTTTTACTTCCAAAATGTTGGGAGGTATGTCGTTACATCAGCTGTATTGTTATTGATGAGGTATCTGTGCACCTTTTCTTTTTTTGTATCTATTGGCATGAAACATACTAACATAGTACAAGCCCTATGTGATCTGCAATGCACTAACATTGGGAAGAACAGGAACGGCATAGTTATTCAGAGCATGGCTTCATATACTTTTGAAACAGACTTGTAGTGGCTTTGTGATTGGTTATGGTACTGTGCATACGAACAGCTTTTGGGCTTTACTAACAAGGGGAAAATCTGCACTTGAGCAGTAACCAATAGCAGGTATTAGCTATGTCAGAAAAGCAGCAGGATAAATATTTGAAGGAAAAATTTGATTGGTAGCTAGAGGCAAAAAAAGTGTTAGTAAACGAGGCTCAAAAACTACTGGCAGCAACAAATGGTAAAAGTAAATATGAATTAAGTAATGAGGTATTTTTCAAATAAAAGCAAAAACAATGTTCACGTTACATCTATAGCCCCTGTCCAGCATCTAAAATAAACAAGTGCAGAAGACTCTACTACTTGTTACTCATAAGAAAAAAAGGCAGGGCAGGTGTTGGTTATGACTGCTTGGTATACTGTATGCTGACTATTATAATTTCAGTGTGGGGTTTTAAAGCAATATGACCATTTTCTTTTTCTCACAATAGGTATCATTTGAGAATGTTTTGTTAAGGGCTGAGTTAAGCAAACAATTGAATAGATATGATACAGTATATCACATGGTTCTCTTGCCCACAGGGCTATGCACCAGCATGAGAAACATTTAAGATAAGATGTCAAATGATATTTCCATTATATGTTGTAAGAAGTCAAGGCCAGGGACATTCTGGTACAGGTATAGGCACTATTATCCAGAATGCTTGAGGATGTGCGGTTCTCCGAAAAAGGGATCTTTCCATAATATGCATAACCAGACCTTAAATCTAAATCTGCTCAAATCATGCAAACGTTAATTAAACCCAATTAGATTGTTTTGCCTCCAGTAAGGAGATGGGATTAATTATTACAGAGATAAAGGGAATAATTTTTAAAAAAGTGTGGATTATTTGGATATGGAGTCTATGGGGCATGGCCTTTCTGTAATGTGTAGTTTTTTGGATAACTGATCACATAACTGTAGTGACGGGCGAATTCGTCCCATTTCGCTTTGCCACGAATTTCCCGCAAAATCAAATGGAAAAACTGGCCAAATGGCCAAATTTGCTGCAAATTCGCGCCTGGTGAATAAATTCGCCCATTACTATATACCTGTATTAACAATATGTAGAAACATTTCATTGGGATATGCAGACTTGAAATGAACCACCAACTCCCTCATCCCCTTCAGTATATAACCAGCAGTAAATACTCCATTAAGCCATATTATAGCAAGTCTGTAGGGACATGTTCTGTTCATTTAGCCATACTCTAACATATACAAGCTCTGGAGTGGTGATCAGTGTTACATATTATTCATATCCAGGCTTATGGCATGTCACAGAATAAGTGAAGTATATTACAGAGGCATCAAGGGATATCATTTATATGCATCTCAGATTGTATTGGCTCTCAGCAATACAATTTCACACAGGAAACTACAATATCTGCAAGCTAATCTCAGCCCACAATAGCTAACCACTATGATTATTAAAGGGCAATATGTAAACACAAAGTCCCTGCACAGAGTTAGTGACCTGCTCTTTCACACATTCAGCTGCTTTATATTTACACATGTATATTCAAACGGAAGAAAGAAACAGGCGGTGAGAAACTGCAATGCCGGAAAACTTCATTCCTTGTTAGCAAGTTTTTTGGGTGGCAGAAAGGCACCCAGCATTATGAATTCTAGGAGACTACTGAGGATAACTATAGAGCCAACATCATATGTATGCAAACTGAAGTTTTATGCTAAACAGGACTTTTCTGACATTTTTAATTCACTGGGGGAATAGGTTTCACCTTTACTTAATGGAAGTCCGCACAGAAGAACAGGTCTGCAAATCCATTTGCATTGTCCATCTAGAGTAATGTTTCTTTAAATAATTAAGATATTTAATATATACATACTATATATATATATATATATATATATATATATATATATATATATATATATATATATATATATATATATATATATATAGCGTCCATGTTGGGCCGGCACTACTCGTAAGAAAAGTGTTTGGTGCCAGGGTGCTATCAGCAAAGTGAGTAAGATATCCTGGAAAAAGGCGAGCACTCACAGGTCTTAAGGTACAAGAAAATCGGTGAAATTTATTGAAAATAAATAACTGACGTTTCGGCTAATCCTATAGCCTTTCATTTTCAATCACCAAGTGTTTATTATCATATCACTGTGCATCAGTGATGTGATAATAAACACTTGGTGATTGAAAATACGGAGTGCTGGTCCCTCTTGAATAATTCTAAATGTACTTTTGACCAAGCACCCACTACAAGAAAACTTTGGCAAGAGTGCGGGTACTTTTCAAACAAATATATATATATATAATATATATATATATATATATATATATATATATATATATATATATATATATATATATATATATACATACACTGTATATATACAGGTATAGGATGGGACCTGTTATCCGGAAACCCATTATCCAGAAAGTTCCAAATTACAGAAAGGTCATCTCCTATAGACTCCATTTTATCCAAATAAACCAAATTTTGAAAAATTTCTCTGTAATGATAAAACAATACCTTGTACTTGATCCAAACTAAGAGATTAGTAATCTTTATTGGAGGCAAAACCAGCAATTTGATTTATTTAATGTTTACTTGATTTTCTAGTAGACTTAAGGTATGACGATCCAAATTATATAAAGATCCATTATCCAGAAAGCCCCAGGTCCAGAGCATTCTGGATAACAGATCTCATACCTGTATTTATTTATTTATTTATTTATACACAAAGAGAGAGGTATTTTTAGCATGAATGCTACACCCAGCCTGTACCTATCCTCTCCCAGTGTTATGTAACAATTAGGGGTGGAGAGCACATAAATCAGTGCAAAGGCATTTGTGTGCATCAAAGTAAAGGTGACTATATACAACTGGTTTTGGGATATCCTTCCACTGACTGATTGGTTGGGAATTGTATAATGTAACCAAATGCCAGAAATAGCCCTGATCATATCAGGAAATAGATTGTGCCACATTAGGGTTGGCTAATGCTACTGTAACAGGCTGGTGGGAAGGTATCAGCAAGTCAGCATTTTATTCTGGAGAATAACCAAAATTGTTGTCTGATGCAATCTCAGGTAGGTCTGCTAAAACTACTTCCCAAGGGGCCTATATAAGCATTTAAGATTCATGTGTGACCAGCTATATAGTGATGGGCGAATTTATTCGGCAGGCTCGAATTTGCTGCGAATTTCTTCGATTCACTGCCGGCAAATAAATTTGCAAAACCACAGCGATAATTCGCCAGTGAAAATTCACCGGCGTCAAAAAAATGGACGCCGGCGTCCGTTTTTTTGGACACAGGCGCATTTTCGCCAGCAACGTCCCAAATTCGCCCATCACTACAGCTATAGCCTTAGTGCTATAATCACCATCCCTGCCCTAAATGTAATGGGTGACAGTAAGATTTAGCTTTTATTCTTTAAGCACCGATAATATGACTTTGCTGTTTAGGGTTGTCGTGTTTATGGTTTGTTGGCAGGGGGGATCTGGAGAGATATGTTATTATTTCAGATACCCCATTTATTCTTTTTCCTTTGCAAAGGAAATTGGTACAAGAGACATTTTTAAGTGTTAAAAGGGAAGTTCCCAGTCCGACAGAAAAATACACCAGAATCATAAATGCATTATGATGAAATCCTTGCAGAATTGTGTTTCTTTAACATACAAACCCACTGCCCTAGAAATGAATCATTTCCTTAATGCAGACTGAAGTAGCTGGGTTCCGGCATCACGCTTCAGCTTCTTTCCATTTACTGGGTGCCAGTGGGAAGCAACAGTAGCAGCAGCGATTGATATCTGTGAGCTGGAGAATATATCTGCCGCTGGAGACTGTGCAGAGCAGGAGAGGCTAGCCATGAATGTAGAGGTGTTGTTGCTGTGCCAGGCTGATGATGGGCTATGCACTACTGCTGCATGATGTTAGGCATTGGCAGGCTGAAAAACACTGTCTCTTTGCCATTTCTCTGTGCCCAGGTAAGGACTTTACCATTCTATTTTCCTGTTTAGCATGAAACTTCAGTTTGCATAGATGCGGTGTTGGCTCTACAGTTATCCTCAGTAGTCTTCTAGCATTCAGAATAATGGGTGCCTTTCTGCCACCCAAAAAACTTGCTAATAAGGAATGAAGTTTTCTGGCATTGCAGTTTCTCACTGCCTGTTTCTTTCTTCCATAATGTTTACATAATGTGAATGTGAATGTAAATATAAAGCAGCTGAATGTGTGACAAGAGCAGGTCACTAACTCTGTGTAGGGACTTTGTGTTTACATATTGCCCTTTAATAATCATAGTGGTTAGCTATTGTGGGCTGAGATTAGCTTGCAGATATTGTAGTTTCCTGTGTGAAATTGTATTGCTGAGAGCCAATACAATGTGAGATGCATATAAATGATATCCCTTGATGCCTCTGTAATATACTTCACTTATTCTGTGACATGCCATAAGCCTGGATATGAATAATATGTAACACTGATCACCACTCCAGAGCTTGTATATGTTAGAGTATGGCTAAATGAACAGAACATGTCCCTACAGACTTGCTATAATATGGCTTAATGGAGTATTTACTGCTGGTTATATACTGAAGGGGATGAGGGAGTTGGCGGTTCATTTCAAGCCTGCATATCCCAATGAAATGTTTCTACATGTTGTTAATACAGGCATGGGATCAGTTATCCATAAACGTTATCTAGAATGCTACAGATTACAGAAATGCCATCTCCCATAGACTCCATTTTATCCAAATAATCTAAATTTTTAAAAATGATTTCCTTTTTCTCTGTAATAATAAAACAGTAGCTTGTACTTGATCCCAACTAAGATATAATTAATCCTTATTGAGAGCAAAACCAGCCAATTTGATTTATTTAATGTTTACATGATTTTCTAGTATGAAGATCCAAATTACAGAAAGATTCATTATCTGGAAAACCCCAGGTCCCATACCTGTAGTCTAAATGGGCAGGTTTGCATCTGCCAACCAATATAAACAGTAGCACATAGGCAGACTGTGCCTGATTTATGATGTCTATATTGGAGTATTATATCATAGGTGTTAAAAAAAACAGCTTTTCTTGTGCTTTATGTCAGGATAAAATGAAGGCAGTAATTGCCAGCCTGCAGCCCTCCAGAAATTGTTGATTACAACTCACAGATGGGCTGACTGCATATAAGGATTGAAGGTTGTCTTAGTTGGCTTTGTATATCAATACTCAAGGCAATTCTTTTAATTTTATATGATTATTTTTGAAACCAGTTTTCATTCACTTATCTGTAGTGATGGGTGAATTTATTCGGCAGGTATGGATTTGCGGCGAATTTCCGCATTTTACCACCAAATTGTTCGCCAAACTGGTCCAAATATTTACCGCGAGAAAATTTGTTGCGACAATATAGTCACTAGTGAAAAATTGTCAAGTGCATTAAAATTGTTGCGCGTCAAAATAATTTTTCTGCCCATTGACTTCAATGTGCTTAAATAATTTTTTGTCATTTCGCAAATTTTTTCAGAGTTTTGCGATTTTTTATTGTGGCCCCATCACTACGTATCTGTACTATTATATAATGCTGAGTCTGTACATTTTAGCTTCCTCTTCAGTGACTTATTGACTAAAACAGATTCTAAATTGCTGTGGTACAGTAACTAAAAACAACCATATTGTTTTAATAAGTCTGCTGTAAGATTGGTAGCCTCAATAACTGCACTGGTGCCATTTACAACTTATGTTAAAATATGTCAATTGTGTTTAATAGAGTCAGACAATGATATAATACTGGTAACTGACAGTTAGATTAGGTAGTGACTTTTATAAGCAAAACAAGAACATTGGCAGCGTTGTGGAGACAGTGCTGGTAGGTTTAAGTTCACCTTTTGTAATAGCTGCTCGGGGTCTGGATCCCCTCCAGTGGATTCATTTAGAGAGCAAAATTCTAGATTGGCGCCCTATTCTTGTGCAGCGTTATAGTAAATTGACACTACGTTGGTCAATAGGAGATACTTTTCATGTGGTATGGTACCACAAATGAGACCCTCGTTTTTCAGGGGAAGGCCTTTGCAATGGGGTGGAGGCAGGGTGTAGTGTAACTATAATGGTTTGTGATATGCACAAGAGATGGGCGCCAGTGGTTTTGTTTTGCTTAACCATAAACTGAGTTTCATGACCAAAACCAGAGTTCACATAGGAGTATAGAACACGGGATAAAACATAGATCAACCAAAAGAGCAATGTATACTCACAATACCAAGTATAGAATGAATCCCTGCAGGCCAGGGAATACACAGCAAACAGCACAGGCACTATATTCCCAACTTTCAGGATCACCCTAAGTGGAACTCAGAAGACTATGTACCTCCCTGGGTCTAACACTTAGTTCCTACGGTGGGGTCAGTAATACCCGGGATCTTAATCCCTCTAATATCCTCGTCGGAGCCTTGAGCTGCGCAACTATATACCCTATCTATGACTCCTAGAGTGATCTATACAAGGGTATAACTATCATTTTACTATACTCAAACTGGGTTCCACTACCCCTATCCTCTGCTGCTCAACAGAGGAAAGGTTCAGCCAGCAATGGACACTGAGCACATTGCTTAACCCTTTTTATACTGTGGCACAGTGCCATCTACTGGTCACTATAGAGGAAAAGTGAATCATCAGGGATAAAGCCCCTGATCAGGACCCTTAGCTGTCTAAATTACTGGGGATGAGCCTGCTTGTATCAGGTAAGGGTGTTTAAATTATCACATCCCTACACTTGTAAGTGTCCCATCGCTATAGGGCAAGTATTACCTGGACAAGCTACTTCCATTCTATCAATCCGTAGTTGGAGGCCATTGATATTCTTGTTAGCTAACTCTGCCAGTCTCATACCTCTAAGGTACACTAGTACAGCTGCTAGTCTGTCAGTTTCTATTACCTCATTCCCCCAATTTTCACTAAAGGCATGACTCCTTTAGACCACTCTACTGGTATGCTGTACTGTACTGCTACCGTGTACAGAAGGTGGCGTCCAAAGACGAAGTGACATGTGCTCCCACCAATTTTACCAAACATAGCATGGGAAATAGTCACTACATCCTTGGATCCTTGGGCTAATAGGGGAAAACATCCCTTCCAAAGACATAGGTTACAGATACCACCTAATAGAGGAATCCCAAACCAGTAGGGCAGGGTGCCCATACTTTACTAATGTGGGGTCTACTTTTAGAGGGTTATTTATCAAGGTCTGAATTTATCTCAATATCGGCTGCTACAAACTCCGATCTAACCCGCTTGGGTTTTTAACGCTTATTTATTATTACATTTTCCCGAAAATTACCTTTGCGGGAAAAGCTCAGATTTTCATGATTTTTTCGTAAATTTCTCCCGAATTTTTCACATTGTGAAATTGCCGAAACCCCCGAAAAAAAAACAAAAATCAATGGGACTGTTCCCATTGACTGTATTGCAACCTCAACAGGTTTGAGATGCCGTGTTTTTTATTCATGCTTTTTAGCCCTGGGGGTTTAATAAATTCCACAAATTCGTGATTTTTTTAAAAGCCTATTATAACACAGAAAAATCACGAATTGTTCAGATTTTGGGGAATTTTGGGTATTCGGAGCTTAGTAAATAACCCTCTTAGTGATTGTGCCATTATGATCTACATCCATAATATCATTGTTAGCATTCTGTTACATGGAAAATATTAATTAAATACTTATTTAGGAGAAAATGTATATTGCTATATTTAACAAACTATTTTTTATGTAACCGTAACATGATAAAGTTCTAAATGAAAAGCATGAAACAGGAGGGTGATTTAGACAAGCTGTTTGTTGACAGTGTCTTGAAATCTACTGATCACCAACTAAAGCTCTACTGGTAGATCCTGATCTACCTTTTGGACACTCCTGCAGTATTGGATCTACCCCATGGGTCCCTCTGGTATTTTTATTTCATATGTTTTTAATATATATACTACTCTGAGTGCTGTTCCTTACCCACTATTTCCTTTGATATATGTTCTCAACAATAAACACCAGCACCTAAGTCTGTACTTGCTATGATGCTGTTCTCCTTATTCTATGTATGTAGGGGGCGATGAGCGCATGTGTATTTGGAGGGGTTGAAATTGATTGATTTTGCTCTTTTTCAACCCAACGTAACTATGTAGCTATATGTTTTTGGGGAATTTCAAACGTAAATTATTAATTCCTGAATTATGAAAACCTGGCCTGATTTTACAAGTCCGAGCAAAGAGCTTTCTGATCAGAGAATGAATTAGAAGTAACCAGTGTGTATCATTAAATGCTAGGAAGGAGATTGTACATCAAACTAGATTAGGATCAAATAACAGAAATGGAGCTAAAGGCTGCAGAGCGCTTGTAGAATTGATGTACTTGACCACCCTGCAGTCTATAAACCTTTAGCTGGTTTTCTTGCTATATGTGCATCTTCCCCTCAATGATACTGTGTGGACATAGCAATTGATACATTAAGATTAAAGCTTTATCAATAATAACCTTTAAAATTTGTTAAAGTGCATTAATTGCACACATTAAGCAGAAGCTGAGGACAAACAAAAGGGTTCAAATTTAGTAGAGAAAAAAGTCATTTAATTTCAAGAAGAATATTGATCTTTTGCTAACTGTATTACAGCTCAGGCTTAGGGAACTAATCTGCAATGCAAGTCAAGTTTACAGGCTTTGTAAATTCCTATTGTCACTGTGAATATTGTTTTAAAAAAGTATATTGACATGTCATGCAACTGTGTTCAGGAATTAACAAAGGCAAGAAACTAAGCTTGTCTGTAGAGATAAAGGCAGTGTGTCTTGCTGACTAGAATAGTCCTATTAAGGGCTCCTTTATAAATGTATGTGCAATATGCACAGCACCGAAATGCACACAAGCAAGTTATACTCGTGCACACATTGTATTAGGCATAGCACGCCAATGTAAACTGCATTAATAATGACATTAACTTGTAATTCACTAGGCACAAGTCAGTTGAGTGTAGGCACAACACGTTAAGGGAATCCATGGAAGTAATGCATTCTTAATGCAGGTGTTAGTTTAAGGGTTCCCTTGAATCGATGGATTTAACCATTCATCTACCACAGGCCCAGAACTAGGGGTAGGCAGAAGAGGAATGGGCCTAGGGAACTATAATGGAGGGGGGCAGGTACGTCTTTTTTCGCCTACCCCTAGTGTGGACCCTTGTCATCCCATCACCCACATGCCCATTATCTCCCTCCTCCCCATGGCCGCACATAATCGCAAGTGGGTGTGGAGGGGTGAGGAGGCCTGCTGGGTTGCTACCAGTGAATCAGCCTTTTCTTTGTCCTTCAGGTGTTTAGAACTGAGAAATGTCAGATTACCTTTCTCTGCTCACGTAGCAAATTCACTAACCTCCGAAAATTCGCCAGCAACGGCTTCGCTCACAGCGCGACACTTCGCCAGGCGAAAGTTGTGTCCAGGGCGCCGAATGCTGGCGAAGTTGCACTAGCGTTCTGCGGCAAGCAAATCGAAGTTGCACTAGCGTTGGCTAATTTGCATACGGCGGGAAGTTAAAGTTGAATGGACGTATATGTTGCAGCCAATACATTACACTACAGAAGCCTGGGAAACCTTAATAAAATAAAATAGAGTTGTTATATTGCCCTATACATGTGCCCACTGTATAGTTTATGTGCCATATGTTAGGAAAAATAGGGGGGAAGCCGGGTACTCCAGAAAAAATTTACAATCTTTTGCAGCCTGTCATCCTGAAATATGAAAAGTCGCCAGCATTTTTTGGGACTTAGAAAAATCTTTAACTATTTTTTGAGGAACTCCTATCTACTCTATTGCACTTCGCCTGGTCTGAGATGGTAAAGGGAAGTCTGGCGCAAGAGGTAACGTTCAGTAAAATCCGCATCTTAGTGAATTTGCGAAGTAACGCTCTTTCGCCAGAGCGAAACTTCGCCTGGCGTAAGAGTGTGAAGTAGCGCTAGAGTCTATCTCCTTCACTAGCGATGTTATGCCAGCGTTAGTCACTTCACCCTTTAGTAAATTTGCCCCTTAGTTCATTGTTTAAATACAGCAACAGCACAAGACTTTCTTTTCTCACTAACTTAAGTTTCAGCTGACCGTAGTCAGCAATCAGAAATGAAATGCAAGTGGCACTGTTGTTTCAAATTCATAATTGTTATCAAACCACTAAAATCTTGAAAACTAGAGAAAATATATGTAAATTGCAAAAGTGTTCTGAGCAATTTTACCTTGATTTGTTTTGAGGGTTTTATGTCGTTAAAAATGGGATTCATAAGGAAAAAGTCCACATTTTCCAATGCAGTCACAAAGCCCAGCTATATTTCTTCTTAAACCAATTAAAATGATATTCTCTGCTGGATGTATGCATCATTAAGCGAATCTGGTGTTTGTATGCATAGGGGTGAAAAAGAGGAGAATATCTAGGACTATGGCTAGCTCTTGATGATGAGTTCTGATGCAAAGTCATGGTAGCTTCATTTTGAGAAACAATGCTGTAGAGGTAGCAAAGCATTACAATTAGTTGCTTGACTTGCATATGACTCAATATCGGCCCCCAACCCCTTCACCCCAGTAAATAACAACCACAACATTTTTGGGTGCAAAGGCTGCAGCTTGCTTTATTACATAACCTTACCAAGCTTAGGATAAAATATCCACCAAACAGACCAACACTATTATTATTGTTATGATAACATAATTATTGTTCTTATAACAAATTAATAACATGTTGACATATGTAAAACACTAGCCACTTAAGGCTGCCTATAACAGTTAACAATAGCTTACAATATATTAACAGTACTCCTCTTAACCAACCCGTTGTCCAGCCTAAGGCAAGCCTCCATCACCTATTTCCTCGCCTACTGAGCCTCCTTGCCCCTAAGCTTAGTCCCAGGCCAATCTCACCTTAACACTACAGCCCCCTTTTGGATACCCAGTAGGGCAGCCCCACTACGCCAAAGCTGAAACGTTATCTCCCATTCCTCCATGTCAGGTGGGCGGGAGGGAAACATGGACTACACGTGTAGTCCCCAAGGTATGACTGGGTTCCCGCACTTTCTCCCTTCTATTTAAAGGCTAAGCCCTTCTCTCTTTAACCCTGCTTGTCCCTGCACTACAATCCCATAATGCCAAGCATAAATCCCCCCACTGATTTTCCTACTCGTCCCTCAGTCGTGCCCCTTTCTGCTCCACCTGTCCTAGTGTCGCTCCACGGGCTTCTGGACTGGGAGTGGCAAGGAGAAAGGATAAAAGGGGGAGTTACTGGAAAGGGGCGGTTCACCTTTAAGGTAAGGCAATTGGTTTTCATTATTTATTTTGTATAGTTTTATAGTTATTTGCCTTTTTCTTCTGACTATTTGCAGCTTTCAAATGGGCGTCGCTGACTTCTTTCTAAAACACAAATACTCTGTAAGGCTACAAATGTATTGTTATTGTTACTTTTTATTACTGATCCATCTATTCAGTCCTCTCCTATTGATATTCCAGTCTTATTCAAATCAATGCATGGTTGCTAGGGGAATTTGGACCCTAGTTAGCAGATTGCTTAAGATGCAACTTGAAGAGCTGCTGAATAAAAAGCTAAATAACTCAAAAATCTTCAATAATAAAAAATTAAAACAAATTGCAAATTGTCTCAGAATATCACTCTCTACATCATACTAAAAGTTCTCTCAAAGGTGAACAACTCCTTTAAGTGAAATTTTAGGTTTTGCATTTGCTAAATGATATGGGGTTTCCAATGATTGAGAAACATTATTCCTCACTGGTCACCTTAAGTCCTTTGACATGAACTACCATTGCAATATCTCTAGCTACTCCCCTGAATACCATCAATGTGCCCACCTCCACCTTTATGTAGCAAATAGTCTCCTGCAAGCCACATTCAGGTTTTTCTCAAACCCACTGCCCCAGGCACATGAAAGCATTTATATGTTTATATTCCCTTATGAAAAAAATAATTAGAAAGAAAACAAAATGGTGGCAACGGCATACATTTTATATGGTAAATATATTCATATATATATATATATATATATATATATATATATATATATATATATATATATATATATATATATATATATATAGAGCTGACTTTTATTTAAGGGAAATTAATGGATTGTTAAATATTATCTATTCCTCTGGCAATTCTGCCGTTTCCAGGGCTTAGATGTTTTAAGTATAAAGGTATAAATATTTTAGTTCTGTGACAGTAGTAATTAAAGTCAGGAGTCAGGATTTTGAGGTAAAACATTAATAATTCACATTTGATATTGGCTGAACATTTGAATTACTTCTCTTAAGTGGCATTTTTCCTTTGAAACCCTTTTAATTAGTTATGTAGGTTTTGTTGTGCTTGTTTTAACCAATCTGCACTGTCAAACAAAGCAATGCTATTTAAACATTAGGCTGTGGGTTGTTTTATTCTTTCCAGCAGCCTCCCTTGTATGAAAGACACACAATGCCATAAACCTTGGATTGCTGTGACATTATTTTTCTCACAAATACTTGTAATAACACTGCATCTTGCTTCTTTCAGTTAGCCACAGGAGTCTGTTCCTAATTAAATGTCAATACATCAGACCTATATCATACAAGGTCACAAGTATTGAAGAGCTATAGATACTTAGGGGGTCATTTTCAATCTCAAAGGTAGAGTACTGCTTCATGCAACTCCTCATCTCAGCTGGATCCTTGCAGCCGTATTGGAGGAAGGCTCTGTAGGCCCTTTCAGCACATTCACTCTCGGGCACAGGTGGTTCTTACCCACAAACAGTAGATTTATTAAACAGAAATGTACTTCCTTAATGTTTTTTGGCATAATATCACATCATACACAAAGTTCACACCACCGGTGTCTGTCCCAGTGTACCAGGTTCTCCAAGGAATTCCTACACTTGATGGGTAACACTCGTCTATACTGCACTTAGCCACAAAGGTCATGCAAAAAGCTGCTTTTACTAGCTCACCCGTATAGAACACTACTAGAGCGTCCAAAATCAGGAGCTACCTGCCACTAACTTTGCCTCTGCAGCCATGGGGGGGGGGCTGGGGGTATAGGGGATCTGGTGGGGGGCTCACAGATAAGTTGGCACTAGGGTTGCCACTTTTTCTGGAAAAAAATACCGGCTTTCCTATATATTTATAATTTTTCCCTTTTAATAACATTGGGATTGACCATCATTTTTACCGGCCAGTTGGCACACAAAATTACAGTAAACCCATGATGTTGCTTGCATCCTAGGTCATACATGATTTTGTTCAAGGGTGCCCGGGGTCAACCCTATGGGTTAAATCTCCTTAATGAGGCCTCCTACCTCAGGCACTCAAACAGTATCCTCGAACATTACTATATATATATAGTTTATCAGAAGAAGCGACACTCACAGCTTGTAATGTGAATAAAAAGAAAATTTTATTGTGAACGCCCTCAAGGCTTGTTTGTTTCTGCACTTTGATAAAGGCTGAGGAGTCAGCCGAAACGTTAGTCGCGCCTTGAGGGTGTTCACAATAAAATATTGTAATACATGTAAATGAACACTAATACATAGAGAAGAAATGTTCTATGCATACATAATAACTAGAGTTCCAGGAATTTTTTATTCAACCTGCACCCCTGTGCCTATATTTATGTATATAAGTATGAGATCCGTTATTGGGAAACCCGTTATCCATAAAACTCAGAATTACGGGAAGGCCTTCTCCCATAGACTCCAGTATATCCAAATAATTCAAAAGTTTCAAAATAATTTCCTTTTTCTCGGTAATAATAAAAAAGTACCTTGTACTTAATCCAAACTAAGATATAATTAATCCTTATTGGAAGCAAAACCACCTGTTGGGTTTATTAACATGATTTTCTAGTAGACTTAAGGTATGAAGGTCCAAATTACAGAAAGATCTGTTATCCAGAAAAACCCAGGTCCTGAGCATTCTGGATAACAGGTCTATACCTCTACAGGTATAGGATCCATTATCCAGAAACCCCTTAACCAGAAAATTCCCATTGACTCCATATTAATTAAACCAATAAAAAATTGAAAAAAAACATTGCTTTTTTTTCTTTAATAACAATACAGTACCTTCTACTTGATCCCAACTAAAATATAATTAATCCTTGTTGAAAGCAAAACAATTCTTTTTGATTTATTTAATCTTCATTTTAGTAAACTTAAAGCAGGGTGATGCAAAGTACGGAAGCATCCCTTATCTGGAAAACCCCAGAGCGTTCTGGATAACAGGTCCCAAACCTGTATTATTATTATTATTTTGTATTAGTGAAGGATTTATGGTTCAGTAAAATGAAAGATGAGTACCTTTGCATGGCACTGTGTGTGAAACAGTATTTATATAAACACAGAGATCAAGTTTGATGAAAATGAGCAATTTGTATGGGCGCCAAGAAAATAATATGAGCAAAATAAACAGCTGTAAAGTCACTTTGTTTTTTAGGCGCCGTCAAACTTAGATACATGATTTATTTGCAATTTATTTACATATAACAAAAACATTGCCAGAGGGCCTAAAGGACAGCTCCATTTGTGGATCTCTAATTTGCCACGTTTATGTTAATTATTTTATTTCTATTTTATGCTTCCGGGAAGAGTTGTACACCAAGATTGCTCTGATTAATGAAGATTATGCTGGGAACACAGACACAGTGTTTGGAAGTATATTGCATTAATAAATACCATATGGATGGTAGAGCATTTGCACTTCCTACAATGGATTTGCTCTTATAAGGGTAGGGACACACTGGGCGATTTGGGGAGTTTTAGTCGCCTGGCGACTAATCGCCGTGACTTTTCTCCCCGAATGCCTCCCCTCGCTCTGCGCCTGGCTAAAATGAAAAATCGCCTGCGCTAATCACACGCGGCGATTCGTTTTCCGAAATCGCCCGAAGTTGCCTCACGAGGAAACTTCGGGCGACTTCGGAAAACGAATCGCCGCGTGTGATTAGCGCAGGCGATTTTTCATTTTAGCCAGGCGCAGAGCGAGGGGAGGCATTCGGGGAGAAAAGTCACGGCGATTAGTCGCCAGGCGACTAAAACTCCCCAAATCGCCCAGTGTGTCCCTACCCTAAATGGCAATTAGAGACATGATTCCGTTTCAACAGGAACAAAATAAGCACCGGCAGAAAGGATTAATAGACGCAAAAGGCACTACAATTTTTCTGTGAAATATGTGTATATAACAGGGTTGCATCGAATCCACCAGTTTGGATTCGGCCAAACCCCTGAATCATTTGTGAAAGATTTGGGCGAATACCGAACCCTAATTTACAAATGCAAATTTATAAATTTTGCCGAATCTTGTGCAAATACCGAAACAAATTTGGATTTGGTGTATATAGTATATAATAAATATTTATGCATTATTTGCTAATCCCTTTTATTCTTGCATGTCTTAACTGTGGCAGTTAATGGGCAGGCATCATTGCGTGATTTGGTTCTCAAGTAGACATGTATTGGCACTGCTGTCTTGCACTACTGGGCTCTTGGCTTCGCTGTTCCCCTAGGTGTTCTGGATTAATTCCACTATCTGAAAATGCTGGTGGGTTAATTGTTTTTTTTTTTATTAATTTGACCCTGGTAGATTTGTATGACTTTATAGGGAAACTAGATTGTATGTTCTACTGATTCCAGAACCTGCAGTGCTCTAAGGCACAGAGTAATATATTGTCTCTGTATCAATAAAGGATGGTTATTCCCCCCACTGGTTGCTTGCTGATCCCCCCCCAGGTTGTGCCCCTCATCCCATTGCACCCTAGACAGCCACCTTTCATGCCTACCCCTAGTTCTGGCTCTTGGCCCATTTGTTTTTATTTGTCCATTTGTTTGGTCCATATTGCAGATACCATAGGGCAGATTTGCTAAAAGGTGAAGCGACTAACGTTTGCGAAAATTCACCAGCATGATGTCATTTCGTTACTTCGCAGATTTACTAATGGGCGCAGGCGTAACTACACTAGCGAAGGAGATAGACTCCCTTACGCCTGGCGAAGTTGTGTTCCGGTGAAGGGACTTAACTACGCAAATTCACTGATATGTGGATTTTACTGAACGTTACCACTTACCGACTTGCCTTTGCCACCTTAGACCAGATGAAGTGTAGATAGGACTTCCTCAAAAAATAGTTGAAATTTTTCTGTCTCAAAAAACGCTGGCGACTTTCCATTGTTCAGGGTGATAGGCTGCAAAAGATCGTAAATTTTTTCTGGGGTACCCGGCTTCCCCCTTGCATTTCCTAACATATGGCACATAAACTATACACTGGGCTCATGTGTAGGGCAATATAACAACTCTATTTTATTTTATTAAGGTTTCCCGGGCTTGTGTAGTGTAATGTATTTGCTGCAACATATACGTCCTTTGAACTTTAACTTCCCACCGCATGCAAATTAGCCAACGCTAGCGCAACTTCGATTTGCTTGCCACAGTAACGCTAGTGCAACTTTGCCAGCGTTCGGCACCCTGGACACAACCGGATTTTAGTGAATTAGCGTTGTCCTGGCGAATCTACACCTGGTGAAGAGTTGCGATGTGTGCGAAGCAGACGCTCGGCGCTTAGTGAATCTGCCCCCATGAGTGCAATGAATGTTGCTGCTTCCCTTTTCTTATATTATATGACTAAATGCATAAGACATATCCTGTATCATAAATAGTTATTGTACTTGATTAAGTTTTAGGGTAATCAAATGTATTTGAGAGCTTATAATAAAGTTTGATATATGCACCTATCTGTTGTACTGCAGAATATGATGGTGCTTTCTAAATATGTGTTAATAATGATAACAAAGGGAGTGCCTAATTGTGTTTTATATAGCTCTTTCTGATCCTAAAATCCTGTTTGGAACCTCCATGGACCTAAAAGCTATTGTACTTCTCACTGCCTAAAGTCATTACATCTCATGGACAGATTTGTTTCCGCTCTCTTGCACTGCAGTTCTCATGAGCTTTCTCAGAGCAAAACACATTTAATGAAATGGCTATATAGCCAGATATACATGGGTGTTATTACTACATGTTCTCTTGGAGTAATAGGAGAGTTAGGAACAATCATCACAAATATGTCGACACATTTTGAAAGAAAAATATTTCATGAATAAGGGTTTTCAGATTGAATAATGTGAGACCTTTCCATCAATCTGCATAAAACGTATGACATTCAACAGCATTATCAGGTTGGGCAGGTTACAGATAACCGGTAACAGGTCCTATACATTGGTTTAGGCTAAAGTAAACACTTTATTTGGTGACAGTATTCTTTTATTTGAAGTACTCTTGTTGGCCTTTACACTGAATATTATTTATTTAAAAGCGACGGGGGAACCTCAGGTTATATTATTGTCATCAGCACCTGTCAACCAATGTTTACAGCCATATAAATGCTAAGAAGGAAACATTATATGTCACTCAGATTTATGTAATTTAATCATGAAGCTCAAGTTTACAAATAAATATGATTTGCTTCTGCCAGCAGAGCAGAGAATAATCTGAGCTTAACCACCAGGAACATACACGTCGGTAACAAGAGACCGAGGCCCACTTGCTACCCGTAGGAACAGTAAACTGATTGCTGTGAAACAAGATGAGTAAATGCAAAGTAAATTCAAATATTATACTTGATATTCCACTACTAACTGCAATAAAATTCAGGATGAAAACCATTAAAGGAAAAATGTTAAGAAATGAGCTACTGTATATTATAATAGGTTTTTTTCTGTTTACTACATTTCCATGCCTTGTGCTCCCACTGGGTCATAATCTTTATCTTTACTGTATAATCATTCCAAAGCAACAAACCTAGTTCTAGTAGTCAATGAGAAGCTTTAGATTGATTGCTGCTGTGGCAGTGGTTTTCTGTTTCTCCACTTCCCATTGCTGAGGGTCCATTGCTTGTGCACCAGGGTCCTTTGTTAACTGCAGTGAGTTTTACAGTTTCATTATTCCCGAATCATTTGGTGCATTCTTTAAAAAATAAATCATACCATTTTACAGTCACAAACAAGGTTCTTTCTCCTTTTTCTTTTTTAAATAAATAAATTGAACTTTTTATCCTTGTGTGTTCTGTAGTTTTAGGAGACACTTTAATAAAGAAAGTTAATGAAACCCTATTATTACCCTTTTTGACTTCCCTGACTAATAAATGCATTTTTTTTGGTATAACATTTATTTTCAAGTATACACTTGAGTGAGAATTGTCATACTGGTTATTTTGACTGATGCATTCTCCAAAGGTTCCAACAAAAATGTAGCCTTGGTCTGGCCAAGTAGTGTACTATAGAATCTTCTTCACCCAGTTAATGATTTACAGGTATACGATTTGTTATCCAGAAAGCTCTGAATTATGGGAAAGCCATCTCCCATGGACTCCATTTTAATCAAATAATTCAAAATGTTTTGACATATACCTTTTTGAAGATTTGAAGCCAATAATGTAACAAAAGGCACCAGTTATGGTAATCCATACCAACCAGCAGTCACAATTTACTGGTTGCCTATTTGAAAGCAAACATCAAAATGCTTGCTAGTGATTAATAGACTACTTAATTTTTCCTACTCAATGGGAGTTATGCCTGATTGTGCAGCATAGAAAGAGTTATAGGAGAATTAAACCCAAGCCAATGGGGGTGCCAGTTTGTTAGATGCCTTTTGTTAACTATCCTCCCAATGACACTATAGCTACCCTTTTCCCAAAAGCAGAAACTTCTCTAAAAAAAATATGGCCCAGGAGGGTGCCACCACCATCTTCTTGCTTGCTTGCAGGTACCCCCTATGCCAAATAAAGCAGGGCACATGTACAGTACAACAAACACAGAAGAAGTCCTGTACTGATATGCATGATCCCACGGCTCTGCAGGAGATACAGGGAGCAGGCAGCAAAATGCCAGTGGCACAACATACACCAAAGTACTCTGGGACAGTCCATTTTTATTTAAAGTGTAGAGTATGCCTGTGGTAGTAAGCTGGGTATAGTCATCTCTAAACATATTGGGCAGTAATTTGGGGTTTTTGTTTTACTTTAATCATCAACATACAATATGTAGTCGAAAATAACAATGACCATAGAACACTTTATTTCCAACTTTCCAGCTTGGTGGTCCTATTCCTTTAAGAAAAAGTTGTCTAAAAAGAACCAGAGTCAGTCTCTTAAAGCTATTTCCTGCAAGTATTGATTGTATACTTGTAGTCCTTACACTGGCACTTTAAATTGCTAAAAAAAAATAACCTTATGCACTCAACATTTTAACATAGTTTAAAAGCAATTATAATGCGGTATGAGACAGTCCAAACCGTAACTAAATGAAAATCAAGATTAATGAACAACTCTGGTTGATATTTGCTTCTAGCAATTATCTGTAAAAAGAAACCTGAAAGGATAAGAAGAGGAGATTGCATGGGGAGACACAGTCAGGGCACTATTTGAAGCAAGGTGATATTGGGGGGGCTTTACACGAGAATCAATTGTGTAGTCAGTCAGAGCAAGGTGAGACTTTATGAGTTTATGGATTATACTGGGGGTTGCTGTCATGAACAAAAAAGATTAAATACAGTAATATAAAAAGATGGATGACCACTTTTTTCAGCTTATACACATGCCATTTACTTTAACAACAAAAAGGGCACAGAAAGTGTTCTCCATCCACGTGATTATATATTGCCTACAAACTGGTTTGCCTACAAATAATCATTCATCGTAGTTTATTATTGTAGTTTATTAATGTAACAAATATAAAGCCCTGGATCTAGAATAATCAAAAGCAACATACGGCAACATACGGCCCTGCCCCCATCACATTTGTGGGGTGCCATCCTGGGGTTGTGCATTTCACATCCATTTATGCCTGCTTTACCGCTTTTCCCACTAAATTGCCTAAAGTTCCTATGCACATCATAAGGGAAACACCAACCAGCATGAGGAAAAGGGATGCTGTATCCTTGTCCTGTCTCACATTCAAAAAATATAGAACTAATTGGATAAATCAACCATTTCTTGACCATTTAGCAGAGAGACCAAGAGTCAGGAGAATGCTTTGGATGGTGTTGCAGTGATTCCAGTCTTTCTTTTAGGACTTGCAATGAGAAAAGAGGTTTGTGTAATTGGGGGGTATTGGCATCTTTCACTACTATCAATTGACTGGTCAGACTCCAGTGATGTGGGACCCAACACTCATGTCGTTTTTGGGGAAGATTCTAGTTCCTTGCAAATCCATGCACAAAATATGGCTGGATGTGGACTTATTTTTTGATTTTCAGAGGAAGGGGTAGGGGAGTACATACAACAACGTGGTTCAGTTGAAACATTCTACATTAAAAAAATAAGATTAAATAGTCATCAATACTTAATATAACAAATTACAATCCAACATGACATCTTGAATGTAATAAATACACTGTGCTTTAATGTTTGGTTTGTCTGGTTGGTTGGCATAAACCTTAGAATCCTCAGAGTTCAAGTGGATTAATGTCTAGCCTTCGAATTTTCCAGGGCAGCCTCTGGCTAAGTAGGTAAGCTTAATGGATGGGAAGGCTTTATTAATTTAGTTGCTTGATGTGGACTTTTATTAAAACACCGTCCTTTTAATAATGTTAATAATGTAACGTAACTGGATGGTGTTGCAGTGATTCCAGTCTTTCTTTTAGGACTTGCAATGAGAAAAGAGGTTTGTGTAATTGGGGGGTGTTGCCATCTTTCACTACTATCAATTGACAACACTATCCCAAGTTCCTATCCATACACTTCACTTATAAAACTTTGCTTTTTACAAGGAAATATAAATGAGCCACAGAAGGCTTAAAATGTGACAGAATATAGTGAATATAGTGAAAGTTGATACAGTATGATACAGTGATACAGTTTAGCTATATTCATGTAACTACATCTTCATTTTTCAGAAGAACAACAACAACGTGGGGACATGTACAACTGACTATTCATTCCCTAATCTCGGAATGTTCCAGCTGGATGTCACATTGAAGAATGGGAGCAATTTAGCAGCACGTGATCGAGGAGGTACCGAAATGATATGCTTGTTGTGTTACAGGGAATATGAGTGTTGCCACTATGTATATATTGCTCTGCAGAAGCACATGAACTGTAATACAAGAAAACAGCTATCCTAGGTTGTCCCATCAAGAATTCCAGAGGCTGGTCTCTTGAATTAAGCGCTCCAAATGGTCAGTTGCAATAAACAGTGGAAACATGTACAGTATAGGATCCATTATTCAGAAACCCGTTATCCAGAAAGCTCCAAATTACAGAAAGACTGTCTCCCATAGACTCTATTTTATCCAAATAATACAAATTTTTTTCTCTGTAAAAATAAAACAGTACCTTGTAGCTGATCCAAACTAAGATATAATTAATCCTTACTGGAAACAAAACCAGCCTAATGGGTCTATTTAATGTTTACATGATTTTCTAGAATGCTTAAGGTATGAAGATCCAAATTATGGAAAGCCCAAAGGTCCAGAATCCAGAAAGCCCAAAGGTCCCAAGCATTCTGGATAACAGGTCCCATACCTTTATTAGCTAAAGATTCAGTGGAAATATATATATAATGTTATGGAAATATTATTTGGGGAGCAATTTTCTCATCTAAAGAGATGAATTATAATGTTGCATACACAGTCCATGTGATGCACGTATCATAAATGTACATTGATATAGACTTGAGCCAGAAAGACAGCTTAGTTCCAAAACACTGTTCTCTGCTGATTGTCTCATATACTGTATGTGTTTTGTTGCCTTTGACTATTTTAAAAATTGGATTTCATTCCAATTTTAGACTACAAGCATTCTGTCCAGATAAGGCTATTGAAATAACAGGAATGGACCGTTTTATTTGCGAAAATAGACTCTCCAAATTGAGTTTGTTTACACTTCACCTCTTACTTTGAATAAATATATTTAGATATAATACATTTAATACAGTTTCCAAGAACAAGGCAGCAACACCCAGTGTTTTAAAAAGATATGCCTGTGTTTTATTCACATTACAGTTTTCCACAGTATTAGACAGTGTTCCATGAATGGAATGTCATTTGTTCATTTGAGTATTTTGAACTGAAAATTCAACATCCTCAAATTAACAAATGAAATTCAATTCTTCAAACAATGGAACAAACGGGTCAGCTGATTGACTGGGTACCTCTACAACCTCCTTTGACAGAGCCTCGTCCACTATTAGCATTATTTAACTTAGAATAATATTAATATTTACTCACAAGTTTTTCCCTTTAGATTTTTGAAGCAAACCTCACAACCCTGCTCTTTGTGAAAAAATAAATGACCTCATAAGTAAAGAGATTGTGGACTCTGGCAAATGCCAAAGGGGCTGCTGTATTCCATAGACAGTCACTATTTATTGAGCTGGTGAGGGGCTCTTTGGGCCTCTGTGTACCTGAAGGGCCAGGGCCAATTTTGATTCTTAATCCAGACCGGCAGCCAGTTTAGGAACTTCAAGTAACAATTAATTACAAAAGCAGACCAGGTCAAAATGACCTATAGGCAACATTTAAGCATCTATTTATCATACTGTGTAAAACATTGGAGAAAACATCACCGGTGATCTTGGCCATAGAAGCCAATCAGGTCTTTCCTTTTGTGTTCCAACTTGAAGCAAAATTGCTGTTCGGTTGCTCTGGGCAACATCACCAGTGATGTTTTCCCCAAAGTTTTACACAGCATGATAAATAGGAGCCTTAATGTGCATGTATATTTTGAAGAGTAGTTTTTTAGTGTCAGCATCACTTTAAATGAGAATTCAACCATTAACTAAAAAAACCCTACCTCCCTACCCTACATAGACCCCCCCTCTCTCCTCCCCCCAGCCTAGCTTCCCTCCCCTGGGGAAATTCCCCTAACTTTTTACTTACCCCTCTGTGTAGAGTCAGGGATCGCGGTTCACGGCAGCCATCTTCCGTGTCTTTGGTAATCTGAGACTGAGACCAGTGAAGCGGCGCATGCGCAGTTGGGGCAATTTCATGGGTTGCGACAACTGCGCATGAGCCAAAATAGACGGAAATTGTCGAGGGGCCGGAAGAAGACACGAAGACCTGGATTATGGCTGCCGTGAATTGCGATCCCTGAATCTGTAAGTAAAAAGTTAGGGGCAGCTAGGCTGGGGAGGTGGAGGGAGGGGGGTCTACGTAGGGTAGGGGGGTAGGGTTTTTTTAGTTAACGGTTGAATTCTCCTTTAGGTATTTCATGTTTTAAATGGTGATTCAATATTTGAAGAAAAAAATGAGCATGAGGTCACGGGTAGGGGCCATGGATTCAACTCAGCTGCAATATTATAATCTGAGGCTTATTGCTCCTATAGCTTTGGGATTGCCTTAAGAACTTATCTTCTACTTTATTTGTATATTAAAGGAAACGGAAAGTTAAAATCACTGTGGGGCCTGCTGCATGTTAGGCATCCCTCCCTACCAGTGATTATATTTGCTTACCTGATACCTTGGGCCAGTAACGTAACTACACGTTACCAGGCCGGGCGCAGGATGTGCACCCGGGCCCCCCCTGCCTCCCTCTAAATGCGCTATACGCTTGTTTTTCTTACCTCCTGCGGTGCGATCTCTGGCGGGCCCCGAGGGGGAGCAGGGGGAGCAGACGCTGGTGCAATTGCACCCACTGCTACCCCTAGGGTTGCCACCTGTCTGGTTTTGACCCGGACAGCCCGGTATCTTGAGGGGCTGCCCGGGTCTATACTTCCTGCCCAGTTTTCCAAATAAGGAAAACCGGGCAGGATTCCCTTGATTGACAATCGCTGATCGCTGCATCATAGCCCCGCCCACTGACGCCACAGGTCGGCTCACTGATGTCATAGCCCCGCCCACTGATGTCATGGGTCCGCCCACTGCCATCACAGACACACCCACTGACGTCATGGACTCACCCCCCGCCCGGCCAGACATAAAGGTGGCAACCCTAGCTACCCCTGTAGTTACGCCACTGCCTTGGGCCAGTGTTCCCTTTAGCAGAAAACTATATATTCCTCTAAAAGTTCATTTGTTTTCCTAAACCCCTATTTACAATGTAACCACAGAGAAAAAACCTTGGGTAGCTTTGTGGGTTTTGAAGAGCCTTTGTCTTATGGATTTAAAGAAAAGCTTCAGTGGTTAAATTTGTAGGCGTCCGTATGTAACAAAAGATATAGTCAGAATACCCTAGTATTCAGGTATAAGATATAAATTCAATCCAGCATTACAGACTGTTAATTTCATAATGACATTTAGCTGAAAGCTTTTGAGAGATCACGATAACAGTTTTGTGTTTTTGCATTCAGTGTAATTGCAACAGCTGTTATTTGCGTTATATCCCCAAGTTTTACAGTTTGCAATATGCCAGCTGAAGGACAAGGACAGTTCCCCAGACTGGAAAATAACATTTAGTTTTAAAAAAATAAGATATATTACATGAGATATTCAATAAATAATATACATTTACATATGTTTACTTTGCAGATCTTACCATGCATCTTTCCCCATCCTCAATAACCCTGGAACTCAGTTAATATCAAATCAAATATAGATCAGACCAAAAAAAAAACAAAAATGTGCATATTGTTTTCACTTTGCTTGCTACAGTCTATAGAATGGTTATTGCTGTTGTGTCGTCTGCAAATACATTTTGTGATATGGTGCAGTTTAATATTTATTATGATTTATCTGGATTTTTACAGGGTTCCTCCACCCAAAACATATTTTTTTGCATGATAAAGAAAAATGTAAATTATTTCCAGAATAAATTGATTGAACATTTTTTTATTGGTTTTTAAAGGAACCTGCCTACCCTAAGAAATCATTTTTGTTAGTCAAACAAAATAATTTTTACTAACACCATATAATTATTTAAATCTTGTTCCCTTCGGTCTAAAAATTCAAAATCACAGCAAACAGACAGACACAATTTTGTGGGCACGCTTTGCATCATGCCAAAAGAAATAAAGGACAAGGGGTGGCAGGTTCCTTTTAAAGGTACAGGTATGGGATCCGTTATCCGGAAACTTGTTATCCAGAATGTTCAAAATGTCTCCCATAGACTCCATTTTATTCAAATACTCAAAATTTTAAAAAATGATTAAATTTTTCTCTGTAATAATAAAACAGTACCTTATACTTGATCCAAACTAAGATATAATTAATCCTTATTGGAAGCAAAACCAGCCTATTGGGGTTATTTATGTTTACTTGATTTTCTAGTAGACTTAAGGTACTGTATGAAGATCCATATTATGGAAGGATACATTATCCAGAAAGCCCCAGGTCCCGAGCATTCTGGATACCAGTTCCCATACCATACCTGTATTCGTAAATTCAATTGCAGTCAAAAGCAGGATCTTGAAACAATATAAGAGTAGTCAGGACTCTTCTACGTGTTTAATGAGCAGAATTGCAACATTGTTTCAGGAATCTGCACCGGAAGTGCAGGAAACAGCCGAGAAAAAGTCTGCTTTTAACAGTAATTACATTTACAAAAAAGTTTAAACTGTTGAAGATTAAGGGGCCGATTCACCAAGGGTCGAATATCGAGGGTTAATTAACCCTCGGTATTCGACTGGGAATTAAAATCCTTCGACTTTGAATATCGAAGTCGAAGGATTTTCGCGCAAATAGTTTGATCGAACGATCGAAGGAATAATCCTTCGATCGAACGATTAAATCCTTAGAATTGAACGATTCGAAGGATTTTAATCCTACGATCGAAGGAATATCCTTCGACCAAAAAAATTTAGGAAAGCCTATGGGGACCTTCCCCATAGGCTAACATTGACTTCGGTAGCTTTTAGATGGGGAACTAGGGGGTCGAAGTTTTTCTTAAAGAGACGTACTTCGACTATCGAATAGTCGAATAGTCAAACGATTTTTAGTTTGAATCCTTTGATTCGAAGTCGTAGTCGAAGGTCGAAGTAGCCCAAAAAACACTTCGAAATTCTAAGTTTTTTTACTTCGAATCCTTCACTCGAAGTTAGTGAATCGGCCCCTAAATGTATATTTTTTTTTGACGCCGGCGAATTTTCATGGCAGATTCGCAAATTCGAGTCTGGCGAATAAATTCGCTCATCACTACTTATAATGACATTTTTTCAGGTGGAGGACCCCCTTAAGTATTTTTTTTAGCAAGTTCAGGATAATTTAAATATTTTAGTAGCAGTGCAGTCTTATTCCTTCCTTCACGTTTGTCTTGCCACTGAGCAGTGATATTATACTGTGACTGCACAATCACAATGGCAAGGATAGGGACTTCTTTCTAAAACCCTATCCAGGCTTAAACTCTTTGCCCATGTTAGGATTTTATAGCTAGTGTATCTGGGTGGACTTTATAATAAAAAATCCCTTTAATTCTACGTTTTCTGTTCTATAACTTCTTATTATTGTAAAGCACTTTGTAACTTGATGTCACTGTGTGATACTGAATACAGTATAGTGAGTGGGCTGTAATATAAATAAGTTACCAATTCAGTAGTATTCAAAATGTGTTTACTTGACACTTTATAACACTAGGCTTTGGTCAGGAAACAGATGGGCAATTTTCCTTCAAGTCTTACATTACAGACTTAAAAACTAGTGATGGGTTAATAAATTCACCAGGCGCAAATCCGCTGCGACTTTCCACTTTTCGCCGCCTGCGAATAGATTTGTGAAACTCCTGCAAAAATTGGGGGTGTCGAAAAAATGTGGACTATCGTCGGAATAGTCGCACGCATCAAAACAGTCGCGCGTCAACACTATTCGGAAGTCTATTGACTTTAACGTCGGCGTGCAAATTGATGCGAGTGTCAAAATTTATGCAAATTGATGCAGGCATCAAAATTTACGTGGGTATCAAAAGTTTCGTGGATTTTCTGCCGTTTGAGGAAATACACAAATTTTTCGGCAAAGCAAAACGGGAGAAATTCGACCATCACTATTATAGACTATTATAACCAAAAAGTAGCAATGCATTCTAGTTACACAGCTTTTGGGTTGAGGACCCAAAAACTTCTAAGCAAAAAGCTTCTGAGATAAAATTGGTTTATCTCCTGACACTATCTCTTCATCTTAGTTTCCTTGTCCATTAAAGGAATAGTTCAGTGTGAAAATAAAAACTGTGTAAATAGATAGGCTGAGCAAAATAAAAAATGTTTCTAATATAGTTAGTTAGGCAAAAATGTAATATATAAAGGCTGGAGTGAACAGATGTCTAATAAAACAGCCTGAATCCAACTTCCTGCTTTTCAGCTCTATAACTCTGAGTTAGTCAGCGACTTGAAGGGGGGCCACATGGTACATTTCTGTTCAGTGAGTTTGTAATTGATCCTCAGCATTCAGCTCAGATTCAAAAGCAACAGATATGACCCATGTGGCACTCCCTCAAGTTTCTGATTGGTTACTGCCTGGTAACCAGGGTAACCAGTCAGTGTAACCCAAGAGAGCTGAAAAGCAGGAAGTTGGGTTCTGACTGACAAGTTATACATCAAATCACTCCAGCCTTTATACATTACATTTTTGGCTAACTAACTATATAAGAAACATGTTTTATTTTGCACAGCCTATCTATTTACCCAGTTTTTATTTTTACACTGAACAATTCCTTTAAGTATTTAAGAAAGGGAGTGTTATGTTGCGGCCTTGGGTATTTCGTAGGATTTAATGACTGGGGCAGGGGGTCACTGGGGTGGCATCCCAGGTGGGTCCTGGACCCCCAGATGCTGGATACAATCCCTAAAATCATGCCACCTAGGCCTTAACCTTTATGGCGCCTTTCCACAAATCTAGATCTGCCTATAGACAACTCCCTAATTCACATCTTAGAAAATAGGCAACTGGGGATGTCTCCCCTGAAAAGTATGTGGCAGATTTTCTTTATACACATGTAGTGCTATAGTAAATTGACACTAATGTGGTCAATAGAAGCTACTTTTCATGTGGTGTTGGTACCACAAATGAGACCCTCTTTACAGCGGGGTGGAGGCAGGGCATAGTGTAACTGTAACAGTTTGATATGCACAAGAGATGGACGCCAGTGGTTTTCTTTTGCTTCACCATAAACTGAGTTTATTGACCAAAACCAGAATTCACATAGGAGTATAGAACACGGGATAAAACATAATTCAACCAAAAGAACAATGTATACAGCAAACAGTACAGGCACTATACTCCCAACTTTCAGGATCACCCTAAGTGGAACCCAGAGAACTATGTACCACCCTACTATGGGGTCAGTAATACCAGGATCTTAATCCCTCTAATATCCTTGTCGGAGCCTTGAGCTGCTCAACTACATACCCTATCTATCACTCCTAGAGTGATCTACAGTATACAAGGGTATAACTATCACTTTACTATACTCAAACTGGGTTCCACTATCCCTATCCTCTGCTGCTCAACAGAGGAAAGGTTCAGCCAGCAATGGACCCAGACCGCATGGTTTCCAGGACCTTTATACTATGCCACAGTCTAGCGTCCACTGTCAGAACTTCAGGTGTTACATAAACAGAGCTTAGACACAAGGTCCCTATTAGGACCAATTTAGGCGTCCATATTACTAGGGATGTGCCTGTCAATAATATGCGAGGGGGTGTAAATTTTCACATCCCTACACATAAATAACATTTAAAGGAATACTTTAAAGTCATAATTGCTCTCTCTCTACTCAAATATGTATAGATAGAATAGAATATATAGAATGGCATCCAGGTGTTTTTTGATTGCCCTGCTTCACCCCTGCTGAGGGTAAAAATGTAGGTGACACCAGAAAAGTCTGTGTTTGGAGAGTTATTGAATATGGGTCCTAATGATATCTCAGATACTGTTGGATTCCTGTCCCACTCCCAGTATTTTGTGCGGAGAAAAGCAGACAATCCACTATGTGTGCCCTTGGCCTAACTGTGATACAACAGGGGACCTTTGGTTCATTACCATCTCACACAATTATCCCTCTCTAAAACTCAGATGCTGTTTCCCTAAAGAACACATTTTTTGGCTGGATGACTTCTAGTTTAAACAAGGTGCAAAATATTATTTAAAACAATGGTTTCTTTTTGAATATTGAATTTAAATAGCCTCTATATATCTCTGGTGTCAAGAGCCTAATGAGCTTTTTCTCATGATTTCATACTGTATTAATTTCAGCACTGGTGCTCACATCTATTGTTCACATAGGAAATTTAGAAAGCATTAAAAAGATATGGATCAGTTCTGCATATAGATAACATATAATTACCTTTGAGCAAAAGTAGCTTAATATAACACCTACAGCATTTAGTTCTGTCTACGTTTAGGGGCAGATTTATCAAGGCTCGAATTTTAAAGTAATGGGAGTCTTTTTGAAGTCCCATAACTGCAAAATTTTAATAAAAACAGACCAATCGAAATGTATTTAAAAAAATCAACGTTTTTAACTGAATAGGCTGTAATAGAATAGTGCGAATCGAAGTTTTAATGCATTTGATCGAATTCGAATCAAAGTATTTTCCCCAAAAAACGTCTATTTTTCAAAGTCCACCAAATGGCTCCTAATAGTAGGTCCCCCATAGGCTAAAACAGTCAGGTTTTAGATGCCAAATGGTCCAAGTCGAAGTTTTAAAGAGACAGTACATGATAAATTTCGATATTCGAATAGTCTAAGGGGCAAATTCACTAAGCGCCGAAGCGCCGAACGCTAGCGTTACTTCGCTAGCGTTTGGCATTTTCGTTACTGCGCAAATTCAATAACGAACGCTGGCGTAGATTCGCTAGTGTTACTTCGCACCCTTACGCCTGGCGAATTTTCGCTACGGACGTAACTACGCAAATTCACTAACGCGCGCAGTGTACTGAATGCTACCTTTTACGCTAGACTTCCTTCGCCACCTCAGACCAGGCGAAGCGCAATAGAGTAGATAGGGATTGCTTCAAAAAAAGTCAAATTTTTTTCTAAATCCCAAAAAACACTGGCGTGTTTTCTACATTATGGGTGATAGGCTGAAAAAGATAGAAAAAATTTTTGGGGCTCCCCTCCTTCCCCCCTACATTTCCTGACTCATGGCAACTTACCTAGACAGTGGGCACATGTGTAGGGCAAAATAAAATTTGTATTTGATGTTTTGAAGGTTTCCCAGGCATTTGTAGTGATTCTACGTATTCCTCCATTGAAATTTGAATTTGGCGCCGTATGCAAATTAACCATCGCTAGCGTAACTTCGCTTCGCTTAGCGAATCAACGATAGCGCAACTTCGCAACCTTACGCTACCCCTGAGCGCAACTTCGGATTTTAGTGAATTTGCGAAGCACTGGCGAAACTACGCCTGGCGAAGTGTGGCGAAGTGCGGCGAAGTGCGGCGAAGTTACGCCTGGCGCAACTACGAATCTTAGTGAATTTGCCCCTAAATCTTTTACTTTGAATTTTCACTTTGACTCTTGATAAATTTGCCCCATAATGTTTGAAGGGAGCTTTGGCAGATTAATGAAATATGAGGCCCCTAGGCTACACTTTCCTCAGGCTCCCTTTCTAGACTAATTCAACTCCCACATGCTTAGAAATATATATATAACAATTAATCAGATTCATGGGTGCACCTGGAGACACAAGCGACCCATGATCTAGTTTATTTCAATTATTTTTTGTATTTTCTTTTCTATATATTTTTATCTGTGCTGCTTGGCCTGTGTCCAGTTGGTACCTGCTGGGAGAAAATGAGGCAGCTAGACAAGGCAAGGCACAAATGTGGTGTGTGCCTGAGCTCTATAAGATGTGTCTTTGGCGTGTGCCCAACCTGACATGTCTTAGAGAGCTGAGGCGCATGCTATGCACGCACATACCTTGCCTTGTTAGGTTGTCTAATATTCTCCCAGCACCCATCAAAAATGCAACCAAAGTGGTGGGCCTTTTGGCAGTTCTTCCTAGTCCAACACTGAATCCATTAATCCACCCCTGGAAGGGAGGGGTGGCTCCTGGATATCAGGTTCTCTGGTGGGCCCAAGAAGGCTCAGTCCATAATAGTTAAGCCCTTTACAGGCATCAGTTGTAGAATCTACAGCATCATCATAAATGGACCATTTTCCATCACAGTCCAGTTACTGTTTCTAGGTTTCCTTATGGTCTCTAAGCCATGCTTGGGATGTTTTATGCCTCTGAAGTGATTTCTTTCTTTACTCTTATAAAGGACATGTACAAATATGGAGACAATGTATTATTTTATACATTTTATAGGTTTTCAACAAGATTAGTGTGTGACTAATCCAACACTTCCCTATACTCATTCAGTCAGACGTGAGTCAGTGAGCGGGGAGTACTTACATCCTACTCTCCTTGTTATACTGAGTAAATATTTTCTGCACAGTCTTCAGCTTCAACAGTTGATTAGATTTCCTCCTCACAATACCCACTCCTTAATTCACACTTAATATCTTTTTCTTCGGTGTCTCCTATATTTTATTGCAAATTAGTCACTCCATGGACATGGACAAAAGTTATAGCTGTTATAAAAATGTTCTTGCTCAAAAGTCAATTTTATTTTGGTATCTTTCACCGAAGATAGGATTTTTTTGTTCTTTCCAATAATTACATCTTTTTTCCCTTCTCCCAGGGAACAGGTTACATTTTTCAATCGTTTTTGCTGCAGGGAGTACATTTTCCTATACTTTCTTTATATTAGCATGTATCTTGTTGGATAGTTCTGTAACCTGCTCTGAACTGAAACTGCTTTATCTCCTTAAAGGAAAACTATACCCCCAAAATGAATACTTAAGCAACAGATAGTTTATATCAAATTGAATGACATATTAAAGAATCTTACCAAACCGAAATATATATTTACATAAATATTGCCCTTTTACATCTCTTGCCTTGAGCCACCATTTCATGACTCCATCTGTGCTGCCTCAGAGATCACCTGACCAGAAATACTACAAAACTAATTGTAACAGGAAGAAGTGAGGAAGCAAAAGGCAGAACTCTGTCTGTTAATTGGCTCATGTGACCTTACATGTGGTTTGTATGTGTGCACAGTGAATCGTACGATCTCAGGGGGCGGCCCTTATTTTTTAAAATGGCAATTTTCTATTTATGATTACCCAATGGCACATACTACTAAAAAAGTATATTATTATGATAATGGTTCATTTACATGAAGCAGGGTTTTACACATGAGCTGTTTTACTCAGTATCTTTTAATAGAGACCTACATTGTTTGGGGGGTATAGTTTTCCTTTAAAGATAAACACTGAATAACCAGAATGTCTAAATGGTTCTTGCAGATAAACTCAGGATCTCATTTATGTATAGCCTATCTCTAAATAACTTCACCACTTAATCAACATTGTTCACTCAGCCTCAATTATTATCTATAGAACAATGCATAGTATCATAGTAGTACACTATGCCTTCCTTAAGCTCATCCTCCTGATACTCTCCTTCCTCAGGGACCTTTTGGCATCCACAAAGGTATCCTGCCAACAACTGTTTAAAGACCTCAGCCTGATCCTGTTACTTAGGACTTGAACTGTCCTAGGGGTACTGACCTCTTCTAAATCATTGATGGTGCCCAAAGTCCTCAGATAGCTGGTGGTCTACTCCTAACTCTCTCCAGCTAATGCCAGCTCCATATAACCTACCCTACAATAGCTGTTTGTGGTGTTTGATTTGGTTATCTCTCTCTGGTTGTCTCTCTCTCACTTTGGTATCCTCAGGGCTGACGGAGACGATACACATTTTTTAACTTTGTATAAATAAAATATATTTTTATCTAATCCTCTCTGGTCCTGTGGATCTGTTTGAGTGCCGGTCGGCCCTGCTTCCATTTGTCCTCAGGCCTTTGGCCAGTGTCTGACTGGGGGTTTGGGACTCACCGGGGCCACCACCTTAACATCCCACCACCCTCATCCCACCCTGCCTTGTCATGTACCGGCCCTCAAATCTTATTCAGTGGGGAGGGGGCACAGATCGAGGGCAACAGGGAGGGAGGGCAGTGGTCCTGGGTTAGCAGGGCCCCCCAAGTTTTTTTCCCAGTGAGTCTGCCTCAAACATCAGCTAAAGAAGCACGAGTTACTAGGCTAGTGACTCATTAACGGCGGTCTGCTTTTTTTTTTTTTAAAACTGCGCCGTTGCAGCGGAGTAAAAACGCATGTGTGTTCATCAGGTATATAAGAACAATAAACCACATTTTAACCATTAACCATAATATTCTATTAAGTTTTCTCAAACCTGCCAATTTATCATAGCAGCATCCTGGTTGCCAACCATAAAAGATACATGCCCTTAACTCCTCTTACAAGTAGGAGGCAGGAGTTGAATATAGCTGTGAGAGTATGTTTCTGAGGTTAGCAATGGGGATGTTGCTATGTTAAAGCACTGTAAGAGGGCGGCTAGCACTACATATTGTTTTATAGTTAAATGTAGTTTGTTGTAATTACTGCCTTTGATTACTAAAATGTTATTTGGTTTGGAATCCTTTACTATGGATTATATTATTTAGTCTGACTTCTACTAGAAACCTGCCTTCCCTACTAACTTGGAGGAATCAAGGAGTGAACCTAAAGGGGATCTACCACAAATTGAATTAGCAAATTCAGAGAATTCAAAAATGTCATCCTTTAAAAATATTCCACCATTCAGTACACATTTTTCTCCTACTTCCCCATCACAAGCTTAGGGACTTAGGGACCTATTTATCAAGCTGTGTAAAATGATTTACCCTGGTAAATGGTGTAAAATAAATGTGCTTAAAAAGCTTTGTATTTCTCTTTGCATGTGATTTTACACCATCCTGTGTAATAAAACAACAGCTGAAGGGGAGTCAAATGTGCAGATAGCCTGAACACTTGCCCTGCAACTCTCAGCAACCCAGTTCAGACCGCTATTATCCTTCACCATAGCTTAAAACATAACTTTTAATAAATTAAGAGTTAAAACCAAACGCACCCTTTGTGCCAAACTTCCCATGACCCAACAGACCCACTATGTTATATTACGTCAGTGCTGGACCGTGTCCATAAAAACATACAATTAAAATTGCCTAGGTGGACAAGTGGTTGGTCTGTTGCCAATAATTCAGCGTGACCAGTACTGTTTAGATCAGGGATCCCCAACCTTTTGGAGCCGTGAGCAATATTCAGAAGTAAAAGGAGTTGGGGAGCAACACAAGCATGAAAAATGTTCTTGGGTGCCAAATAAGTGCTGTGATTGGCCATTTGGAAGCTCCATGTGGATTGTCAGCCTACATTGAGACTCTGTTTGGAAGTACACCTGGTTTTTATACAACCAAAACTTGCCTCCAAGCCTTGAATTAAAAAATAATCACCTGCTTTCAGGCCACTGGGAGCAACATCCAAGGGGTTGGAGAGCAACATGTTGCTCACGAGCTACTGGTTGGGGATCATTGGTTTAGATGGTCCTAATAGGTAAGTGTATCCCCAAATAGGACAGTAACCCCCTCCCTTCCTTTCCCCAAGGAGTACCTGTCTATCAACGTTGGGAGTGGTCAGAGCTTCTCTCACCATTGTCCACCTTTGCTGTCCTACGCGGTTCGCCGACTCAGTGGCTTCTTCAGGTGCATAGGTGGCGCGTGGTCGTGGTTCCCTGGTTTAAATAGCTTGAACTGGCATCGTAGTTCCCAGCACTTTTGTTCCTATTGCGTCACTTCCGGAATTATCGTTATGCGATTCTGAATTCTGTTCCCACCACCCAAGGAAGATGTTTGCAAATGTGGGAGAGCACGGATTTCCTATGGCTGTGCCCCTTATTTGGTGGTAATACTTGTTATTGAACGTATAATAGTTATGAGTTAAAACAAATTCCAGAAGTTTAATAATGAAGTCATTATGGTAGGAATATTGTCGGCCTCTTTGTTTCAGAGTTTCCCTTACTGAATCCAGACCCACTGTGTGTAGAATGCTTGTGTACGGGGACTCTACATATAAGCAGGCTAGATATTGATTAGCTTCCAATGTGATCCCATCCAAATGACGGATAGCATCTGTGGTGTCCTGTACAAAGGAAGGGAGGCTGTTAACGAATGGTTTCAAAATTGCGTCTAGGTAGATGCTGGAGTGTTCAGATAAGCTACCTATGCCTGACACTATTGGGTGACCAGGGGGGGGCTTAAGAATTTTTATTGATCTTAGGGATAGTGTAAAATGTAGGTATTACTACATTTTTCGCTTTCATAAATTCAAATTCCTCTTTGCTCAGTACTTCTGATTTTATACCCATTTTAGAATATTGGATAGCACCAACTGGAATTTCCTGGCGGGGTCTTCCTTTAGTTCCACATAACGGTCCTTATCGCGAGTAACCTCATACATTCTGACACATATGCCTTCCTATCCTGAATCACTATATTCCACCCTTTGGTTTTATAATTATGTCACTGTTGTTTTCCAATTCTCTAAGACCCTCTCGTTCTTTCCAGGTTAAATTATTTTGTCTATGGGATCTTAGTTTGATGTTGTCATAGAGTGCCTTAAAATCTGCTGTACATGCTTCTGTCTTGGGACAGAGTGAATTAGGTGGGGTGAAAGTACTCTTAGGCTTCAATGTAGTAAATGGGCCTTTCATTTCAGTTCTGTATTGTTCACTGTCCTCTAGTAGGTAGCAACGATCATCCAATGCTCTCTGTTCATCTGCGGACCATGTGGTATTAGTGCCCTCTTTATTAAAGTGTTTATATAATAACAATTTTCGTCCAAACAAATGTAGATCTTTAATCCAATTAAAAGTGTTAAACGTATTTGTAGGTGCAAAAGACAGACCTTTTTGCAAAGCTTTATATTGTGATAAATTGAATATTTGCAATGAGTCACAACTCGTTATCTGTTCAGTCGATAGTCCCATTTCTGTCTGTCACCTCCCAGGGTGGTCCTAAAAAGATGGGGTGTGGGTAGATTTGCCCGAAACAAACTTATTGCCTTTATATTGTTTTTTATCATAACGTTTCCTTGGACTAGATATCGTTGCCGGTGACTCACTCATTTCACTGTCAAAATTACTGATGTCTGATACAGTATGAGACTTGTTTTCCATTTGCTTACTTCCTGAGCGTACATCCATATTATACACTTTATTGGATGTAAAATCAGATTTGCCCCTGCAGAATTTTTTTACATGTTTTTAATTAAACCACTAGGGTGGGAGATGTTAATAAAAAACTGTTACAAACCGAGACCAGGTGGATTTCTGCTATGAATAGCAGGTACCCAAACAGCCTCAATGAAGGTTTCACACTCTCTCCATTTCTGTAATTGGGGAGAAAATCTCTTATGGGTATAGAATACTGTATATATAGCTTTTAAATAGCCTCTATAGTAACCATCATAAATAAGTAACCGTTTACATTATGGTTTTAATAATAACTGAATTAATACTTGATGCACGTCATTAGAATATTCTGGTACTTATTTGGAGTGATAGTATCATGTTGCAAATATCCAGAATCATTATGTCCCCTAGCATAGCACGCAAATGTATAGGTTAGTGGGACATCGGATTGCGAGACACTAGTGATGGGCGAATTTATTCGGCAGGCGCGAATTTGCGCGTCAAAAAAAGGACGTTGGCGTCAAAAATGAGACGCCAGCACCATTTCGCAAATTTTCCGCTGTTTCGAGAATTTCACTGGAAGTTCCCTAATTTTTCTGCTAAACTGCGCAAATTCGCCCATCACTACGAGACACGCATGCATACTTCAGCGAAAACCATGCTGAATCGCATAAGGATAATTCTAGAAGTGAAGCAATAGGAACGGAAGTGCCGGGAACTACAATGCCGGTTCAAGCTATTTAAACCAGGGAACCAGGCCCGGACGGGCAATCTGTGGGTTCTGGCAAATGCCAGAGGGGCTGCTATAAGGACCCATAGAAAGTCAGTATTTAGAGGGCTGGTGGGGGCTGTTTGGGCCTCTTTGTGGGCTGATTCAGCCTCTGTGTACCTGAAATGCAAGGGCCTATTTTAATTCTCAGTCAGGACCTGCAGGGAACCACGACCACACGCCACCTATGCCCCTGAAGAAACCAGTGAGTCAGCGAAACGCGTAGGGCAGCATAGGTGGACGGTGGTGAGAGTAGCTCCGACTGCTCCCAACGTAGATAGGCAGGTGCGCCTTGGGGAAAGGAAGGGGGGGGGGTTACTGTCCTATTTGGGGATACACTTACCTATTAGGACCATGTAAACAGTACTGGTCACGCTGAATTATTAGCAATAGACCAACCACTTGTCCACCTAGGCAATTTTAATTGTATGTTTTTATGGACACGGTCCAGCACTGACATCATATAACGTAGTGGGTCTGTTGGGTCGTGGGAAGTTTGGCACAAAGGGTGCGTTTGGTTTTAACTCTTAATTTATTAAAAGTTATGTTTTAAGCTATGGTGAAGGATATACGTGCAATGCTATCACTGTCAGCACTAATAGCCATCTGAACTGGGTTGTTGGGAGTTGCAGGGCAAGTGTTCAGGCTATCTGGACATTTGACTCTCACTTCAGTTGTTGTTTTGTTATTATAGATACATTGTGTTCAACCTTGCAGACCAGTTGTTAACTATACATTGTTGCAAATTGGATGCTTATTCTAGCACTTGATACCATCCTGTGTAATTTCTGAAATCCTCCATCCTCCAGTATTTATTAATGTGTGTATTTTCTTTTGAGCTTTGTAAAAGCCTTTTTCACAATTACTTTATTATCCATGTCAGACCTCGGATAACCCAAATGACAGTATTTTTTTACACAGCACTTTTCAATGGCTAATGTTTTTTAAGCAGCAATTTTTTAACAGACCTTGTGGCCATTCCTGTACTATATGTTTTCACTGGTTCAGCCGTGCTTTGTACTTGTCATTGTTCTTTGGCTTGCCTTACTGATGTAGAAGATTCACAAGCACACAGGACTCTATGGTGGGATTCTGCCTGGAGTTTGGGGCCCTGGGGAGATGGCATTTCTTTAACTATGTAGAATCAATTAGGTACCAGGACTCAAAGGCAATGCAAAATCTGATCAATAAACACAAAATAAACCATATAAACACAAGGGGCTTGTCCCCTATTTGTATTACCATTGAGTACCTGTACCTAATTTTTCGCTTTACTGATGTGTCCACATTAAACTGTAATGTTTGTGGTCTGATGTTTTCCTGATAAGTGATTTTCCTTAATTTGGAGATATATGCCCATAAGGCTTTTAAAAATGTAAAAAACCACAAATGGGGGAAAGTAATATAGGTCGCTAATGGAAACATTTTTGTAATGTGAATAAATATTTTTCCTTTGCACAATTGTAACAAACATTGTGTTAGCCCTTTGCCTCTCACAAGACAGTAGGATAGTGATTGCGAATTTTACAGTTTGCAGTGTATGTGATTACGTTTACTCCAAAAGTTTACGCCACTTTCAAGCAAGTCTTAAAAGTGAGCAATTCACAATTACTTTTCACAATTTCACAATGCAATAAAAGTCTAATGAAGAATATAAAATGGTGACATGCACATTTTTATTGATATGTGTGCGTTAATGTGATCTCTTTATGAATTTTATGAAATTCCATATGTACAGGGAAGTAAATTAATCTAAAATAAAGACTTAATAAAAAAATAAAAAACTTGTTTGCATAAATAGCATTCTATAGAAACTAAGAACATATACTATATATATATATATATATATATATATATATATATATATATATATAAACATCCACAAACCAGTGCACTCTTAACCCAATGGCCAACCGCCTGGGTGCCGGTCAAATAAAGATGAATATCAATACAAAAAAAGCCGCACTCCTAGGTCTTTTGTAGATAAAAAAGGAAAAAATTTTATTAATTCAACGTTTCGGCAACCACACGTGTGCCGTCTTCAGGAAGGTGACCTTCCTGAAGACGGCACACGTGTGGTTGCCGAAACGTTGAATTAATAAAAATTTTTCCTTTTTTATCTACAAAAGACCTAGGAGTGCGGCTTTTTTTGTATTGATATATATATATATATATATATATATATATATATATATATATATATATATATATATATATATATATATATATTTCTACTTTCCTTGGTTCCTTGACTGTAGCTGCCACCTTGTGTTGATAGCATGTAACCTTAAAAAAAAAGCAACTTAATATCCAGAGCAAAAAGCATGACTTGCCTACAAAATTTTGCAAGACACTGGCCTGACATCAAGATGAAGATAATCCAAATTCTACCTACAGTAGCCAATTACTGAGAACACTGATTGAAACGTAGCCAATCGTCTTGTTGGTAGGCAGGATCTGGAGTTGTCTCTGGAGTGTAAGTCTGAAAGTGTGATTGTCATGCTCATCTAATATACTCTTTGAAAACGATCAGCATATTATAATGTGAAATTGAAAGAATAAACATTTAACTAGTGCACAAATATGACCAACCTGAGCTTGAAAAATAGCTAATTAATTGGCAGGCTTGAATTATTGTTTTGTAGTCAGTTGTTGCTTATGCGTGCCCAACAATTCCCATTAGAAATAATAGAAAGCAATCTGAGATAATGCAAACATGTTTGTTTCTGCATCTTATCCAAGACAGAACATCAGATATAATATCAGCCATGAAGTAGGGTTTTATTTGGTAGGCAGTTTTGTAACTCAATAATTTGCTTAGAAGAAATAATTATCTGCCTTTATTTTACTTCCTGCCCTTATTGTAGGAATTTTAAATGGGATGATAGAGATTCATGACAAACAGCATGGAGAACTATTTTTGGCTCCTGACCCTATACTTTAGATTAGGACTCTCTGTAATGAAGAACGAAAAATAATTGGATTCCAGCTCTTAAGGGTGTCTTATGTAAATGGTATGAAGTGGCAAAAGAGAGAGATCTACGTTCAGTCATGGTCAATAGGTCAATAGGCAAGACAAAGACAAAGCCAAATTCAAGAATGTAGTGTCAGGGGCATGACAGGAGCTGAGGCAGAACCAAAGGAAGATGTTTTAATAGGACTGAGAAGCAAGGATAGGAATCAGGATAGGAATCAGATACACACAAGAACTTGGGACACTAGACCTATATCACAAAAGGATAGCATGCCTAACAGGTACCTGCACAGATTACCAAATAAAAAATATTTGCTATGGACTGAAAGCGTTTGGATAATTCTGTATCCATATCTTTGTTCAGTAATGTTATTTTACATCTGCTCCAGCTCTGGTTTGCAGCCAAGTACTGCAATTTAAATGTGTCCTGCAGGGATTATTGGGTGTTCCCTCAGCAAAGTGATTATCATGAAAAACTTGCAAATTAGGGTTGCATATATTAAAAAGAAACGGCAGCTTAGAGATGAGGAGCCCTCATAAACCCAAGGTCTTGCCAAGAGAAGAATGCAATCAAAACTATGCAAGTGATACAGGGGCATACCATGTGACTACCAAATGAGCTTTTATATATATAATATATGCTTAGCCTGTACCTTCCAAATTCTGCATTATTTCTTGAAACTATGATGGTTAACGATGGGTGATTAAATTCGCCAGGCTGGAATTAACGGCAAATTTCCACGTTTTGCCACCAGCAAATGAATTCACGAAACTGCGACAAAAAATCCCCGGTGAAAAATCCACTGTGTGAAAAAAATTTGGGCGCGCATCATAATTGTCACGCTTCACAATTATTCTGACACGTGTTGACTTTAATGCATTTGGACAAAATAGGCACGCATATAAAAATTGACGCGGGCGTCTAAATTAACACACATCAAAATTATTTTGACGCCAATTGACTTAGCTATTTCGCAAGTTTCACAGGAAATTTGCGAATTTTTTGGCAAAGAGAAATGGGACACATTCGCCCATCACTAATGAGGGTTTTGAAAATACATATTATTTTGTAAGCATGTAGTCATAAATATGTATAAATGAATGCTAAATTGGTGAGTGTTTGCTTCATCAGATAAAAGGTGTCTGGCACAATTTAGCAGATATAAGATAGGGCTTCTGCTTCAAATAATACCTGTCTGCTGGGGAGAAATGGGAGGTCAATTCAACTGAATAATCTGATTTCTTTTGTGCTATTAGTCCTTGTAGCATTGATTAGGAAAAATTACTAAATCTATATTAATAACCATTGTTAAATGGGTAAGCCACCAAAGAGGAGGCGTTAGTTTGTGTTATCAGTTTAATACTGACAGAATCTGTTCCTGAACAATAGCTACTATTACATAGGGCAGGCATGTCCAAAGTGCGACCCGGGAGCCAATCGCGGGCCGTTTTCAAATTTACACCGGCCCTCGGCCTCTGTCATGAAATTAATAATAATGCAGCCCTCCAGCACAGTGCGATCAGGAATCCCATAGCAGTAATATTAAGGCACATTAGTGAAATGATCTGCCATGTAGAGACTGGCTGTTTTCGCATACTTCTTTAGGGCTGAAGGTGTCAATAGTCGTACTGACATGCCAGTAAAGAAGTATGGCGTCACTTCGTGCCGTCACGTGTCTATTGCCAACACCTTCGGCACACAGGCAGCAGTATAGACCAAGTGGCAGATCATTTCACTAATGTGCCCAAATATTACTGCTATGGCTACGCGATTCCTTGTTTAAATGAGTTAAATGATGTTAATGGTTCAAAGAATGTCAGGTTCCATGGTCGGCCCCCACACATTTTCAGCTCACCAAATCTGGCCCTCGTTGCAAAAAGTTTGGGCACTCCTGACATAGAGGCTTTGTGACACATTACTGTTACAATAAACACTGTGTCCGGTTTAGTCACTGTAACTTATCTAAGGACAAATTACTATAGACTTCTTTATAATCTGTGTTTAGTGACCCCTTATCTGTAAAATCTCAGCATTCTGGATAACAGGTCTTATACCTGCACAATAAAAGTACAGAGAATATTTTGTGTTGTATTTGAGGTACTCCTAGCTATAAAATCCATGATCCTTCCAGCTTGGCTATACTGTACTGCAGGGATCCCCAACCTTTTGAACCTATGAGCAACATTCAGCAGTAAAAGGAGTTGGGGAGCAAGACAAGAATGAAAAATGTTCTTGGGTGCCAAATAAGGGATGTGATTGGCCATTTGGTAGCCTCTATGTGGATTATCAACCTACACTGAGATTCTGTTTGGCAGTACATCTGGTTTTTATACAACCAAAACTTGCCTCCAAGCCTGGAATTCAAAAATAAGCTCCTGCTTTGAGGCCACTGGGAGCAACATCCAATGGTGTTGGAGAGAAACATGTTGCTCACGAGCTACTGGTTGGGGATCACTGCTGTACTGTATATACAGACTTGGCTCTTCTCTGTGTGAAACTGTCTAAAATATGTTTGCTGACGTGTAGAACATCAAAATGCATTTGTTTTTTGTAAAGATGTTACTGATTATTCTGCATCTTTGTTTTAAAAGGGACAAGTGATCCTTATGTTAAGTTTAAAATTGGAGGAAAAGAGGTGTTTCGGAGCAAGACCATTCACAAGAATCTCAATCCTGTTTGGGATGAAAAAGTGTGCCTGTTTATTGACAGTCTAAAAGATCCTTTATATGTAAAGGTAAGATGGTTATTTCCTTAGCATATGGAACTGTAGGGAAGAACGTTATGGTTCAATAATAATAAGTAAGAGCAGGATAAACAGTAAACAGTAGCTGATAATGATCACTTACATACAGGGGTATGAGATACTTATAGGCATAATTATAGGATGAACAAACAGGACACTAACGTTCATCAGATTAGAACTTCAAAACATGAATTGAGCTCTGGAGCTCTGTTCCAGAACTTTGATAAATATGTTTGACAAATAAAAAATGTAAATCCTAAAGAAATGAATGTAACACTGCCCAGAGTGATTTTCGAAACTTTTCTAGTTGGAACTTTTCAAACTGCTAATATAAAGAATCTGAAACGGCAGCTCCATCTGCTGGTCATTTCACCTAATTGCCTACATTTAGGAAATAAGTATTAAAGTATTAAAATGAGAAACAGATGACTCTCAAACTTCATTTTCTGCTAAAATCATGAAAACTAGAATCAAAAAGTGCCCAGAAGAGACCTCTGGCCAATTTTACATTGATTTGTTTTGAGCATTTACAAGGCTTTGTTTATAAAATGCTGTAAAAATAGCCAAAGTTTGCCAATTTTTCCAAACTATGCCTTTTTAAAAGACTACTTGCCAATTTTGCAATGCCCCATGCAGTGTACAAAGTGAAAAAAAGCTCCAGCCTCTGATGGGAAACTTGGTTTATCTTAAGAGCTAAAAGGGTAATTTTATTTCAAATGATCCAAACGCTCTAGAAATCTTTTATCGCTACTCTATTCTCTGTTATCTTTCCTAACAGGTATTTGATTATGACTTTGGTTTTCAAGATGACTTTATGGGTTCAGCGTTTCTGGACCTCACAACGGTGGAGCTGAACAGGTTAAGTATATATTTACTAGTGCTGCAGATTATACTTTTGTAACATGTTTTTGGACTATCCAGACCAACAGGGTTAACAACCAGCTAGTATACTAGAGCATGGGTTACACTGGACTCTAACACTTAAGGCAGGGACTTCGCAAAATGGAAGAAATGAAGGTGCGGTGTAGTGCAACTATAACTCCTACAGGCTACTGTGCTTTAATCAATAAAGAAATGGGTGGCAGGAGGTTCTTGCAAATCAAACAGAACAAAATAACTTTATTTGTCAGAGACAAATGATCCACAGGGTACTTACATCAGTAAAGAGTCACTTGCAGAATATATATAGGCACTCAGCTCAAACAGTATATCAGAGGTAGATATAGTCAAGGCAGTACAACTTCCCTCTAGGCAGAAATACCTCACACGTGATCTGGATCTCACCCAGTGGAGTGGTCAGGGATAGTGAAAAATTCGTGAATTTGCAAAACGCGAATTTTGATGCCGGCATCAATTCCGACGCTGGCGACAATTTGACGCGGATTGAAGTCAATGGGCGTCCGTTTAATTGTCGCCGGCGGCAAAAAAAATTTTTTTGGACTCCCCGTGAATTCGCTCCTGGATAATAAATTCGCCCATCACTGGTCAGGGAGAAGAACCTAAAGCCTGACACCCTATCCACTGCGGTCCGGTGCATTCTCTGTAGGCAAATCTTACAGCCTGGGAAGCTACTCCCTGCTACACCACCTTGTTGGCGCAGAAAGCTGCTCATTCTATCTTTCCTCACTGTCTTACTCTCCTAGAGTGTCTGTAACATTATATTCCTGCCACTCACTAGCCTCATTCATGGGGTCCCTGCTCCCCGACTTATCTCTCTCTGGAAGTACTGGTCCCTCTAGGGCTTTACTTGTTGTACCTAGGCTCCCTGGAAACATCCAGCTGGATCAGCAACCAGAAGCCAAAGATGAAGATCCACCGCTTCTCACTCACTATACCAAAGTGTGACAGAAAGTGGTCACAGCACCTCTTGGCCAATAACTGAGATATGTAAATTACAACTAGCTACATGGGAATCTGCCTAACAACTGGGGAGATCAGGAAGTGTAGGGAATTAAAGCCATAGGGGCACATTAACCCTATACATAATAGATAATATACACAATTTCATGCGTTTTGTAGTCTTTGAAATATGCATATTAGCTGCATAGGAAGTAATATGGCAAAAGCTTCAATAATCCAATCCACAACTGGATTTTTAAATAGAATTATCCTTATATTAAGAGGCCCATTTATCAAAGGTCGAATTTAGAATTAATGGGAATGTATTGAAATTCCAATATACTCAAAATTAGACTGGGAGGTTTTTTAAGAAAAAGAAAAAATTGTAATGGCTAATATTCGATCAAATGGTTCTAACCTGAAAATTTTAATCATATTCAATTCGTACAATTTTTCTCCCGAAAACTCAATGTCAGGAAGGCTATTAACATCTCCAAATGGCTCAATGGACCTCTGCCATTGACTTGTACGAATATTAGCATTAAGACTTTTTCCCTAGTCGAGGTGTAATAAATCTCACATTTGAATTTACATTCAAATAGAGGGATTAAAATAACAATGTGTGAATTTTTAAACCTGAAAATTGTAATTGACTATTCGATCCTTGATATATCTGCCCCTAAAAGTAATTTTACATGGAAAATGTCTGAGACCTACAGTCCGTCCTGCTAATAAAACAGGCCCTGCCAATGTGGGGGCAGCAACCTTTAATTAATCAGGATATCCAAACTGTAACCATCAAGTCACAAACTATGCAGCCACAACTATACTGTACATTTACATTGGCCCAAGCAAAGCAGGTTTAATGGTGTTAATCCTCTATAAATGTCCTGTAACTGTACCTGCCCCCCTGAGTTTCAGAGACAAATCAGAAAATACCCAGTTACTCTGAGTTTCAGGCAGGCCCAGATTTGTGAAAAGGCCACCTAGGCCCGGGCCTAGGGCAGCAGGATTTTAGGGGGCGGCATAATGCCCAACCACACCCACATTGGTATAAAAACACTGGGAATGTGCTGGAGATACTATAATTTTTTTAATTTCCAATGCGCCTATCCCCATTGATGATGACAATTTGCACAGTAAAGGGGAGGGGAAAGGGGCGACGAAAGACAGTGGGCCTAGGGGCACCCACTATGTAAATCCGGCCCTGGTTTCAGGTAGTAATGTCCAGTTAAACAGTATTCTTCAAATGTATCTCCACTCTCAGGATTGTCTGCGGTGTATTCCCAGGTGCATCTGGAATAATCTAGTGCCCCAAAAAGCCTATTGGCAGTCAGTTTTCAGCAAGCAGCATAACTCAGCTCCTACTACCAAACATTCCTGCTTTCAGTCACCATAGACCTTAAGAACATAAACCTTAAAGTAAAGTTATATCCCCCTCCTTGGATGATAAGGTGATCCAACCTCTCCATCACCTTGTTCCACTGTGAAGTGATGCATTTTAGGACATGAAGTTCTTCTGCATTCCAGATAATCTGTGCACCATCCAAATATGGAAAGCAGAGGGGAGAGCACTGTGAGCCTAAAGGCCCCCATACATGGGCTGATATAAACTGCCGAAAGACTGAGTCGGCAGCTTATTGGCCTCTGTGTGGGGCCATCCGACGGGCGTCCCAGATCGATATCTGGCCGAAAGTCGGGCAGGCTAAAAAATCCTTTCAGATCATGGCTGCATCTGTTCATTGATGCGGTCCCGCGATCTGACCACCCGTATGACCTACATAATGATCCATTCGTTGGGCCCTAGGAACCACGATTGGATCAGCCCAATATCGCCCACCTCAATGTGGGCATATCGCGGAGTAATCAGCTTGTTTGGCGACATCGCCGGATCTCCCTGTGTATGGCCACCTTTAGGGGGTGGGTAAATGATTCTTACAAATAACATGGCTTATTTTCTTTATTTATCTTTATATTTATTTCTGGTTCAGATAGTGTTTATGAACATTTTCTACAGAAGCTCTAATTATGTCAAAATAGCGGGTGGCATATTTTATCTTTAGTAGTTAAAGCAAAACTGACACCTTCTAAGCTGTAGCTGCTTGTGCTGTACTTTGGCCTTCCCTGCTGATTCAGTGGATGCACTGAACTTTAGAACTCTAGGCCGAGGATCAGCCCTACAAGCAAGTAGAGTTTGCATTTGTATTGGACCTGATTGGGACCTATGGGTACAGTAAATTGGTTCTTTTTTTCCAAAAAGCAAATAATATTTGAAAGGGTCCAGTGAATCAATTCCATCTACATGAGCTGGGGTTCTTAGGGGTGACAAGGACTGCACCGAGGGAGTTTTTAGAAGGTATCTGGTGGCAGGCTGATGGCTTTTGTCTCCATCCCAGGCTGCTGCCCTAGCACAGGCCCTTGGAGAATATATAAAAAACATGGTCCTGGATGGGGCACAAAAAATTTAAATGAAGGGCCCACAGGCTTCCAGCTGGTGGCCCTGGATTATGTGTTAACATTTTTTCTTAAAACTAACCAACTGTCATATATTTCTAGTTCCAAAGATGTTGCACTGGATTTAAGGGACCCGCAGCATTCTGATCATAAGCTGGGAACCATACATTTAACTGTTGCTATGTCTCCAAAGGACAATGTCTGCATTGATTCAGTAAGTATTCAGTAAGTTTTCTTACCCATTTTAAAATGTCACAACAACAAATATGTTAGCCTGCAATACCCTTAAATATATTCACAATGAGGCATTAACGGGATTTCCCTAAACATAACACATGGGGGAATCTGTCCAGTGCCTTTACTTGCTGCTGTTCACTTTTCTTAGCTGATCATTATGTGGGAAGTAAATCAGGTCGACAAGTGTTATATATTGCCACCAGTCCTTCATAGTCAGAAAATATAATATTAACCTGTGTAAAGTCCAGTTAGCAGTAGCTTTCTCATGTCATTTTTACCTTTGTTTTATAAGATTACAAATAAATTGTAATTATTTCAGGTAAAAACAGGATTCCTTCTCACTAGCTTCAGTTGTTCTAAACAAAGGAGAACAAAGTAATTCAATGATAGACCACCATGTGTGACACTCAACCGGGTGTCGTCTAATGGTTGTTGATAACTAGTTCCACTAAAGATATACAGCATCAGACTTGTTATTATCTAATAACCTTTGATTGGATGGGATGAGCCACTAGAAGTGTTGACCTTTAGAAGTTATTTTCTGCATCAAAAAATGAAAATGTTATTAACTTAACACATGTTGTATTTAAGCAATTCAAGATGTAGGTATGAATAGTGCATGATAAATTGCGGCGTGATTTACGAATATAAAGAGTGATACCAACAGTTTCCACCAAAAATGGTAGTAAAAACCAGAAACGGCAATAAAGAAGTAAAGTCAAGTTGACTGTTTATCGCAATGAATTAAATTAGGTAAATTGCACATTAATTTACGGAGGTAAACACATCTTTACTTTATTGAACATTTATCACACTGAATTGAATTGAGCCCAATATCAGATCAGTTCTAAATGGGTATTACTCACATCAAGGTGACCACCCCAGTGTACCAGGTTCTCACATTGTGCATGAAAGGGATTTCTCTTTTTAATTTTGGGTCCTTTCTATTTGAGGCCCCACAGTCTGGCAAGTGTTATCTGGGAAACTATTGCACTGCAATCACCTTGGTGGTGTTCAGAACTGTACTTACTAGCTCATGCTCTCTTTCTCTCCCAACTCCTGTGTGCAATAAATGGAGCTACCTGATGTTTTTATTCATGTGGTGACATTTAATTAAATGTACAGTCTGCCCTAGGGTCCTGGCTTCTCCTTACTGAAGCCTCCTTATCACAGGCACTTCAAAACATCCACCTGATCCATAGAGTAAAGTCCAAAGAGACAGAACAATGGGCTCTCTCCCCTTTTATAGACTAGGGAACAGGAACTTCTCCCAATAGGAATACTTCCCCCAGCACTCAATATTTATATAGAAATATCTGAAGGACAATTATATTCTATCAGCTGCAAATGTGAGTGCACCTTGTAATCGGATCACATTTTTCACAGCCATTATCGATCCTCAAGTCAACAGAACAAGTAAGTCTTTACTTAAGTCTCTACAATCATTGGTAGTTGCTGCATGTTTTGTGAAATAACAACTAAAAAAGCATGATATGTGTCTGTTGTCCATGTGCATGATCTCCACACAGTCATGTATCATCTAGCTTGTGCTTATGTTAACTCTATGAAGAATATGTGAATTTTTTAACAAATTCAGTGGATCTTGAATGTAGACCTAAACATGTATATGGTGGTATCAGCAGATAATTTTGCACCATATAAAATAATTTGCATATGAATAATATCAAAACACATAAATAACATTGGTTCAGAGGTTGTAAGTCCAAGGCCAGACAGTCTACTTTCCTTTAACTGGAGCAATTACCAAAAAAAAAAAAATGTCAGAAATTTCTGATTAGGGCCTTTTAAAGGTATTTTCTGTTCCTTGAGTGGTTTTTGAAATACACACTAGTCCAAAAATGCTTTATTTGTTGTAGTCAGGGGAAAGAGTGTAGGAGGACCAGTAAAGCTGTAATTAATGTCTTGGTAGAATAGGTCAATTTACCAATGTTTGGGGCCCAGTAGTTACGCCACTGGTTATAGTTTTATCTATATATGAATTCAGATATAAAAAATTATTGATTATCTGTATCTGCTTAGGATTGTATTTCAGAATCAGGAACAACATTTTTAGAGACAAAGGAATTCTATTTGTCTCTCCAATGCTTAGTATTAATGTTCCTTTACATTTGCTTGTACAAAGCTCTGTTTAGGCATATCTCATTCCCAGTGAAGGAACAGGATGAATATATATATATATATATATATATATATATATATATATATATATATATATATATATATATATATATATATATATATATATAGATATATATAGATATATATATATATATATACCTGTAATTTACTCTGTTAGTTTGTGAAGAAGCCCAGCTAGGCTTTATTATAAAATGTGTCCTCTATGATGGCAGTTAAGTTGTTTAATGACTTAATGGCTTTGTTGCTGTGGTTCTCAATAAATGACATCAGACTTTTTGAGGAAAATAGAAAGCCTTATATTATAGGTAGAGTCCCTGGAGAGCCCTCATTCCCCCTCTTCTGACCCACATCAACTTGTTCAACCCGGCGCCATCTACACAGCTAACAAGTGATTGCAGAAACGTAGAATGTTGCTAAAGCCATGTCCATTAGCTTCAACAGCATATGCTCAGTGTTGGCGGATACTTTGTAGATCATTATTGGGGGGCTCTCCCCTAGGACTCTACCTTTTATGTAAGGCCTTTCCATTGCCTGGAGCAGAACACTTGAAAATTCAGCTGGGATCTGCTAGTTGGTTTGGTCTAGTTACATATGTCCTACTTCAACTTTCTCTCCAACAATGCAGCCCTGCTTCTCTTCTCTCTATATACTAGATGTAAAAGTAATTAAACTTTAAATCTTTTGCAGAACACAATAATAAAGAAGAACTGGAAAAGGTCGAGTAAGGTAATTTGGCTTTTTAATCGTATGGAATAGAAAAAACTGTCCCTTCAGATGAAAGAAATAGCAACTATTACACTAAATATGAAATGGAATTTTTTTTGGGGTTTGTTAAGAGCACTGGAATTGCAGGCTAGTCAACTGCTGATTACGTGACTTCAGCTAGAACCACATACAGTATGTAAGATAAAATCTGAACTTTTTGAATAGCAATATTTCCCCATTTGAGTCTAAGCTCCACTGGGGCAGGGACTGAACGGAATGGTGAACAATCTCTATAAAGTACTGTTTAACATGTTGGCACAACACATGAAGTAAAAATAACAGTGATGTGTTATCCTTATTACATTACATCAGGTTAGACTTTATGTTCCAACACTGACACCCTGTGGTTGTTTTAAGTAGAAATAGGCTATGCTTTTGTGTGTGTGTTTGTCAGCTGGTATTTAACTAGGTTTTAGTTCTGCTTTTACCTTTGGAGGTTGATTTAAAGGGAAGAATTTAAATCTCTCCTCTGCTGAAGGTTTTCATTTGGGAAAAAAGAGAAAAAAGTAGTATCTCAAGCTGAAACTTTCCAAGCAAACCCCAGTGCACATACATAAACATACATATAATGACCTGTAACAAGGGGTAACCGACCTTCCGCATGGGAAATCCTCCATTGATGACACTCAATAAGAGAGTTGTAGTTCAATCACGTTCTCTTTATTTGTCACAACCTTCAGTATAACAGCAGCACAATTACTGGGCTCCCATCCTTTTGCAAAACATTGCCTGTAACATCCCACTGCCAGGAGATACACACATTCAGAGGCACCCTTCTTGGGCTCTGGCAGGCTCTATCCGGATCAGCCTCTCTTCTTAAGCCCTGGCTGGTGGGATTTCAGCTGGGAACACTATGCCTGGTCCCCACCTTTCCCAGCCTGACCCCCAAGCCCCCCCCAGTTCCTGCCTACCCCCACACCACAGTAAAAAGGCCAGCGCTAAAAACGTTAACCCCCCCCATACACAAGTTATAAAAAGTCATTGGTGCTCAGGGCCCACTTATAAGTAAAAAAAAAACATTGGCGACCTGGGTCCCACATAAAAGTTTTTAAAAAAAAGTTGGTGGTCAGGGCCCCCCTATGAGTTAAAAAAAATCATTTGTGGTCAGAGCCCCCCTATGTTCAGTGTAATTTACCTTCAAAGGTCTTCTTCATTCTCTTCTTCTTCTGGTCTATTCGCTGACTTTCTGAAGCTTCTCGTCTTCTTCTTTTGATCTTCGGCTCCAACCAGCTGCTTTAGGCTCTTTTCGTGACTCGCAAACTTTAGCAGCTTTCAGCAACTCAAGGGGGGCCTGGCTAATCCAGGAAGTGCTGTGTGGTGGGGCCCCCCTTAAAGTACCGGGCCTGGTACAGTTGTGCCCCCTGTGCTCCTCTGATTGCTTGCTATACAGATACCTACACTAAACTAACTGTAGATCTTAAAGAGATACTGACATCAGAACATTGTCATTGAATGCGATTTATAATTTTGCCATAAAAGTATTTGCCTGATGCTTTTACAGCTTTTATATTACCTTTCTTACCCCCAGTTTCCTCTATGAGGGGGCTGCCATATTTGTGCAGCAGAAGTCGGTTAGCATTATAATAGAAACTCTAACTGACAGGTTAAGAAGGGACAGTCAGGTTGGCAAAACAGTTACTAACAAAAAGCAGAACTATCAGCGAAAAATTATCAACATGACCTATTGGTAACTTTTCATGTAGATTAATATTTTGAAAAGAACATTTTTGTGTCATTATGACTTTAAGATCCCACTAGCCTTGGATATGATCCAAGAAATCACTCAAGCCCCCCCCCCTTCCTTAAAGGTGTTAATAGAATCTGCCATCATCTGGCAGGGCATTCCACAACCTCACCGTGAAGAACCACCTACACTGCTTCAAACTAAAGTTCTCTTCCTCTCGTCTAAAGTGGTGGGCTTTGGTTCGTTGATGTTCCCTATGGGAAAAATAATCCCCTATAATGTATGCTAATGTACTTCATCATGTACTAATTATATCCCCTTGCAGCATATTATTTGCTTTAGTAGCTCTGAATCACACTGCCCAGAGTTATGTACTTTTTTATCCACAAAAATCCTCAAATTAAAAATGTAACCAAATCTAATTCACACACATATATATATATTCAGGGTTGGACTGGCCCGGTGGGACATCAGGATAAAACCCAATGGGCCCCGGCCCTCATGAGCCCCCGCTGGGCCAGACCCCCTCTCCTGATATTCAGTTTTTACAAAAAAAAATTGCTGCTGTGCATGCATACCGAGCTGCGCCAAGCGGTACACTAGTCCCTAGAGTTCCAACGTAAACTAGCATATGTGCTCGCGAGCAGTGGGCCCGTCAGAACCCTTTTGGCTTCGGGGTGCCCAAATTATAAATGCAGGCATGCCACTTTGGTTAGCTGTGTGCTGGGCAAAGTCAGGTTAATGCAACTGTTTGCCAGATATGTGCTGAGGAGGCCATCAGGCTGGGCCCACACATAGGAAGAGAAACTGCTGACTTGGCTTGAGGAGTATCTTAAATCTGACAGGTATGCAGTAGTGCTCTGGTATTGTAAGGGCCTTCGCATCACAGTAGGGGGGCAGGGGGACCCTGTGCAGCAGTCCCGGTGGGCCCCAGGCCCCCCAGTCCGACCCTGTATTTATCATCATATCATATCATACAATACAATAAAATCTGAAGTTTGTACCACTGGGGTATGCATTAAAGAGCATTGTAATAAATGTAGTAAAAACCCCACCACTCAACAGAAGAACCCTCTTAAGGAAAAAAAAAATCCTTTAATAGTTTCCCTTTAGGATGCAGACTGGGAATATATGTTTGAGATTAAATTGCACTAAGCAAACTGAACCGAGAATGTCGGCCAAACTTAACAGCCAGCAACAAGGAAGTTGGCTTGGAATACTAGTGTTAAACCAGTGGCAACTTTGAAAAAAATGTATACAGGAGACTGGTTAAAATAGGATAAATAGGGAAATGCTATATTGTATACCCCAGTGCTTCAAATGAGAAGGAGAGACATTTCTGAAGAAAACAGATACACTGAAACATATAACATGCAATTCCAAAATGAAAAGCCTGTAGAAGCAGCATTATACTTGTTTTGGAGCAAACTAATGTAATGCTATTAAAGCAGGACCCTCGGGCTCCTTGTAGAACAGGCGTTACATACTCGTCTGTAAAATGGGCCCTTGCTGTTGCACTAGAGGAAAGGGTTTCCAGACTGATGATTTCACAGTTCACAGGTCTTCAACAGCATGGATGTTACTGCTGGAACCTCACAACAAACACCTACGCACAATTTATAAGAACTAATGTCTATCAGATGGTACTCAGTATATTAAGTTCCCTGCTGACACAGGCACAGTATTAGTCAGTCAGTATGTAAGCAGTACTTCCTGATTAGCTCATACTATGAACACAGGATGCTGGGAGTTGCAAACAACATTTTTTTTTATTTATTATTCTTGGTCAGGCTCCAGACAGTCTCTGGCAACCACACTTTCACAGGACATAAATACACATTACACAGCATCCAAGATATTGGCACTTCCCAGTTCCTCTAGTGCCCTCACCCACTCTCCGCCTCCGGTACCGGCATCCTACTAGATGTCCACCAGCCTTGCCAGGGGAGTTCCACTGGGACTTTTCACTGGTTTTCTCCAAGTGCCTTAACTATCCACTCCAACCCTGACTGGCAGGGTACCCGCTCGGCCCCTATACCTACTTACCTGTTGGGGCTACAGCTGCCCATGCTAACTATCCTATCACACCTCACACTACTATAGTGTGCTATTACACAAGCTAGGCCTATAACTAGATACATTTGTACCTCTTCCTGTTGGGCTGCCTCCACTGCCTAGATGACTTCCTGAGTGCCACTTCTTCCTATGACACATCTCCTATTTCACCTGCTAGTCTCCACCCTGGGACTTTGCTCAATCTGGGCACAGATTTTATTCTTTGTGAGATGAACGATTATTCTTTTCAGTCTAATGATCTACCATTAACCATTCAGATAAATGTTCACACTCCACACACGGTCCAAAAATCATACAAATCTTTGTTTCTTATGACTATATCTTTGCATCTATGGTCAGCTCAACTCTTATGAAAAAGCTTTTTTACTCACTAGCTCTCTCTAGAGGCTCCTATGCTGAAACTACACATATTTAATGCTTTGGCTCTACCTAGTGGCCACACTAATTATACATTAACCATTAACTTAACAATTCACATTTTACCTCCTCTACAAGTAAGCATCCATCTACAGAGTACAAGGCCTTCAGAGTTGCCCTCCTTATGAATATTGCTATCTCTGATTGTGAAGGCAAGAAACTTCCTCCAACAGTAAAAGGGAGATCTGCCATTGACTTCTACATGACTTCAACAGGTTGTAGCTGGTATATTTTCGGATTTGGGTTTTTAGTAGCTTTGGGGACTAATACATCTCAAAAAATTCAAAAAGTTTTTTTTACATCTCAATAAATTCAAAAGTTTTTTTTCCCTATTTATCAAGAATGTTTTAGGGGAGAGCATTTGCTGGGGATGAGCCTTTGCAAGGATCTGCTGCTGGAATTGATGGACTGCCTAGATTTTTAAAATATATACTGATGTGCTGATGATGATCCTAGCCACCTGTTCCAGCCATAATTCTTTGAAGATATAAAACTACAATTTCCCTGCTACAAAACAGCAATTGCAATGTTACTCCTGTTTGTATTACTCTCCTTTTCCTTTAGCCCTCCAACTGTCCTTCAGTATTCTAGTCTTTTCTATCTTCTTTTCTGATTCCATCTACATATTCCAGCTCTTATACACTGTACAGCTACTTACAACACCTTTGTCCTCCAGTTACTACCCACACACAGATGCACAATCATTTCAAACCCTCTTCCCACATCCACTTACAATTTTTCCTACTTTTATTAGCTACAGGGGATATCTCTCCAAATCCCTGGACCCTGCTCCATACCAGCTTATATTCATTCTCGTTTTTATGTCCCGTCATAGCCTTTAGTTCTTTTACTGCTTCTAACTTTATACATATTTAAAATCTACCTTCTTCCTGTTTTCTCTTTTCTTGTGCCTGTCTCCCTAACTTACAAACCTCCTGTCTTCTGACTTCTCATTTGATCCCCATTAACAACTAGCTCTCTTGACTTTGCCTTGTTCTCTTCATAAACATTGTGCTGCTGAGCTCACTCCATCTCTTACTCACATCTTCAATTTTTTGTTGGCATATTCTGAAAATATCTAGTAGCCATCCTGTTTAACTTCTACTGCTTACCTCTAAATTCCTGGAAAGTATTGTGTTCTCCAGTGTTACTAACTTTCTAAACACCTTTAATCTTTTAGATTGCAATCTGGTTGCTGGTCTGCACACCATACTGAAACTGCCTTCAGGTTGCAAAAGTAAAAAGGTCTCTTCTTTACCTGTTGTCTGCATTTAATACAGTTGAACACTCTAGCCTTATGCAAATTCTGTATTTAATTGGTATCTCTTTTCAGTTTGCATTATAGATTACTTCTTATCCCCTTCATTAATAGCTGAAACAGAGTCTCATATCTCTAACTGCCTCCTAGCAATCTCCAACTGGTTGAACACACCCCAAACTGAACCTAAAAAAAACTGATCACCAGTCCACCTAAACCTGGTCTTACTCCACACTTTACTATCACCATTGATGGTTTGCTCATAAGTCTGTTGACTCAGCACATTCTCTCTGAGTAATCTTTGACTCACCTTCTCTAACCATAGTAAAGGGGAACTATCTCAAAAATGAAAATTTAATATAAGCTTCATCAATACTGTCAAAACAATACGGTCACTTCTAAGAGGTTCATGCATGGTCACATCCTATCCCTTCTAGACTACTGTAACCTTCTCCTAACGGTCCTCCCTAACTCCCATCTCTCCCCATCACAGTCTGTGTCAAATACTGCTGCCAAAATTCTCCTTCTCATCCAAGAGAGCACAGGCACCTTAGTTGTTTAAGTCCTTATCATGGCTTCCCATAAACAAAATAATAACCTATAAATTCCTTCTCATAACCTTCATTCCTCTGCACCTCACTACATATCTTCTCTTGTGTTTCCACATATTTCGGGCTGACCCCTCCACTTCTCTCAGAGCAACTGCTTGGTCGCTTCACCCACTACTACTGCTGTTTCCCACCATAAACCTTTCTGCCTTGCTGCTCCTTACATTTGGAGTTGCCATCTCTGAATTCCTCTGGAGAGACCTCCCTTGGTGCCTTCAGAAATAGCTAAAAGACTACCTCTTGGAGCACTTGAATAGCACTAGAACCAGTTCTGGCACATAGTGCAGTGTCAACCACTGTAACCTGCAGCATCTAATATCTGTTTTTTTGTGTCTATAAGTTACTCACCCACTTAGATTGCAAACTCTAAGGAGTAAGGATCACCTTTCTCTTGTCTCTATGGGGCAAATTCACTAAGGCGCGAAGCACCGAACGCTAGCGTTAATTCGCTAGCGTTTGGCATTTTCGCTACTGCGCAAATTCACTAACGAACGCTGGCGTAGTTTCGCTAGTGTTACTTCGCAACCTTACACCAGACGAATCTTCGCTAGCGACGAAACTACGCAAATTCACTAACTTGCGCAGTGTAGTGAACGCTACCTTTTACGCTAGACTTCCTTCACCACCTCAGACCTGGCGAAGCGCAATAGAGTAGATAGGGATTGTTTAAAAAAAAGTCAAAAATTTTTCTAAGTCCCAAAAAACGCTGGCGTGTTTTCTACATGATGGCTGATAGGCTGAAAAAGATCGAAAAATTTTTGGGGCTCCCCTTCCTCCCCCCTACATTTCCTGACTCATGGCAACTTACCTAGACAGTGGGCACATGTGTAGGGCAAAATAAAATTTTTATTTGCAGATTTGAAGGTTTTCTAGGCATTTGTAGTGCAGATACGTGTTCCTCCATTGAAATTTTAATTTCGCACCGTATGCAAATTAGCCTTCGCTAGCGCAACTTCGCTTTATATAGCGAAACAACGCTAGCGCAACTCCGCAACCTTACGCTACCCCTGTGCGGAACTTCTGATTTTAGTGAATTTTTCGAAGCGCTGGCGAAACTACGCCTGGCGAAGTGCGGCGAAGTGCGGCGAAGTTTCGCCTGGTGCAACTTCGCATCTTAGTGAATTTGCCCCTATGACTCTAAGCTCTTAATCTTTAAACTACTTTGTATTTATATATATTAATAATTGTAATGTCTACTGTTTGTTTGATTAATTTATTGTTCTATTGGATAGTGCCGGGGACATAAGTAGGGCTATATAAATAAAAATATACATACATTTATATATGTTGAGACAGCTAGACTTGACTTATTTTTAATTTTGTGGTTTTTTTTATTATTTGCAGTTGCATTATAGCTCCAGTAATAGTATATGGGTTGGCATTTACATGTACGCTGTTTCATATATTACTGAGTTCAACCACAAATTTTGCTTAATTAGCCTTCAAACCCATCACACACATTCTATTCCCATTATTGAAATGAATAACCATATGTGTTCTAGAATTATGGCAGCCTGGGGATTTGAAATGTATAAAGGAGGTCATCTGCATATACTGAAATCTTAATTTATCATTCTGTCTTCATCCAGTATATCCCTTTTTAGGCACTCAAATGGCACTCAATCATAATGACCGCCACAGTCATCCTAACCCTAAGAGAACTGTAACTGTCATAATGCTATGTGTGCCATTGGCTGTCCAAAGAGTTATGTGGTAGGGAGAGAGACACTGCGGAACTAATATACTAACATTGCCATAAACATTTAATTCATAGGGCAGGTGGCAGTTAAATTGTTGCAGGATTTTGGGAACTCCAAGGTGATGAGGTCACAGTCACCAACCTTTGCACTCTCTTTTAAAAAGTAATCTCCAGTTGTCATAAGTGCCACTAAATAATATTGTTAAAGGAGATTCTATAAACTTCAGTTACTTTGGTGTTCTAGAACTAAATGTGCTTGGCAGAGCCAAATTTTGCCATAGGCGATGCTTTTCCAACGGGAAGAGGCCAGCATGGGCATTTTGCCACTGTTCTTCCCATGTGCCAGTAGCCATAAGGATGATATACCTTGTAACAAACTAATTTCCAAGAAAATAATAATGTTTTCATTGTTAATTAGGTAATTAATGAATTTTATTTAATTAATTAATTATTTATTGATGTTTATTTCTAGTGTACCTTCATATCATGTAAGAACTATTTTCTTATAGCTTAATTTCATTTCAGTGCCTTTTCCTTCTGTTTGTAAGTGGTCAGAGGTTAAAAAAATGAAATACATTTTTTTTTATACTATGAATGCATATTTGGGGGAATTTGTAGCATTTTGTGTGTATTTGCACGTTTTGCATTGAGTCAACAGTTGCTGTGATGTGTTTAGCCAAAGAGAACACAGTATCTATTCTAACTTTCTGAAGTAATGAGACATGTTCTCATTGAAGTGTTGACTAGAAAGCCCAGTTTATGTAGGGTTAGCAGAGTTGGAATTATATTTGCCATAATTCCCTTCACAAAATAAATTCATTTTTTAATGCAATTTCTGTTAAAATAATGACAATATCCTCTTTCCTAAGGAAATGCATTACTTCTGTCACACATAAACACATATTAAGATTTGTTATAATCTACATTCACCAACAGAACAAGAAATCATATCTTCAATTCTTCATTGGCTTTTGGAATTCTCCACTCTTCATTTTAACAGGCTTCTGTCAATCATATTCTGAAAATATCTAGTTGCCATCCTGTCTAACTTCTACTTCTTCTAGTATCCTATCCCTTCTAGACTACTGTAACCTTCTCCTCCCTAACTCCCAACTCTTTCCACCACCACAGTCTGTGTTAAATACTGCTGCCAAAATTATCCTTCTCATCCAAGAGAGGACAGGCCCCTCAGTTGGTAAAGTCCTTATCATGGCTTCCCATAAACAAAATAATAACCTATAAATTCCTTCTCATAACCTTCATTCCTCTGCACCTCACTATATATCTTCTCTTGTGTTTCCATACATTTCTGGCTGACCCCTCCACTCCTTTTTTTAATGCAATTTCTGTTAAAATAATGACAATATCCTCTTTCCTAGTGCATTACTTCACACATGAACAGATAATAAGATTTGTTCTAATCTACATTCACCAACAGAACAAGACTTGACAGTTTTTGGTAGTTTCTTGGGTACGTTTATATTTTGGTTCTTTTAATGAACCATGCCTACATATGTAGCGCCCACACCAAAAAAATGGGAAAGAGCTGCATACATCATTCATAAAGAGAGACTGGCATACCTTTAATCATTCTACATTGCCAGGACCATACATATCATTTATCCCCAACTACATTTTTTCTTTCTGACGGCACAACTTAGTAGAGACAGAAGTATCTGTGAGTTGGGAGGAATTTAATATGCCATACGTTGGCCTGAAACATTGAAACCACAAGAGATCAGTCTTTCCCTGTGGAGACATGACTTCATTTATTGCATTCATGGAACCGGGAGACCATAATGTAATATCACATGGAAACATTTTCAGACTTGCATTCTTTCTTTTATTTGTTAAACTTCCTATAGCATTAGATTAATAAAAGAAATGGAACTTGGGGATCGAAATAATGTACAGGCAATCTCCAAAATGCTTTGCAACTAGGAAAAAGTTCTGGTTTCTAAAAGATAAATTATTGTTCTACAGACTATACTTCTTCAGCTTCTTCAGCTTAAACGTTTTAATGGATTGCTCTTGTTTCGGGTTATTCTGGAATCATATTGCAGGATCACAGTTAATTCCAGTAGACACCACAAAACACTGACATGGAGGGTTGCATTTGCTTTTCTCATTTTGTCCAGGCTTTGGTGCCATTAATGGCTTGTGTCGGCTGGAAGCTTATTCTTGGTGACACTGAGATAATGTAAGATGGTATTTACTGCTGGAATGAGAAGGATAAATAGCAGGCTTCTGGACAGAGAAAAAGTAATTGCTGTTTAGATCTGGTACAGTTGGTTTTAAATGTCTGTAGCAAATGTGTTACACTCTGAAAGCATATATCTTCATGCTGCAGGAAAGAATAAACCCGATCATCCTTAAAATGCAGTGTGTTTGCCTAAAAACATATTTATACATTTAATAAGCAGGCTTTAAGTGGATTTCTCCAAATAAACAGTCATTTTTTAAAATATTTGCAGTATAAAATGAACTGTGTATGGTAAGCTAAAACTATCTGCAGTATGTTAGCCGATGCACAACAGCCTGAAGTTTTCTATATGCCGCAAATGATATTCTTAGTCAAAGGGGTTGTTCACCTTTGAGTTAACATGGGGAGACACATTTATCAAAGATCAAATTTCAAATTCATGTGAGTTGTTTTTTTTTTTAAATCCCTTACATTGAATATACACGAAATTCAACTTGGCGGTTATTTAAGAATAACATTGAATATCTAAAATTCGGACTAATTTTACCGACCTGAAAACTCAAATCCAATTCGATTAGAATTCGACCAAACACCATTCGAGTCTCCAAAAAAAACTTGAATGTCAGGAAGGCTACAAACATCTCAAAATTGGTCACTGAACCTCTCACATTGACTTACATATGAATTCGGCAGGTTTTAGGTGGCGAATAGTCAAATTCGAATTGTTAAAGGGCTGGAAGAAAAACGAATACAAATTTATTAAAAAACTCGAATTGAGTTTGGATAAATCCCTAGTCGAATTTGAAAGTTTTGAACATTAAAAATTTAGAAAATTCGAATTTGAACCCTTAATAAATCTGCCCCCTAGTATGATATAGTAAGTGCAATTCTGAGACAAGGAATTTTGAAAAGATCCATAGGACCATTATTTTGGTTCCATATTGGATATAAAGACTAATTCATGTAACATTTGCCAAATTCAGAAAGATGGATGCAATAATGGGAAATTGTTTTGCCCACTGAGACTTTGAAGGTGTGTGTTAAGAGACTCAGCAAGAAGGTGATCTCTGCTCCACTTTGCTCCATAGATCTTACATTCTAAGTGAAGAACTGTGTCTAAAACACCCGAATCAATGACAAGCAAACATTCACTTAAAGGATAAGCAAACCTTTAAAATAAGTGAATGTAAAATTGATGTTATGTAAAATTGATGAGAGTGCTATTCTAAGAACTTTTGCAATTTACATTCATTGTTTATTTTCTGTTTTCCCCAAGATATTAAGGGAAATATGTACTGTTAATATGAATAATGAATAATATGAATATGAATCTTGTTACAACAGCACCAACTGCTGGTCAGTTTCTGGCCACTTTGGTGTGGATAATGACTGTAGATATTCTTAGGCCAAAATAAGTGTCACAACAATGCACTGCCTTTTATAGCCTCCTGCAGGGGATTTTTCCCCACAGGACAACCTTAGTGTTTGGCTCCACCTGCTGGCCGGGCTACCACATTGCCAACTATTTACACATATAAAATACATTTTTTTACAAGGGTGGATAAGCCTGAGCAGTAAAAGTAGTGACATAGCCAAACAACAACCGGTGCCAATTTGCTTCATTTGTATCTGTAAGCTGCAAATGCAAAAACCAGCTTGGTTACTAACTGCCAAGCGTATGCTCTTATCCTGGCCTTAAGTTTAGAATCAAGGTCTTGGCATTATTTGATTGTTACCAATTCCCTATTTATGTTTCCTTTTGTACCTCTAGAAAATGTTAGAACAATAATGTGTTTTATATAAATAAAATTATAAAAGTTCTAAATACTGTATACTTTGCTAGTATTTGCCCAGACCACTAGGGGAGCTGTTACATGGGTGATTGTCTCAATTCTATTGTATATTTAGCTACAGAAAACTACTTTTTTACGCTAAAAAGGGTTTCTTTTTCCCCCTGATAGGACTCTCATTTTCAGTAACAAGATATATTGAGCTGTATTATTGACCTTTCAAGATAGCTTACGTTTCGTAATAAAAGAATGCTTCCATACCGTTTCATTTTCCCACAAATGCTTCTCAAACAAAGCAGAACTGGAAGAGCAATAATTATAATGGAAAGGCCATTATGAGCTGCTCAGGCTGTTCACATTTTAACCAGCAGGCGTAGGAGAGTTCAGATATCATTGTCTGCCGCCTTTTCAAATGTAGCCTGAAAAAGGAAAAAGATTTCTGTGAAAAGGCATAATAATGAGGAGAACTGTCTGTACACATAGCAGCGTTCTAGCTTTGATGATGCCCTATTGCAAGATAAACTTGTTTTCCTGATGGAAAACTTTTCCTCAAACCCTAGGCGAGTAAACACAAGACAAACAGAAGATGCTTACAACAACAAAAACATAGTGTGAGGTTTTTATTCATATATACATAAATAATTTATGAAAATCATTGTTCATTAGATTTTTATAAACTATACTATTTAAAATACTTTAAAGACATGGGAGTAAAACAGAAGATCCCGATTGAAATCCTTCTATGCAGTAACACTGGTATTATTCTGAAAAGTTAAATAACTGAAACAGTTCTGGCGCCATTTATTCTGCAAATTAGAGCAGTGTCATGTCAGGGTTATTTTTTATCAAAGGGTGAAAAGAGAGCTTGCCACAGTTTTGCAAGCGAGAAACTTCACAGCTCTCTCTTCATGTCTGTAGGATTTTAAAGGTTATATTATAGTGAAATTGAGAGTTTATCCTTCGATATAAATGCTCCGATACATCTAATCGAATAGAGAGCTGTAAACATAGTAACATAGTAAGTAACATAGTTTAATCGGGTTGAATAAATACAAAGTCCATCAAGTTCAACCCCTCCAAATGAAAACCCAGCATCCACACACACACCCCTCCCTACTTTTACATAAATTATATATACCCATACCTATACTAACTATAGAGATTAGTATCACAATAGCCTTTGATATTATGTCTGTCCAAAACATCATCCAAGCCATTCTTAAAGGCATTAACTGAATCAGCCATCACAACATCACCCGGCAGTGCATTCCACAACCTCACTGTCCTGACTGTGAAGAACCCCCTACGTTGCTTCAAATAAAAGTTATTTTCTTCTAGTCTGAAGGGGAGGCCTCTGGTACGGTGATCCTCTTGATGGGTAAAAATGTCCCCTGCTATTTGTCTATAATGTCCTCTAACAACCCCAACCTTGACAGTCTACCCTCATAATTTAAGTCTTCCATCCCTCTAACTAGTTTAGTTGCACATCTCTGCACTCTCTCCAGCTCAATTATATCTCTGCATGGAACCTATAGTTCTGCACAATTTAGTATCATCTGCAAAAGTAGAAACAGTACTTTCAATGCCCACCTCCAGGTTATTAATAAAAAAGTTGAAAATCAAAGGAAAAAAGGTTGAAAAAAGAGACACTTCCTTTTCAACCTTAAGGGTAAGGTCACACTGAGATTCGGGGAGATTAAGATGCTCAATTTAGCATTTTCCATACCTTTTACCAGATTAGTTGCCCTTTTCTGTACCCTCTCTAATACAGTAATGTCATATTTGAGTGCTGGAGACCAAAACTGTACGGCATATTCTAGATGGGGCCTTACAATCGCTCTATACAGTGGAAGAATGACCCCCCCCCCTCTCGCAAATCTATGTCCCTTTTAATACAGCTCAAGACCTTATTTGCCCTTGATGCTGCTGACTGGCATTGCTTGCTACAGACAAGTTTATCATCTACCAGGACTCCAAGGTCCTTTTCCATTGTGGATTTGCCTAGTTCAGTCCCATTAAGTTGCTTGTATATGTTTTTATCCCAGGTGCATGACCTTACATTTATCAACATTGAATTTAAACCTTACAGAACATAGAAATCTACTTTTACCCTTTCATAAATATGCCCCTTGCTAAGTTGCATTGAATGCAGAGCTATTTGCCACACACAAAGGACCACAAAGGGTACAATATTGTTTGTCTATAGGAGATTACCACTTCTGAATTTACACATTGTTAGAACACATTTTCTTATACTGAAGGTCTTAGAAGATTTTCTCATGCCGAAGATCTTAGAATGATAGTGGTCGCTCATACAACAGCATGTATAAAATTGTGAAAAATGATTTACACTGAAAAAAAACGTGTAAAAGGCGACTTTGGTTAAGATATTCAAATCAGTAGGAAAACTGTAGATGGCAAGTGAATTCCGGCAGAAGTCTCAGTGTAAAAAAACGCAAAAGTGGTGATGGATGAACATTATTTACATACTGTAGCATTTTCAAGGGGCTGCTGAATTTTTATACACAGGTACAGAATCATCTGAAATAAATACTCAGCTTGCACACCACTTAGTCTCATAATTTCTGGACATTTGAATTGGGTGTTATACATTGATCCCTGGGATTCTTTAACACTCATCTGTCTCCCTCTCAACACTGGTTAGAAGACCAACGCTCATATCTTTGTATAGTTTAGTTAGATAGGTAACATATACAGTAAAGCAAAGGAACAGTAACACCAAAAAAATGAAAGTGTTTGAAAGGAATGTAGTGCACTGCTACCAGTTAAGAAACTAGAATGAGTATATGTAATTGTATGCTACACTTGAACTAACCAGCTGAGCTTTTGAATATGCTTTTGCCCCGGTGACTTTATTCTTAAAAACAAGTTTCCAAATTATTTCCCATTTCAGTTTAAAATATCATCTGTGTTGACTGGCAAGATAAGGAGGAGATCCAATGCTCATTTTTTATTTGTTTTTCTGCAGTTTCAGACCCAAAGTTTAAAGCTGTCAGACTTGCACAGAAGGACACAGCTATCAAGAGAGATAGTGAGCATTACCCTTATCGAGGGACAGGAGCTCAAAGCTATGGATGCTAATGGATTAAGTGATCCCTATGTGAAATTCCGACTTGGACATCAGAAGTACAAGAGCAAGGTAATGCAACATGTTTTTTTTTAATGTACTAAAGATCATAGAGTAGAGCCCTTGCCCTTGGACATTCATTTTATTGAAAAAAAGGCTTATATTAAAATATCTGCATACAGAGTCAATGATATGTCTTAGTGGTTGTAACTACTTACTGTCCAAAGTAGGGAATTACAGTTAACTCTATGCACATACACTTAACATACTTGCAAACAGTTGCTGTAATTATTTTCTGCTGTGTAAGTGCAACACACCAGAGGGGCTTTTTAAACATTTGTATCAATTCTAACAGCTGCCTGAAATGAAACTCAGAGATTCTGCTCAGCAGGGGCAAAGATAAGAAATGTTTCAACTAAATGTATCAATTTAGAACAGTTTAGAGGGTCGGCGACCCCCCTCCCAGAGCTGCTTTAGAAGGTGAAAAATTATACTTTACACTTCAATATTAGAAAGACAGTGACACATAGAAAATAGAAAGTAATTGGAAAAAGACGTTATTTCTTGTTTGAAGGTGAACAACCCCTTTAAAGCACATATGTAATCTGACAAGGTACAGGAGTACAGGAGTTAGATGTTTAATTCTCATGTGAAAGACTGACTACTGCTTTATATGGTATAACATCAACCCAAGATGCCATTCCTTGATAAATGACAGCAATACTGATCTATCGATGATCAGCCCAGCTTGTAGAGCTTCCTGCAGCTCAGCTTTCATTGTACCAGCTGCTTCGCCTATGACTATTACTGTCCTTAGTGAGTCCCTAGTCTCTTGTGCAAATGTTGTACATCATCAACAAGGCAGTAACTATTCAGTTTATGCTGTCTGATAGTTTCAACAAAATAGCAGGAAGGATAAGGCAAAGTCTTCCAAAAATGGCTTTGATGCAGATGATGGTATCTCTGATGATCCTCTATGACCTGCCGCATAGGATTTGTCTCACATTTTTCAGTGACTCTTATTACACTGGTCATCGCTAACTGGTTCTTGCTTTGGTGTCTCTTCTGTTTGAAAAAGTCTGTTCATTTCATGCTTTTTACACAGTATGGCTGTCCCTTCTCTTTATGGCACTTAAAGGAGTAATCCCCTTTAAGTTTTAATAAGCACTCCCAGTTGGACCATCTGGAACCTTAACGGGTTTTTTCAACTTTTAGTATGATGTAGAGAGTGATATTCAAAGAGAATCTGCAATTGTTTATGGTTATGAAGTTATGAAGCTTATTATTCAGCAGCTCTCCAGTTTTCAATTTCAGTGATCTGGTTGCTAGAGTCTAAATTACCCTAGCAACCATGCATTGTTTGGAATAAGAGACTGGAATATAAATGGGAGATGGTCTGAATAGAAAGATGAATAATAAAAAGTAGCAGTAACAATACATTTGTAGCCTTACAGAGCATTTGTTTTTTTAAGATGGAGTATGTGAACCCCATTCGAAAGCTGGAAAGAATCAGAAGAAGAGGGCAAATAATTTTTTAAAAAATGGAGGTCAATTGAAAAGTTGCTTAGAATTAGCTACTCTATAACATACTGAAAATGAACTTAATGGTGAACCACCCCTTTAACTTAGCATTACCTCCCAGGCCAGTGAATCTGTTACTGTACACTGGTTAGCAATTCAGGGTCTTATCATCAGAATGTTTCGAAGGTATAATAAATATAAAATATTATATATATATATATATGTGCTTACATGTGGTGAAAAAAGCGATGTTACATTAAAAACCAATTTCAGTCAATTTAATATTGTAATATTAAGTGTTGGTAAAAATGGAAACCTTTTAATAGCAATTCATTATTAGCAGCAAGTTCTTTTGCACAGAGGTTAATTGATTCTAAATTGACTGTATTCAGATCTTCTAAGGAAATTGAATATTTGGCATATCCTATTTAGGACCTACCAAAAAATTTATTTAATGATTGGCATTTATAATTATCAGAGGCATTAGATCTGTAGGCTTGTAATTTGATTGTGTGATACGTATATTAAAACCTATCAGTGATTTAAGTAAAGCACAGGGAATTCACCAAACTCATCAGTATAGAGCTTAAGAGATCTTATGAATGAAACATATTATTTAATATAGCCTATTAAGCCAACTGCATTTATCAGAGAATTTTCTGTAGTTCCTAAACAGGCAACTAATGGCAATAAAGCTGCAAGAGGAAGCCAAACACAAAGTTTACAGGATGATCTTGCACCAAAATATTTTCTGTGGGTAATAAAGAATGCATTAATGTTGGCTAAATGCTGCATTCTTGCGTCAAATGCCAGTTACTTAACTGTTCTTTCTGCCAAGAATAGTATAAGATCAATGATTTGTGATGTGCTGGGGGACCTGGCTGAATTAGAGTGTAGACTTAAGAATGATAAAAATGGCATTATTGAATAAGGTGTTTATAGCAGAGAGAATATAGCTGGGGATCCACTACCCCACTCCCAAGTAAGTGGAGTAGGGAAATATATGTATTACATTATTGCACTTATACAGTATTTGTATATGGAATACATTTTATGTGATATTCAGCAATGGGTTATCCTGCCAGAAATAATACCAACCTGGGGGAAAAATGTACTTCTAAAGCTTTATTCAGGTGTAAAAAGTCTCCATCTGGAGTGAAGGTCTTTGGAGACTGGTCTGGTGAATATGTGCAGTAGGTGCCATTGTCTAAGGGGCCCATTTCATAAGGGTCTAAGTGAATTTTCGAATTCAAAAACTTCGAATTTCGAAGTAAATTTTTGGGTACTTCGACCATTGAATTGGCCAAATTCGACTTCGATTTGAATTGGAAAAACTTCAAATATTCGACCATTCGAAAATCTAGGTACTGTCTCTTAAAAAACTTTGACTTCGATACTTCGCCACCTTAAACCTGCCGAATTGCTATGTCAGCCTATGGGGACCTCCTAGAACCTATAGCCAACATTTGGCTAAGTTTTAAGAAGTCAAAGTTTTTTTTTGAAAATCGTTCGATCGATCGATTAAATCATTCAAATCGAAGGATTTAATCGATCGAACGAACGATTTTCAAAAAAAAACTTTGACTTCTTAAAACTTAGCCAAATATCGAATATCGAACAATTGCAATTCGATGGTCGAATTTCGAAGTTTTTTTCACTTCGAAATTCGACCCTTAGTAAATGTGCCCCCTAAATAACACATATTTTAATAGTAATTCACTATTGCAGGCATAGCTAACTGTTGCAGCTGCAGTGCTCATCTGAACATGATACAAATTGTAGTTTGGAAGCAGCTGAAGTCAGAGCTGGGCCAGGCTGGGCAGGCGCCCTAGGCAACCTGGCCGGTCGTGGTGCAAACTGACGATCTTGTGCGAAATGCCGCTTGCAGAAGCACATAAACACAGGCAAATAGAGCAGAGAGACAGTCAGAGAGAGGGGACTGGATATGGGGTAGGTGACAGAGGAGAAGGGCCAGAACTAGGGGTAGGCAGAGTAGGCACGTGCCAAGTGCACAAAGCTGGCGGGGTGCCAGGCACATACCTTCTCTGTCGCCTACCCCACATCCGGTCCCCAATCTCCCAGACAATTGCTGCATTTACATCATCCTTTGTGCTCCTGCGCATGCGCACACTCTGAATACGATTTGTTTTTACAAATTGCGCGCACAAGATCGCTCCATTTCACGCATGCGCACACAAGCATTAATCGGCGCGTGCATGCACGAGCGCCAATTCACCTGCGTGCGCCGTGCGAGACAGGTTGCCTAGAGCATCTGACTGCCCTGGCCGGGCTCTGCAGAGGAGGTACATGCCTGGTGCCCCCCCCCAGCTTTTGTGCCCTAGACACGTACCTACAGGGCTGGTCCTATCAAATGTGGGGCCCAATTGGGACCATGTTGGCGGGGCCCCTAGACAAAGTGTTGCTGGCTACTGACACACCAAGTATTTAGGAAAATAAGGGCATACAGGCACAAAATAGAAAGGAAAGGGACAGACAAGGTAAGAGAGTGAGAGGGATGAAATAGGGGCACATAATAGGGGCACACAGGGTAAGAGAGAGAGGGAGGAAATAGGAGAGTGGACTGGGCCAATTAGTTTGGGGCTAGGCCGATTCAGCTTGGGAGCAGGCTTGGTTGGATTGGGGGCAGGCAGGGCCTATCAAGGTTGGAGGAAAGCTGGGCCTATGAGAGTTGGGGGCAGGCTAGACCTATGGATTTGGGGATGGGCTGGACTCTCAAAGTTGGGGGCAGGCCAGGCAGCATCATGTGCTGAGGGAAATATTATCTGTGCTGCCCTGTGGTGCGGGGCCCCCCAGAGGTGCGGGGCCCAATTGGGCCCAATTGGTCCAATTGGCCTAAGGCCGGCCCTGCGTACCTACTCTGCCTACCCCTAGTTTCGGGCCTAGCTGAAGTGCCAAAGGCTGTCTGTAATACTTTCTATGACTTACTACTTGCTCGTTGTTTTTTCAGACTCTTCCTAAAACATTGAACCCACAGTGGAGGGAGCAGATTGATATGCATATTTTAGAGGACCAAGGAGGAGTAATTGAAATCACTGTATGGGATAAAGATGCCGGCAAGAGGGATGACTTCATTGGAAGGTGGGTAGTAGCAGAACAGAGGGTGAAGGCTTGCTTTTTTTTACTTTTGTTTTTAATGTGCATAGAAAAATATAGGTTTATATTATACAGTGCTGTGGAATATGTTGGTGCTTTATAAATGATAAGCTTCTATGCTTCTAATGTCTCGCATTGGATCTCAGATGCAGTGAAAGTGATGGCCAGTAGGTGTCAGATTTTGCTAAGTAATTGAACAGGAGTCTCAGATCCTTTCATACCTTATGAACGTCTGTGGCAGGATCACTATACCATAACATGGGCCAAAAAGCGTTCACTTTTCTTCCTATTTTTTATTAAACTAATAATCAATAAAAGGGTGCAACATTATTTATGCAACATATATGGGTCATTAGACTGGGTAGGTACAGTACATCATCCTTTTAACTCAATTGTCTGCATACACCTGAATTGCTAATAAATGTTATAGAAGAAGCTAATTACAAAAAAAGGCACATGTAACAAATGTGACATTAAAACATAGTGAACATGTATATACTATGATTGTTACATTGTATTCCTTATCTTTTCTACCCAGTCCCTCTTCTATTCATAATCCAGTCTGTCATTCATACCACTGCCTGGTTGCTAAGGTAAATAAAACCCTAGCAACCAGATAGCTGCAGAAATTCCAAACTGAAGAGCTGCTGAACAAAAACAGTCTGGCATTGCGCCGCAAATAACTTTAAGAGCCGAATTTCCGTTTTTAAAACCATCAATTCTAGAAGAGCCCCCCCCATCACTGGAGCTGCCTAAGGGCAGCATAAGGGCCCAAATCACTCCTGATAAACAAAACACCTATATTACTGTAAAACAACAAAAATTAAAAGATATCAATATCTATGTCATGATTAAAGGGTTATTTTTTGTGTTTGGGAAGCTACTTAGCCCCTTACTTACCTGGACACTTTGAGCATATCTCTTATGTCCCATATACACAGGGCATGTCATAGAAAAAAAGGAATTCCTGTGCTGCCAGTTAGGTCCCTGATAGTGAATGCTCTATAATTTAATATCTGTGGCAGGTAGGTGAGTAAAGGAAGCTGTTCTAGTTGTTATGATGACCCTCTGATAGTACCCAGTAATAAACATAATGTCAAGGAATTTCTTTGGCTAGCGGCAAGATGGTTACGTGAAGGGCTTATTTCCCCTGCATGAGATATTGCTGCTTTGAAAACACTGACAACAAAGGGGAAAGTGGAAATCTCCAGGGCACACTGAGGGTTATTGGGTAAAGGCATAGCATCCCTACCATGTAATAATGTGACATCAGTTAGTGGGTACTGACTGCCCAACAGCATCACACAGCGAGAGACATTGTGTGTGGCACCACAGCTACATAATAAGAAGTGAAAGGACATGGCTACTGACACTCCAGGGACATTGTACACAATAAAATACATTGTTTAATGCACAGGGCAGGTGAGGAAAAAACAGAATCACTAGTTGTAGGCAGTGGTACCTGTAATGCATTTCTTGCATTTCTTGCACTTAGTGGCACCATTTTTTGCTTCAGGGAAACATTTGTAAATTTGTATTTCAATAAATTGTTTTGGAATCTCAGAGGTTTCTGAGCACCGTATAAGTCTGGTAGTCAGTGAGGCATTAAGAATAATACAGGGTGTTTACTCGATATGTAGGAACTATACAATGGGATATACCCTGGTTATAAATACATTGCTGCATTTTTTTTTCTAAATGTAAAGGATTAAATGACTTTTAGGGGCAGATTTATCAAGGGTCGAAGTGAAAATTCAAATTCAAAAGTAAAAAAATTCAAAGTAAAGTAAAAAAATGATTTTTGTGTACGTCGACTATCGAATAGGCCAAAATTAAATTTTATTTTGAAAAAAATTTGACTATTCGAATATAGAAATTTATCATGTACTGTCTCTTTAAAACTTCAACGTTGACCATTCATCGCCTAGAAACCTGCCGAATTGCTATTTTACATCTATTTGACGTCCTAAAACCTATTTGGAGTCATTTGGTGGACTTTGAAAAATCAAAGTTTTTTTGGGGCAAAAATATTTAGTTTCAAATTCGATTGAATGCGCTAAAACTTAGGATCGAACAATTCGAATAAAGCCTATTCACCCGAAGTTAAAAACTTCGTTTTTTTTAAATAAATTTCGATTGGACTTTTTTTATTCGAATTTCGAATTTATGAGAGTTCAAAAAAACTCCCATTTCTTCCAAATTCGACCTTTGGTAAATCTGCCTCTTAGTGTACACAATAGAGAGGTGCTAACAATGTAATTGTGGCAAAGAAGAAGCGATTATGAGTAAAGCAAAAACAAAATTCAGTTCAGTGTACTAAAGAAAAATAAATTGAGACACTGATTAAAACAACAGGGTTTTCTCTACAAATAAGAGCCTATGAAATATGAATTTCATCAGTAACTAAAATGCATGCTTCAACCGCTCAGTCTCTCTCCTCATTAATTGTTGCATCCAACTCATCACAAGCTGAAAAGTATTAAAGTATTATTCCATTAGCAAAGCTCTTAGATAATTTTATTTTAACTTAAATTGAAAATGTGTAAAAAGCAAATCAAACTCTTGTATCAGGGCTGATTCATCAGTTGTAAGATGTGCAGAATATAATGAGACTGATCGAGTAATCGCAGGTACAAACTACATGTATCCAACTGTCGGATGTGAACACCGCATGCTGTGTCTTCATCCGACAGTCGGAAGACGTAGTTTGTACCTGCGATTTCTCGATCAGTCTCATTATATTTTTGCTTGTCCGACATGTCGCATGCGTGTCATCGCCTGGCGACGAATATGTCGTTATCACACCGTGGAGTTCAGCCCTTAGTCTGCAGCTAAAATGTTTCAATTCAAAATTTCATGCAAATTTAAAGGAAAACTATACCCCCAAAATGAACACTTAAGCAACAGATAGTTCATATCATATTAAGTGGCGGATTAAAGAATCTTATCAAACTGGAATATATATTTAAGTAAATATTGCCCTTTTACATCTCTTGCCTTGAGCCACCATTTTGTGATGGTCTGTGTGCTGCCTCAGAGATCACCTGACCAGAAATACTACAACTCTAACTGTAACAGGAAGAAGTGTGGAAGCAAAAGACAAAACTCTGTTTGTTAATTGGCTCATGTGACCTAACATGTATGGTTTGTTGGTATGTTTGTGATGAGTACAGTGAATCCTACGATCCCAGGGGGCGGCCCTTATTTTTTAAAATGGCAATTTTCTATTTATGATTACCCAATGGCACATACTACTAGAAAAGTATATTATTATGAAAATGGTTTATTTACATGAAGCAGGGTTTTACATATGAGCTGTTTTATGCAGTATCTTTTTATAGAGACCTACATTGTTTGGGGGGTATAGTTTTCCTTTAAGGACAACATCCGTACAGGGCTGTGTCGACCACTTTATGCCTAATGCTTTTCAATAGTCCACAGTTTAGTCTGGAAAAAATATTAACTCTAAGAAAAGAAAAGTATTGTGATGTTGCTCTGCTTCATACTGACTACAGAATCGTCAGATGGGTCTTCTAACTTAATTTTTTAAGCAGAGTAACTTGGGATGCACCGGATTCTGCTGATTCTAACCATTTTTGCCAGGATTTGGCCAAATCCAAGTTCTTGTCCAAACTAAATCAGAACGCTTAAAATCTTGTGATTTTAGATCATGTGATTAGGGATAATGACAGTTTTTTTAAATGATGCTAATTTGCATAGGCAGATTAGGATTTGTTTGGGGATTCAGATCATTCAATGTGTTTTTTCTTGCATCAAATGCATTGGAATCAATGGGGGGGGGGCTCTCTCTTTGTTTTCTCATATCAAATGCATTGGAGTCAAGGGAGTTTTGTCTCACACCAAGGGACTGATTTACTAAAACTCAAAAAAAAATTATGATAATAAAATTGAACTCATCAATAATTTTTCTGGAAAAAAATCAGAGTGTTAAAATGTCGCAACAAAATGGAGCGTCAATTCGTATCGTATCAAAAACTCTATTTTATCAAATTTTCACTGCAAAAACTCAACTTTGTCAGATTATCGGACACAAAACCCTGACTTTTTTGGATTAGATCACAATGTCAAGAAACAACTTGAGGAACATGTGCCACTGACTTCTACATCCTCGACAGGTTTGAGATGGCGTATTTTCAGATTACGATTTTTACCAGCTTTGGTGAAGACGATGCTTTCTGTGCCCACATCCGACATTCATGTCGCTTCGGATGTAATGTAGTTTTTACCTGCGACTTTTCATTCAGTCAAATTAGAATCTTGACACCTGCGTCTCCATCCGACTTGTTGCATGCGTTTTGTCGCCGGGCGTCAATCTGATGAAAAACTCTCATGGAGTTCTACCCTTTGGCTTGGGCAGTCATTAAGAAAATCCTGTGGGAATTTACTAATTATGAAGGGGTTTTGTGCCAGCTTTGAGGAATTATAAATCTAAAAAAATTCAAGTTTTTTTTTCCACTAAAATTTTGAGTTTTCCCCCCTAAAAACCTTGATCATAGAAAAATCGAGGTTTAATAAATGGGCCTTTAAATATTTTGGAGTCAATAAGTATTTACTAGGGGAAACAAAGTGCATGGTGAAATTCTAGTGCAGATTTACAAAAATTTCACGTATAAATCTGTCGGAAACATGGTGCTGTAATGGTGAGAGGCAGATCTTCACTCAAAAAAACAATCGCTGGAGAATTTCTGAGCTCCTCTTGTCACCATTTTTGCTTCATGTCTCTACATTATGATTATACTATGGTCGAAACACCCCATGTGACATTAGTCATGGTCCGGTTTAGATAATACTGTATATCTCATATGACGTGAATTCTATTTGATATTAATAATGGGTTTTATTAGTCGGTCTAAATGCTTAAAGATTGATGTTCAATACACTTGCAAATAAATGCAGAGTTGACTATTAACTCTTACAGCTCTCCAACTGCGTATAGTACATACAATCAATTTATTATGTTTATTATTATCTTATTATCTAACTATCTAAAAAAATATATACACACTAGTGCATTTATATACACAAGTGCATTTAATCAGTGGCTCAATACAGATGTATGCAACATAATAAATGGTTAATGGTAGTCTCTGGTTTCCCCTGCCTGTCTGTCACTTTAAGATTACTTAAATTATGCTCATTGCATGGTTGTAGCAACAAATATTTATCAGTTTATCCTGTTTGAATATATTTACCTACATACCAGCTATAACAATTTTACAGGTAACTCTGCTCAGTCTCTTGATGACAAGATTGTTTGAAAGCCAGACAGCTATTGAAGAATTTCTGAGCAAATGACTTTGTTCTTTGTAAGTGGTTAAAGCAGTTGTATTTGGGGTTGGCTGTTAAAATAGGCCCTTGCTTTGGAAAAGACATGGTGTACTTAATTGGAGAGGGAGAAGATTGATTACCTTGCAAAGCTGAGTAATTAATTGCATGATTGTGGAAGAAAATGTGGTTCATCAGTCGGCGTTGAGAGTATATGTTTCTAGACAGTGGAGAATGATTGATTGTTTGGAATTTGGAATATGATGATATTTTGTAAAACGAGGAGGAATGCTCTGCAGTAAATATGATACTCTCATTTAAAGTATAAACATAACATTAACATTATGGGGCCTATTTATTAAACCTCAAATTTTTAGAGGGAAAAAAACCTCAAATTTTTAGTGTTTTATTATACCCCAAAGCTGCTAAAACCCGTATCTGAAAATACTCCAGCTAAAACCTTTTGAGGTCATGTAGAAATCAATGGCAGATGTCCAAGAAGATTTTTCATGACATTGTGATCCACACTGGTTTTCATCTGATAAATATGAGTTGCCTCGCCGGCAATTTGATTGTCAAGTTTTCGGAGCATCAGTTTGAAAAAGTCCCACGATCCATTATTGTTGCAACATTTTTTTCAAGCTGATTTTTTGAAATTAGTTACATTTTTGGATGGGAGTCAGGTCAACTTTGTTTTCATAAAAAAATTAGATAAATTAGCGTTTTAGTAAATATCCCCCTAAACTTCTGGATCCTGATTCCTGTACAATGGAGGACCAAGAATTAAAAGCATTAGACGTCCTGTTACAATTGCACAAACTAATTTTGTAAAATAAAAATTTCATCTATCTCTGGTTGATTATTGCAGACCTGCAACAAAAATTTCATATTTCACTTGTTTCCAGTTTTTTTTTTTTTACACTGGGAGACAGATTTATTAATTTGAGAATCTTAGTTTTTCAAAATTCAATCACAGAAAAAAAACCTGATCAAGTTTTTTTTTGTTACTGATGGAAAACTTCACACATCAACACATCAAGATATAATTGAACTGAATGAAAAGTCAGAGGAAACAACTACATGGTCCCACTGTCGGATGAAGACGCTGCTTTCTGCGTCCAAATCTGACAGTCGTGTCGCATCGGATGTAATGTAGTTTTCACCTGCAACTTTTCATTTAGTTCTTGACGCCTGCGTCTCCATCCGACTTGTCACGTGTGTTTTGTCGTCGGGCGTCGATCCGAAGAAAAACGCTCGTGGAGTTCTAACCTTTGGCTTGGGCAGTCATTAAGAAAACCCTGTGAATTTAATAATTATGTAGGATTTTGGGCCAAAAAAAACTTTCAATGTTTCATTTTGTTTCAAACATCTGTTTGGGTAAAATAAAGAAGATTTCCAACATGTTTTTGGCAGTTAGTAAATTAGTAATTAGTAAACTCACATGCAGTTTCCTTAATGAGTGAGCAAAGGCTCTAGCAGCCCCTTATTGTTAAACTTCTTATCAATCACTGCAGTCGCCTTACTAAATATTAAGGCTCATTTGGGTGACAACAATCATATGGTTTATATGTTTTTTATTGATTATAAAGAGAGAGTGGCACCAGAAGGGCAGAGGCAAGGCTAAAGATGCAATATACAGATGAGTGAATCCTAATTTGCATATGCAAATTAGGATTCTGGTTCGGTATTTGGCCGAATCTTTTGCGAACGATTCAAGGGTTTGGCTGAATCCAGAATAGTGGATTCAGTGCATCCCTAATTATTAGAGAAACTCCTATCCACTGCGCTACAATAGAAAAAAGGCTCCTATGTTGCCAATTTCTTAAAAAACATCTCTGTGATTTATACATTACCTTTGGTCGACTGTAATAGTATCTACTACTACTGCTACTACACTATGTTGCTGTTTAAGCAAAAAGTACCATCTATAGTTAAACACAGGCACAAATTAATAATAAATCTGACCAGCAACAGATATCTGAGTGCTTTGTATCCCACATTCATATGAATAAACCACATATTTATGTGTATGTCCTTATATAGACAGTGGGATGGCTCAGATTCCATTGGTTGATGGGGAAGGATAAAATGACATATGCTTTTGTCTCGTAGGTGACTTTTTTTATTGCACGAAACGAGCCGTGTGACAGATTTTTAACATGGGTTTGTGAAAATTTTTACCGCCGCCAAAGTATGGAAATTCACTGCAAATCTATACATTGTGACATCTTTCACTTATCCCTAGTGCCATATGTTGAGTGCTTCAAAATTGAACTAAGTTTTTCAAACATAAAACCACCCACTCCCCCAGGATAGTTAATCTCTGATCTGTTTCTGGGCCTGCAAATTCATATGTACCCCAGCACTGGGATGCAGCCCCTAATTCTAGAGGTATAGGTTTAAAAAAAATAGTGAAACGTTCATATTTTCCTTTGAGAAATACATTGGTTCATTAATGCTGGTTCATTAATGCCAGTGGATTATTTGTGCTGACGAATAATTAAAAAAAACAATTGAGCTGAAGTAATTTTCTGCTTCAAATGCCCTTTAATCTAAAGAAACAATCACCCAAACATTTTGCTAGGCAGGGATGATGCAAATGAAAAGAGAAATAACTGTGTGCAAGTCATTCAAAGATACAGTTCAGCTTTTTTTGCCACCTTGCCCTTTAGGCAACACCTTCCCCCTACTGAGAAAAAGGGCAGAACACTTGAATACCTTCAATACATTACACTCAGATTGTCCCACAATATCTAGATTAAGATGATGCATGATTGAATTTGATTTATGCTGTTTTTGCCTATATATCTATCTGTAATCCACGTGAGCTTCAAAGTAGACATGGCTTCTTTGCATATGGGCCGCAGTGTCGGACTGGCCCACCGGGATACCAGGAAAACTCCCGACTGGCCCACTGGGATACCAGGGAAACTCCCGACTGGCCCGCCGGGATACCAGGGAAACTCCTGACTGGCCCACCGGGATACCAGGAAAACTCCCGACTGGCCCACCGGGATACCAGGAAAACTCCAGACTGGCCCACTGGGATACCAGGAAAACTCCCGACTGGCCCACCGGGATACCAGGAAAACTCCCGACTGGCCCACCGGGATACCAGGAAAACTCCCAGTGGGCCCAGTTGTCAGTGGGCCCTCCTGCTTCTAAACATTTGGCTTATTTCATTCCCTATTTCTATGAGAATAAAGAGGCTACATAGATGGAATAATAGGTTATAGTATGTAAAGAAAAGAGAATAGGAGAGTAGAGGTTGAGTGAGAAGAGGAAAAAAATAATACTTAGTGGGCCCCTGGTCTAAAGGTTTTTGGGTGGGCCCCTGGTCTAAGGGCTTTTGGTGGGCCCCTGGTATCCCAGTCCGACATTGATGGGCCGTAATGCTAATTGGTCCCTAGTTTCATGTTCATTAGTGGTCAAGAGTAATCCATTAGAACTACATGAAATAAGCATGAGTAAAGATGGACATAATATTGGTTAAAGGAAAACTATACCCCCAAAATGAATACTTAAGCAACAGATAGTTTATATCAAATTGAATGACATATTAAAGAATCTTACCAAACTGGAATATATATTTACATAAATATTGCCCTTTTACATCTCTTGCCTTGAACCACCATTTCGTGACTTTATCTGTGCTGCCTCAGAGATCACCTGACCGGAAATACTACAACTCTAACTGTAACAGGAAGAAGTGAGGAAGCAAAAGGCAGAACTCTGTCTGTTAATTGGCTCATGTGACCTTACATGTGGTTTGTATGTGTGCACAGTGAATCTTACGATGATGATTACCCAATGGCACATACTACTAAAAAAGTATATTATTATGATAATGGCTCATTTACATGAAGCAGGGTTTTACACATGAGCTGTTTTACTCAGTATCTTTTAATAGAGACCTACATTGTTTGGGGGGTATAGTTTTCCTTTAAAATGCTTAGAGTGGGGCTCATCATTATGAACTCAGTTTACAAAGGGTTTGAAGAGTCACCAACTTCTCATGAAGAGTCACTATATATATATATATATATATATATATATATATATATATATATATATATATATATATATATATATATATATATATATATATATATAATATATATAACTCTTTATCCATGTTCTTTGGAAAATACACTTGTTTTGCCAGAATGAGAGCACGAGAAAGCTCATTTGTTTAACGTATTATACTGTGAATAATGAATGCATGTGCATAAGCGAGCAGCGATAATATAACAGTAATCTTCTAGCGTAAAGCCTATTATTCTACACAATGAATGAAAGACTAATTACAAAAAGAGAGGACTTCATCAACACCTGCCAATCAGTGTGTATGCAATAAATAAATCCAGCTTGCCTTACAATGAAATAGCATTTTATCACTTTAACATTTGTATGTTTGTGATCAATACATAGTAACTGTTTTTGAGATAGAATGGCGTGAAGGACCAGTAATGTAATAAACTGAATATATCTATATATATTTTTTAAAATGGGCTCATATTCAGCAACGATTAATAAACTATTTTTAACATGAAAAAGAGGGTTTTCATTCAGTAGTTCTCTACATACAAGTGGATGGGGTTTGACCCAATTAATCCTACTATAAGAGCTAAAATGATTGTATTCTACAAAGCTTGTATGATATCTGCTATTTAAACAAGTGGCCATTTCAATTTGAATGGTTATGCCCATGGCTAAACAGCAGCTAGTTTATTGAAATTTTATTGGGCTACAGTTTGACAGTGCTTCAATCCTGGTGCTTCAATCCTGGTGCTTCCTGGTTTTCATGTTGCAGATGTTTTCAGTTCTTCTTAGGCAAGCCACCTAACTGGACTGTACTAAAACATGTAAACCATGGTTCTCCCCTTTTAATTATATTCTGTTTGCTTATGTTTCATGATATAACTGAATAATAGGTGCAGTTCCTATCTTAAAAGTTCACCATTTGATAAATATCCTTCTAAAAACCCCACAGGAATTAATAGAACGTGGCAATGGGTTTCTTGCAAAAAAAACCAACACACATAGGGGCAGATTTATCAAAATGGGATTTTTCCTATGGGATTTTTAGAATCAAATGTATTAAAATGGGCAGTTCTGGCTTTCATTCATTGATAACTACAATTCAAAAATTCCCATAGGAATGAATAGAACGTGGGTGAATTTTTATTTCTCGAGCTCTAAACTCAACAAAAGTCGTGAAGGCCTATTTATCAAGGGTCGAATTTTAGTGGTTTTAGAGGTTTTTGTAACCACAGCTAAAATCACTATAAAACCACAAATGTAATGAAATGTAATGAAACGGGAAACGTTGCAAAAGAAATAGCAACTTTTTCTCGTTGTCACAGAGTAACTACGACTTTTTCGTATTGTCGCACAAAAGGCAGAGTCAAAAACTCCACGAACAAGATCTTCCAGTTGACTGGTTTTCTACTTATTTTCGAAAAGTTTTAGCTGGAGAATTTTTGTATTCGGAATTGGCTCGGTTTTGTCGCATAATAAATCCCAAAATGTCGCACTTTTTTTTCTCAGTGATTTTTTTCATATTTTTGCCATCAAAAAGCTATTGAATCGACCCCATGGTGAAATTCAAGCGCCAATTTGAGAATAATTTTGCCACTCGTGATTGCGCAAATTTTACTGTGAATTTCAATTATCCCTACTAATCACTAATGGTTTATATCCAAACTGAATATTGAATCATTATATAGACTTTTAATACATTTTTGACAAAGTTCCATCGAGAGCTATATGTAAATAAAAAAACAAGATATCTAGTATTCTTGACTTAATTTCTAATATTCTTATATTAAAAAAACTAATTATATACAGTATATATATATATATATATATATAGATATATATATATATATATATATATATATATATATATATATATATATATATATATATATATATATATATAGATATATAGACACAGAAATAGGGGCTACAATGTATTTCTCAAGTTAGTTTTAAAATGTGAGGAGATTTTATAGAGCAAAAAATACAAATATGTGAGAAATGCTAATTATGGCAACACCAATTACCCAGCAATTTGTATTTCCGTGTATGTATGAAAATATTGTGATATCAGAATTGATTAGTGTACAGTAGAGTTGAGAAGGAGATGTAAATGCCATGAAGAATAAAATATCAAGCAGAGGTGAAATGATTTTAATCTCCATGTAATTATTTAACTTCATTGTCACCTGTGTTTATGCAGCTCCAACATGGCCGGCCACCTAGCACTAATCGCCTAATAAATCCATACAATTGTTACACCTTTATGCATAGTGGTAATGTGAGCAAATTGGCTCCTGACAACTGCAATAAACTGCTAAGAACGGGGGCTGTCAGAGAGCAGCTTGTTTTTCTGTGCCTTCTGGATAAGTAAATCCTGTGTCATGCAATTTTTATTTGGCTGGAGTTTTTAACAAGCCAATGTGGGCAGGTATGGATACAATTATTCGTATAAATATATATTTTTTTAATCTTTCAGTGATGCAGATATTTTGTTTAAAAAATCATAAAAAATCTCTTTCTTTTTAAATTTGTGGCGTTGATCATTAAACATCATGAATGTTAATTTTGAATGGTTTAAATAAAGCTCTGTTGGGGGAATGTAATATGTTTCGTTAGCACAAAAAACCTGCGCAAATACGTTTGCGATCGTTAGCAACCATGTTTGCGTCCTTTTTGACTGATTATACTCCTACTTCATAGCAAAGTTTGTGACCAAATGGCTTTTGCGAACATTCGCAGTGGATGTCATAAAATTTTGCAATCACAAAGTGTTTTTTGCAAAAAAAATATTTAACGAAACTCCAGAGCAGGTGTTAACGCTAAACCTTTGCTTAGTGATAATGCGCAATGTAATATTCACCAATGTAAGATTTTACATTTGCAAAAAATGCCATGCTGAACATTTGGAAAAACGCCACTTGCGATTTTTACTACATTCCCCTTTAAACATTTTAAATGGGACTATATAACAGGGCTCTGGCAAGATATATCATTTCATTACAAATAAAGGGCCAGGTTTGATTAGATGATTTTTAAAAATGATCTTCAGATTCAGGTTCTAAATTTCCTTTTTAATACCTATTAAAATTCATTTCAAATTAATTTGGATATGCAGAATCAAAATGTGTAAGGAAATCTCATAAAATACTTGCAATACATATTGCTTATATGTACTACGATCGCAATACGATGGTACAATGCTAAAAATCCCATGAATTCTAATTTCATAGGATTCAATTCAATGGTCGAATTTCAAAGTATTTTACACTCCGAAATTCGACCGTTGATAAATCTGCCCCATAGCGTTTACAACAATATGTTGTGATATGTACAGGGAGTGAGGCCATGGTTTCTACACACATGAATACATACTAAACCACAAATATGGGGCACAAAGATAAATATTTTCAAGAAAATCTGCATTCAGCCATGATAAACCCTCCCTCATCACATAAGACAAATTACTCCAGTTTGAATCATTCTGGTGACTAATCATCAAAAGGATTGTTCTGACCGCAACATGTTTTCAAAATCATTGGATGTCAACTTTTATGACACTTTTTCACTTTTTCATAGAAAGATGATTAGTCCCGCCTGTTTCTTTCACAAACAACAGCCAAAACACTAATCCATGCCCTTATCTTATCCTGTTAAGACTATTGCAATCTACTCCTAACCAGTCTTCCTGACTCCCATCTCTCTCCCTTACAATCCTTTGCTACCGGGATCCTTCTGCTCTCTCCTAAAATGGAACCTGCTCAACCCCAGCTAAAAGTCTTAGCGTGGCTGCCTGTTAAGCAAAGGACAGCATATAAAATCCTTCTACTAACATTCAAAGCCCTTCACTCCTCTGCTCCTCACTACATTTCTTCTCTTGTCTCGCTATACGTCCGCTTCACCGCACTTTGCCAGGCGTATTTTCGCCAGTGCTCCGCAAATTCACTAAAATCCAAGTTGTGCTCAGGGGAAGCGTAAGTTTGCGAAGTTGCGCTAGCGTTAATTCACCAAGCAAAGTGAAGTTACACTAGCGATGCTTAATTTGCATACGGCGCCAAATTGAAGTTACAATAGAGGTATATGTAGCATCACTACACAAGCCTGGGAAACCTTCAAAACAGCAAATTAAATTTTTATTTTGCCCTACACATGTTCCCACTGTATAGTTAAGGTGCCATGAGTTAGGAAATGTAGGGGGGAAGGAGGGGAGCCCCAAAAATTTTTTTGATCTTTTTCAGCCTATCACCCATAAAAAAAGAAAAAACGCCAGCGTTTTTTGGGACTTAGAAAAATGTTTAACTTTTTTTGAAGCAATCCCTATCTACTGTATTGCACTTCGCCTGGTCTGAGGTGGCGAAGGAAGTCTGGCATAAAAGGTAGCGTTCAGAAAAATGCGTCAGTGAATTTGCGTAGTTACATCAGTTGCGCAAATTCGGCAGGCGAAATGGTGCGAAGTAACACTAGCGAATTTACGCCAGCGTCCGTTAGTGAATCGGCGAATTAACGAAAATGCGTTACGCTAGCGAATTAACGCTAGCGTTAGGCGCTTCGTCCTAACGCTAGCGTTAGGCGCACAGTCTATGTGATTTGTCTTCCCCATGTTAATATAGTGAATAAAGTACCCCCTCTAGTAAAATATAAGGATATTATAAGTTACCGAGGAGTTTCATGACCATATAAAAACACGAGGCCGAAGGCAGAGTGTTTTTATACAGGTCATGGAACTCCGAGGTAACTTCTAATATCCTCATATTTTACAACTGGGGGTACTTTATTTATTATAATACACACATTTCAATGAGTCATGTGACAGAAATGACATCAGAACTGACCGTTTATAAGGATATCATTTACAAGATATTCATGGCTTTTGTGTATTATATATATATACATTTATTTATTGTACGTTTATGCACTGTACAGCTCTGCGGCTCCTTAACAGTGCTTTACAAATTTACAAAGTTATACATACATACACTTTTGACGAATTACTCCAATTTTCCCACATTTTACCATTAAACATTGTAATAAGGGGTGTGACAATAACATCTCTACTCTGAATTTTAGCCCTTTGTAACTTTTTATTTAACACTCATTCTGATGACTATTATGCTACGTGTTTATTTGAAATCTAGGACTTTTCTGTTTTTTTAATGCACTCCTCTTCTTAGAAGACATAATAATTCCCATGGATGTTGGGTCTACATATTATTAATTATTATTAACTACCAGAAATAAATGAGGCCACAAACACTGTTTTACAAAAGTTATTTTAATATAAGGTGGGGTTTCCATTATTTTTCAGCCACCTTTTTACAGCTTTCTTACTTCCCCTTTACACTTTTAACTGTGCTAATGTGTGTCTTCAGAACTCCACAGTTTTCGTTATCACCGAATGAACTTCTTTTCCTTAAGGTGCATCATTTGGTTAAAATTATTCGATTTTATGGTCCCCGGTATTGATGTTCTACAGAATCTGTTTGTACTTCATGAATTGTTGATGATCGGTATTATTCTAATAATAAGCAATGCAAAGCATAGCAGCTGGATTCTAAGCATCAGTTTTACATAATGATTACACAGAATTTTTAGGCATAAGCGTACCAATGTTGTAGAGGTTGAAAGAAGAGTGCATAAAATTTGTAATAAATATTAACATATCATACCCTTAATGCTATAACACTGAACCAATTAATATATCAAGTGAAATAACTGCACTCCTCTTCTCTTGTGTACTCATTTGAATTTTTTGTTTTAATAAGATCAATGTAACAGTTATTCTGTGAGCAGCACAGTAATATAATCCGCCTTTAAATGATATAGGTCCAATTTTTAAGTCTGAATTTATTTCTGTAATTGACTATACCCTGTTATCAAAAAACCTGTTTATGCTTATTTTCCATTTTTATCAAATTGCATTGGCTCTGCAGCCACCACAGTACTTTACACTTTGATTTCAATTGGAATTTTTTTTATTTGCTAAGCATTTAAGTGGTCAAAAGACTGGTGATCTGCATATGGCTTTCAAATTAAATAGATAGACAGTTGACATTGTATGCTATTTAGTATAATAATTAGAATAGATCTACTATTTATTTGTTATGCTAACATTTCTGTTGAATGTATTAAGAGTCATCCATGAATTATTGTGCCATTATGGCAATAGCCACGACCAAATGAACGACTCTGTTCAATGTCCTATGAATTAATACATCTTTTTAAATATATGGTTAGAATTCACTTCTTTGAAAACATATTTATATAGGTTGTTCTATACATCTTTCTGCACATTCTCTCTCTTTGTACCGCCCCCTCCTTTAGTGCCCAGTAATTATGTTGACAAATCCTACAGTTAGATGCAGAATATAATAATTATATAATTACGCTCATTGTAACAATGTCCTCTATATTTCTGTCTATGACTTGTGTTCCAAGGAGGCATTATATTTTAGTTATTAGTGTTCATTACCATATGTGTTTTTGAAAATATTTTCTTGAAGTCAAAGATGGCTATAACCAAGGGACGTGTAACCATTTTTTGGCTAAAACAGGCTCAGACCAGCTAGTTGGGTAGAAAATGGGTTACATTAGACCCTCATTAAGCAGGATGGGACTTTGCTAAGTGGAAGGGACAACGTGTGGATGTTCTTTTTCTACAACTCTCCACTGCTAAAAGTAATAAAAATAGAATAGAGGATGCCAGGGGTTCTTTCCAAACAGGAAACAAAGGCATTATTCAATGATTATGATCATGATTGCAGGGGTTAAATACTCACAAGCTTTGAGGTTGCTGTATAGCTACAATCACAGGTGTTAGTAAAGAGCAAAATGTGGCACCACTGTAGGAATAACTAGGGAATTGGAAGGTTCACCTTCTAGGTTGTCAATACCTAATGTGGTCCAGATCCCCTACAGTTGACATAAAACAGCATATAATATAGCCTGATTCCCTTGTCAGTACTCTGGTCACTTCACTCTGGCAAGCAGAGCCTATGGGAGAGCTACTCCCTTTTATCATCCTCGGTGGAGCACAAGGCTGCTGTAATAAAAATACCTTCTCCTGGTGGTCTAGTGGGGGGACGGCAGGGACGCCTGCCGCCCCCTCGACGGGGACGCCCGTCGCGCCGCTCCGTTCTTCCTGTGCCGGCTCCTGTGCGCGCGCATGCGCACTTCTGATTTAAAGGCGCATGTGCGCTGACGTTATGACGTCAGGGCGAGAGGCGCCAAATTCAAAAGTATTAAAGGGGCATTCCCATAGTTAGCATTGCCCGTGATAGGATTTTTTCCTGGTGCTTTAGCTGTTGCTATTCTGTGTGAATCCGTTCCTGATTATCTGTTTTGACCCTTGCCTGCCTGTTTGACTATTCTGATCTCTGGAACCTGACTCTTGCCTGAAATCGATCTTGACTCTGCTAAATCCTCCTGTTTGACGTTCCGGTTTGACCTCTGCCTGTTATTGACTCCGATTCTGCCTCAACCCATCTGATTGATCCCTTGGTTTTGACCCTTTGCCTTCCTGACGATTCTGTTATCCGCCTGCCTCGATCCAGCCTGTCTGACCATCCGCTTGCCTTGTCCTTTTGTACCGTGACCTTCGGCCTAAAGACTCTGCTAACAGCCGTGCCCCTTTGCCAGCCAGAACATCTAGCCTTGCACCCCTCGTTAAGTCCAGGTGGCACCCAAGTAAGCTGAGGGCTCCTCCCGAAGCCCAACGGTGGTCACACTACTGGTGAAGCCGAGCCGAGACCAGGGTGCTTGGCATTTGTTCTGGTATCGGGTGCCGGCCGTGACAGCTGCTCTTATTAACCAAAGCTGTCTGTTTCATAACAGTTGCTTTCCTGCACACTAGCTATATGTCACGGTAGGCACCCTATACCCAAAACTAACATCAAGCTTCTGATCACAGCTCACTCTTCTGCCTATAGCAGCTGCCTTTAGCTTTGGGAGGAGCCCTCAGCTACTCAGATGCTGCCAGGAATTAAGGGGTTATTTATCAAAGGTCAAATTTGAAATTATGTGATTTTTTTTTAACTCTAATAAATTTGAATGTACTCACAACTCGAATAGGAGGTTATTTATGAAAAATATGAACGTCTATAAATTCGAATTTGTGAGTTTTGACCCCAAAAAATGTAAAAAAATTGAATTTACCATTCAAACTTTAGTAAATCTGCCCCTTTATGTGAGAGCAGCAGGACGAGAGTTCTGGTCGAGCAAAGTGGCCATATTGTAGCAGATTGAACAAATTGAACAGGAAAACAATTCAGGAGTGCACACTGAAAATATGAACATAGACCTACAACAGGCACTGAATCACTGCAGACACAGGTTTAAATACACAAATTGCTGCATAATCATATTGCGTGTGCAAAGACGTGAAGAAGAAATGCAAGTTCGTGGCACGTCTGTTGTGAGCAGACTGCAGGCCTCAATATTGTCAATATTTAACCACCCATAATGTATATAGTTTGTTATCTTGCTGTTGTGAGTCACTTTTTTTACATTATATTAAATTTCCAATACTACATTGATGACATCTATGGCTGCAATCCACATAAAATACATTTTCATTACTAGAATGCCAACTAATTACAAATCCTATGAAATAAATGTTGAGTGCAAAATCAAAAGGGCCTGTAGAAGCAGTAAGTTTAACTGTGTGTTATTAATACAACCAATAATTTATTTAAAGGATGAGAACCCAATTTAATGGGGTGGCAATTTGTTACGCTTCCTCAGTGATGCTAATCGCTAACCTGGAACCCTTCTATAAAAATGAACTGGCCTGGGGTACATCTATTAGTGTGCAACCAACTTTGGTTTTGCCAGAGATTCTTTGTGCTTCCCTGGACTGACCCATGTGCACTAGAATAAAAGCAGATCAGTCACTATACTGTGAATGAGTCTGCTTTTCAAAGTCCACCAATTGACTCCAAATAGGTTCTCAGAAGTCCCCCATAGGCTAAAACAGAAATTCGGCAGGTTTTAGATGGCGAATGGTCGAAGTACATGATAAATTTCGATATTCAGATTTTCTAATTTTTTTCAAATTCAAATTTGGAATTTGGACTAGTTGAAGTACACAAAAAATAGCTTGAAATTCGAATTTTTTTCATCTGAAAATTCACCTCGACCTGCCAATTCGGCAGGTTTTAGATGGCGAATGGTCAAAGTCGAATTACGAGACAGTACATGATAAATCTCGATATTCAAATTTTCAAATTCGAATCGAATTTGGACTTTTCCCTAGTTGAAGTACACAAAAAACTGCTCGAAATTCGAATTTTTTTCATTCGAAAATTCACCTCGACCTTTGATAAATCTTCCCCTAAATGTATCAACATTTTATTCAGCAACTTAGAGTGAAGGGAAGGGCTCATTTCGCTAAAGAATCCGTCATATGATTTTATCTTTACACATTTACTATATGCATTCACATTGTGGGAATGGCCCAATATACAGTGCCTTGCAAGTGTTCAAACCTTTGATTGTAGCTCTCATTCTATCAACACAAGTTTGTTCTCCATGATGTTCTTTTTTTTTAGACTCAAAAGTACTATTTTTGTAATGGATCACTCTTTTATGATAGAGAAAATGTTCAGAAAAATTAAATAATTGGAAAATGTGTTTGTGCGAGTTTGAAATCCTTGTGGTGTAGAAGCTCCGTCTTTACACAAGTGAAAACAATCTCTTTAGCGAGGAGACAAATGCCTTACAATTACGTCTCTGTGAATCATTAAAACAACTGACACATTTTCTGGGTAAAAACCTCACAGTAGTTACGGGATTCAGGTTGTGAATCAGAAGAACAGCTGTGAGAATGAAAATAAGTAAAACATTCCAAAGCCATCATAGATCTTGCAATTTGAGGTTAGATGGGAAGCAATACAAATGCTTATATCAGGAAAGGGCACAAAACAATATCATATAAGTGTTTGGATGTACAAGCGGCCACTGTTGGTTCAGTTAAGTGGAAGCTACATTAAAACCAACCAGATGCTGCCTAGAAAAGACCTTTCCTTTGCACAGAGACTTGTGAGAAAAGCCACATGATATAACTTCAAAGCAATATGTGAGGGGTAAATGTACCACTAAAGCCTTCAGTGAAGTATGGTGTTTGCTGCACAATTCTGTTTGGCTGCTTTTTATCAGTATGGAATGGGCAACAGGCAGGGCAACTGTGCAGAGAACATGTTTCAGTTTACTAAAAAGAATAAACAGCAATGTGGGTGAAAAGTCCTCATTTAGCAGAATAATCATTTCAAAATGAGGCCAAATTAATATTGAAGTTGAGGGATTCCTCTGTGGCTCATTTTGAAACAAAACATGGTATAATTAAGTTGTAGATTTGTTCCAGTTTGTAAAAGTTGTAAACAACCTTTACAAGCTGGAACAAATCGACCTCAAATTGCAAAATCTACGATGGACATGTAGGTGGCTCTAAAAATATTAAAGTGTGGTCATTACATTCTTTATACCTTAGATTTGCAGGGTTTTTGTAAAGATTTCTTTCCAAACCATTTTGCATTAAAAAAAAGTCATTAGTAATTAAGAAAGAAAAATATCACAGAGAATTAACTTCGATTTTATGGTTTGGTAATGAAAATAAAAGACTTGATCATGGGTCCGAATACATTTGGAAGGATTTTGGCATGACAAGGACATTGGTTTTAAAGGAAAACTATACCCCCAAAATGAATACTTAAACAACAGATTAAAAGTATATTATTATGATAATGGTTCATTTACATGAAGCAGTGTTTTACACAGGAGCTGTTTTACTCAGTATCTTTTAATAGAGACCTACATTGTTTGGGGGTAAAGTTTTCCTTTAAAAGGAAAACAGTACAGTAGCTGGTAGGGGATTCAACGTGAAAATAATACATATCTTAATGAGCAAGTATTTATGCTATACACAAGTTGTATTATTAGTAACATCCTTTAACTTGTAATGAAATCTTCTGAAACAAAGCTAATGGGTAGGAAAATATACTAAGCTTACTGAAACCATAAACGGTTCTAACAAATTGCAATTCTTCAATATTTAAACAAGTACTGCAATATCTCCGTACCTCATAAAAGATTTAGTGGGTGTAAAACTTGCACACGTGATGTTAAAACTGGTTTGGGCGGGGGTTAATGTATCACAAAACTGGAGTTAAAAGTATTATAGACAAAGCAGAATCTGAAAACTATTATGACAATAATGCCATGTAAACAAGTAATGGAAAAATCACATCACTTTTGAGTATTTTATGCAGACCAAAAAAAAAAATAATTCCTTTTGCCAATATATTATAATTGTAGCTAATTATAATATGTAATAACTCTGATAGGTAGAGGTATATATCTGCTAAAATCTCTATCCTGTGATGCCACTTCTGGGAGCTTATTGAACTTTTTACATTGCAACTGTAGTCAATTAGAGGGCAATGGTGTCAAACTATGTTGGTACAATATTAGATTATATCAAGGGAATTAGTGTAAGGCTATTGCCTAGATGCTTTTTAAAATATCCAAAAAGGGCTGTTACATTTCAGTTTAAAAGGCAGTTTTTTTCTTTTAATAAGTGATCAAATATACCATTAGAATACACCCAAGTTAGGATAAACATAACTCTAATCACTTGCTCGCCGTTTATAAAACATTTAATCAGTTAAAAGAATCCACTGATTCTTCCATGATTTCAGCAGCAATTAGAAAGGGGTTCCATCCACTTGTGTTGTCCTCTTAAATGTATTATAGATATTGCTGCAAAATAACCTCCCCTCACCCAACATTGTTTCATTCAACAGAACTTACTGATTATTCTTTAACCCCACCAACCCCTTTGTAGCACTGATACACCACTTGGCATGGAAACCCGTTATCCAGGAAGCTCAGAATAACAGAAGGGTCCTCTGCCATAGACTCCATTTTATCCAAATAATCTAAATCCTTTTTCTCTGTAATAATAAAACAGTAGCTTGTACTTGATCCAAACTAAGATATAATTAATCCTTATTGGAAGCAAAACTAACTAATTGGGATTTTCTAGTAGACTTAAGGTATGAAGATCCATATTGCAGAAAGATCCATTATCTGGAAACCCCCAGGTCCTGAGCATTCTGGATAACATGTCCCATACCTGTATATGTAAATAAATCCCCACCATTACCATTAATTAATCACACTTGATATCTGTCGTTCCTAACATTAAATTACCCTGAATTAAAAAAAAAAAAGGGTAATCATTGCTGCTGCAAGAATTAAAATTCTGTTCAAAGAGCTGGTGCAAAAAGACAAATAATATTTGTCTTGGAAAGTTTGAATTAAAGTTTTAAACAAACACAGGAAAAAACTGAACAAAAATGAATTAAAAGGGAGATGTGCCTATTGCTAGCTAAGTAATTAAGGTTTGCCAATGTTCTGGTGGGCCACAGAATTATAACATTAGCAGACAAGGAAAGTGCAATTGCATAAATTATGTATAGTATACTAGCAGTGGTTAAAAAAAACAAGTCCTTGTAGCAGCAATTATTATCAATTTTTAATTTTTACAAAATGCTTGATTTTTCCACGGCTAAGCACTGCAGCACTGTAAGAGAACTGGTAAAATAAAATATCCTAATCTCTTTATGGTTGGATATAAAAATAACAAACACAGTACACTGTATAGATTTTTTTATACTACTAAAATGTACAGTTTTTAGGCATCTCTGGTTAATCAATGAATCACGTTAACATGATAATTAATTTTCAGGTAATTAGGATATCAACTGCAATAAATGAAAAGTAACAGTAGTGATATATGTATAAATATCTTGTAGGGGGGTGTCACTATAGCGGTGGTGCGACAAAGGGGTCTCAGATAGCTATGACAGGTGCAATATACAGTAGCCTTAGCATACTACACCTTTTAAATCATTTTATCATATATATTTTTTATAAGAATTTACATAATGCCTCTTCCCATCTTCCCTAATTTCTACTGGCTTAATAATAAGGAATTAACACTTTGCTAAACATATCAAATGTATCTGCTAGTATAATTACTTCAGCTAAAGAATGCAAAAACCTTACAAACCTTAACTTAAACTTACAGTACTTAAAAATTAAGCCGTCATATCATTGGAGTGGATTCCTGAAGGAACTACTGGTTAATAAATCAGGTTTTTTTTATTGTATAGTTCCCTTATATATTTATACAAAGGTTTCATACCCTCCTTAATAGTGATGGGCGAATTTATTCGCCAGGCGCAAATTCACTGCGAATTTGCGCGATTCGCCGCCAGCGAATAAATTTGCAAAACGCCTGCGAAAATTAGTCAAAAACGGGCGGCGGTGTCAAAAACGAGACGCCGGCGCCGTTTCGCCGTTTCGCGAAATTCGCAAATTTTTTGGTGAAGCAAATTCACCCATCATTACTCCTTAAGCTTCTCTTCTACAGTGTAAACGTTGCCAACTTGGCCAGTCTTTCTTCATAACCCTTTATTATTTAGTTGCTTTTCCGTTGAGTACGTCTGTTTCGATTATAACCCTTTTGAGCACAGGAGATCACAACTGCATATTCTGCATGTTCTAGACAAAGACAAGGCCTTCCCACCGCCTTGTAAAAAGGAAGAATTACCATTTCATTCTGTGAATCTATACCCCTTTTAATACACAACAATTGTCTTGCACAGTTTTGTGTAACTGACAAAAAGATGCGTTGCTTACAATGCTCTCCATATTGTACGACTGATTTATTACTAGTTGTTGTAGTTCACCAGCAGGTTTATTTGATCTAAAATTATATGTCTACCAGATACACAACTGGGCAATTAAGTGACCTCTTCTTTTGATGATACACCATTTTTGCTTTTAGGTGCCATGTGGACCTTTCAACCTTGAGTAAAGAGCAGACACACAAACTGAAGCTGAAGCTGGAAGAAGGAGAAGGATGGCTGGTCCTTTTGGTGACCCTGACAGCCTCAGCTGCCATTACAGTTTCGGATCTGACTGTCGGCTGTCTGGAGGATCAGAATGAGCGTCAGGCAATTTTCAGGAGATACGTATGTAATGCCAGTTAGTCCCCTCTAAAAAGAGTTTTATTGACTAAATGCAACATACACAGCTTTGTTATACTATACTGTATATGAAGAACTTTGGAGCAGTAAGACAATCATAAGATCAGCTCATTTTACAATATGCGATTTTCCACTGATTAAAACGTTATGATATCTTAGAGCTATCACTGATTAAGTTTGCATGAATATTTACTCTACATCACAAGATGTTTCCCATGCAATCAATTGCACTTGTGTACAGCAGGGGAAATGGCTATTTTTATATTCAGAAAAAGAGTTCGAGATGAGAGGCAGGGACAATGCATGAACCCCAACTTCATAAACAAACAAGAAATAGATGACCTGTGACCTGTGGATGTCGGCAGCTCTAATTCATTGTAGACAATAGACAGGTTCACGTGGTTTGAGGGCCACAGTTTAGACAGCCCTGGAGTAATGAACAAATTTAGATAAGACACAATGGAAATATTTTCTGGGAAAATGACTCAATATATATATTCATATTTATTTCTTGGTAACACCTGTACCATGATGCTACAAGATTTTTAAAGCAGCAAAGTCAGCAAGAGTTGCCCCAGATAGGTGCATAAAATAGAAATTGAACTCCTCCCAAAAACTGTTGTTGCTTTATGAAAAAAAATATATAATCTAAGCAACTTTCCAATAAACAATTTTTAACAAATGTCAGTGATTTTACAGTTATTCATAAACGTAATTGCAGTATAAGCAGTATTTGCTTATCCGTGTCTGAATTTTAAATAATGTAATAGGAATAAGGTCTCCTCTAGGTCTTTTAATCAGCTGACCCCACCTGAAAAACTCACCCCATCTACAAAACTGCCTCCCATCTATAAAAAACAAATGCCCTGTAAGGCTTCAAATGTATTGTAATTGCTACTTTTTATACAGTAACAGAACTATCACCACCGGGGCCCAGGTGCAGGCAGAGCAGCTGACCCCCACCCCAAGGCAGTTTTCAGCATACATTCACATTGGCATGAGTTTTATCCTGAGGACCCCTAGGGGGTGCCCACCTAGGTGCAATCCCCCAAGCCCCCCATAGTTCCGCCCCTGTTTTTATTACTAATCTTTCTGTTCAGCCCCTCTCCTATTCATATACACAAATAGAAAGGGGATGCGCACTCAATGAAAAAAATAAAATAAAATAAAAATGTAAAATATTTATATTCTTTTATATAGTATATAGCAAACAAATAAACATCAGATAAACTGGTATATTATACAAAACAGTATTAACAAAAATATATACATACCACCAAGATGCAAGATCAAGGCAAAAAAGGAACAAACCATGGGGAGCAGATACACTTGACAATAATGAGAACACCCCAACGTTTCCGCACTATAGCCTTTATCAAGGGGAATTCTGATGTGTCACCAAGCTATCTAAGGTATAAATACCCCATTCAAAAAAAAAAATCTCAGTTTTCGTGCGCTTCCCGCACTTCCGCATTTGTGACGTCACGTGCGTCATTTTGCTCCTTTTTTGCCTTGATCTTGTAACTTGGTGGTATGTATATATCTGTGTTAATACTGTTTTGTATAATATACCAGTTTATCTGATGTATATTTGTCTGCTATATACTATATAAAAGAAGATGTTTAAATACCACCTTTGCCTGTATTTTTTTCAGTGAGTGTGCATCCCCTTTCTATTTGTGTACATGGTTTTGGGTAACTGACTGTGGGGTTATCCCAGGGTTATTTGCACCTCATATTTACTAAAAAGCAATTTTCTTTGTTAAAGGATTTTTTTTCCTCCTTCCTAATACTTATATTTGTATATGCCTCTCCTATTCATATCCCAGTCTTGTTTAGTTCAGTGCATGGTTGCTAGGGTAATTTGGATCCTAGCGACTAGATTGCTGAAATTGCAAACTGTAGAGTTTTATTATTTGTGGTTTTTGAGTTATTTAGCTTTTTATTCAACAGCTCTTTAGTTTCAGCAATCTGGAGTTATAGGAGTGCTTTCATTAGCAATTACATTAACAAATAACTTTAAAAGTATTAAAAAAATTGTGAACGTTTCGTAAAATTGTATATTCTTTACACAGTGCTAAGGACATTTAAAGCAATAGATTCACTCATTTGTCCTTCTAGATGTATTTCATACAATGAACCTTTTTAGGTGGGGTACTATTTTAGGCAAGTGTATCAGAAATAGCAGATTTAGGGGGTCTGTAGTAAAGGTGGTGTGATGGTATTATGTAAGGTCCCCCCCCCCAATTCTTTACCTCATTACTTATTACTGCGTAGCTGGTTTTTTTTAATTGATCCAATGTCAACATGTACGATACAGGCATGGGACCTGTTATCCAGAATGCTCGGGACATGCGGCTTTCCAAATAAGTGATCTTTCTGAAATTTGGATCTCCAAAGCTTGCCTACTAAAAAAAAATAATTTAAACATGGATTCAACCTAATAGGCTTTTTGCCTCCAATAAGGATTAAATGTGTCTTAGTTGGAATCAAATACAAGTTAATGTTTAATTGTAGAGAAAAGCAAATCACTTTTAAAAATTAGTATTATTTACTTATAATACACAAGAGCCACAAATAGCCTGCAAATGATATCCTTATAAACAGTGCTTAATGATCGGTTATAATCTAAGCTTAATGATGTCTTTTCTTTCACATGACTCACTGAAACGTGTGTATTATTATAAATAAAGTACCCCCTGTTGCAAAATATGAGGATATTAGAAGTCGCCTCTGCGCTCCATGACCTGTATAAAAAAATATCCTCATATTGTACAAGAGAGGGTACTTAATTCACTATATAATAGACTCTATGGGGCAGATTTACTAAAGGGCAAAGAGGCCAACGCAGGGACATCGGCAATTCACTAACAGGCGTAGAGGACAATTCGCTAGTGAATGAGACCGTCGCTAGCGTATGTTCGCTCCCTATCACAAGGTGACTCATCACTCACTAATAAAGACGTCCATAGTGGACAAATAAAGACGTCCACTCATTTACTAATAAAGACGTCCAAATTCTTGCACTGCTGATGCCGAAGTAATTGTAGCGAAAAACCAGTGTTCAGCTGCTGAGACGCAACTTTGCATTTTAGTGAATTAGCGTAGTGGTAACGAATTTGGACCTGGCGAAGTGGTCGCTGGCGAAAATTCACCCTTTAGTGAATTTGCCCCTATGTGAGATGGCCTTTTGGTAGTTCTAAGATTTCTGGATATGGGTTCCCAGGAAACAGGTATACATGGAGATATATAAAAACCGAGTGCAAATGTTATGTGTTGAAGCACAAAAGTCTATAAAAATAAATAAGTAAAAATAAATTGTTGTTTTTTTAAGTTTATAATTTTCTTCATAGTTTCCTTTATGTTTTCTGGAAGCAGTGGTGGTACATTTTTATATTGCCAGTTTTTTTTACCTTCCCAAATATTTAAGCAGTGATCCCGCAGCCCCTAAACAAAGCCAGGAGAGACAGGAGCAGTTTTATTTTAAGGACAGAGAGGGGAGCTCTTATCCCAGTATTCGTCTCGGAGGAATATTACTCAAAAGGATCCCTGCAGAAGGGGAAAAAGAGCTATTTCCACTTAATATCACAAAGCTTTTATTGTACAATACTGCCAGGTGTTTAGAAGGTTTCTCTAGACACTCAGCCATTAGACCAAACTCTGCCTAACAAAGACCAGCTTAATTTTTCCTCTAAATTATAAAATATTCCTATTCCCTCACTGGAACCTTTTCAATAAGTGAATTTAATAAAGATGTACCTTATCTGCCAGTGCAGATAACACGAAGTGCTGGTACTAATGCTGTACTATATTCTTCAAACAGATTAGCTGAATGTGCGCTTCAGTAAATGTATTCAGGCTATCTTCATTGAATCAGCTGTCTGTTAATGCTTGTACAACTCATCCACCAATCGTGTTATCGTAAACACGCTTTCATAGAGGATAGAGGTGACTTAGCCCTGCAAAACAAAACCTATGATTTGGAAAGCTAATAGTGACGAGAAGGTACTGTAGGTAGATGAAGAAGCTATATTATAGCACAATTAACTCTAAAAGGAAGCTATTACTGTTCTTGGCCTCCTCCAATTTTTAGACATTCCAAGGGTGAACCTTGGTGATCAGAGGGTAAGGATAGATGCGGCAATGCGATTCGCTGATGAAAGGTGCAAGCAGATAATGTTAATGACCTTAGCCGTATATTGGTGGGGAGGTGTTTCAGACCAGTACGGTTCAGCTTCTAAACGTTAATCACAGGCATTTTAAATTCAGCAACAGACTGAAAAATATTACAAACTACAGAGCACCTCTAAAGCTTTAACCCTTCTGTTAGAAATTTAGCGAAATGTACTGCATTTTATACCAAGGTCCCAGTGATCAGTCTTTTTTATCTTCTCCATACAGATAATGTACATACAAGGTCCATGCAGATAATGTAATTTTCTTTTAAATCATAGATAAAGCTTATATGTGATTTTGTAATGTACAGCCAGAGAAAAATATGTAAATGTAGAACCTTCAGAACAAATAACCTTCCAGCAGAAATCATAGAGTGCCTGTGTCAACTCTATTTTGCAGGTGCTTTCGATGGTACAAAATGTCTTGCATTTTTAATCAGGTGGTATAGTTTGCAAGGATAAAAACACGGCTACAGAAAATGGATAATATGGGACTATATCAATTTTGAATTGACCCCTCCCCATCCTAAAGAGTTTTTCTTTGCATAAACTGTCAGCCTTACAATCAAGTTGTCAGTCAATCACAGACACAAGATACTTTAGGTTAAGGTCCTTCTTCCCTGTCAGTGGAGGTGTGTAAGGGAATTCTGGCAGCTGCCGATCAGCCTTTGCTGCCCACCTTTCAAATTAAAGCTAATTGCATTTGGGGGGTATAAACAGAAAGGAAAATGCCATAAACTGCATGTTATTTTAGACTTCATCAATGCTAAATACTAGGGAACTAGAAAGAGTCCAGTACAAATATGCAAAAATATTGTTTATTTATAGCCTTAAAATTATTATATCTGATTATACACTTTCTTTACCGTTATTTCAATAAAAATCCAGGCTATATCCAGTGCACTTTCTGTTATTATATAGTATGTCAGGGTTAAAAACATATGGATCAAACTTTTTTTTTCACAGCGCTCAGTGTCAGTGTGTCACAGCGTTAATTTTACTTCTAAAGTGATGTGAAAATGATCTGTTTAGATGGAGTGACGTGGGGGGTCATCTGAACCAAATGTATAGGTAAACAGTGGCGTAAATACAGAGGAAACAGACCCCATACCCACAAAGTAGAGGCACGTCTGCTTCCTCTATTACAGGACAGCTGCTGTGCACGTGAAATCACATTTTTTGGCGTCGCTGGTGACCTGGTTTCACATCAACCACAGGAGCCCACAAGAATTCTTGCAAGGGGGCACCACTGTTAGTAAAGTTTACTCCATCTGTAAAAAAGTTGTATTTTTAGCCTACTTCTGTAGCATCTTTATAAAAGCCAACCTGCATTTCATCAGACTGTTTGCAAAATTATACGAAGAACAGGCCATACCTATCTTGCAGAGTAAAGGTGGCCATACACGTAGAGATCCGCTCGTTTGGCGATGTCGCCAAACGAGCGGATCTCTCCCCGATATGCCCACCTTGAGGTGGGCAATATCGGGCTGATCTGATCGTGGGCCCTAGGGCCCAATGATCAGATCCTAACGATGCCTAATGGGCGGTCGGATCGCGGGACCGCATCAACGAACAGATGCGGCCACGATCCAACTGGATTTTTAGTCTCATCCGATTGAGATCTGGCCGACTTTCGGCCAGATCTCGATTGGGGAAGCCCCATACTCGGTCTGTCGGCAGCTTTTATCGGCCCGTGTATGGCCACCTTAAGTCTTGACCGACAGATTGTAAAACAAGCACATATTTTGCCTTATACTGTAAGTGTTGACTACTTGTTTTGAGTTCATTTTGGCCAGATTTGATTATCTAGTTTGACTGATTGCAACCATACTGCCCAACTGTAAGATTGATATATTATAAATAATAATACTATTATATTATTACCCCTCTTACTAGGGTTTCAGTTCTTTTGAGCAAGAAGAAAGAGTCCACACCAATATGTGAATATTAAAGTGATATATTGAATAATAAACCAATGGATTGTTAGAAAAATTACACAAATACAGTAAAAAGAAAACATTATTTACAATATTTATAGTTACAAATGATTTTATACATCTATATTGCTACCACCAGGCCAATCATAGTTTCTTTCTTGTCATCTGCTGGCTCCTGCTCCCATCTTCCTCCAGTCTTCTCCATCATCTGTCCCAGAGTGCTTCTTTCTCCAGGCTGCCCCCTGGCTGCTCCCCTTCTTCATCCATGGGGTCCTCCTTTATATAGGTGTTTGATAACTGCCCCCACAGCTCCCATCTCATCAGATAGATAAAAAACACCAACTTGCCCAATTCCAGTTGAGAGCATTTCCCACATACAGAAATTAGTTATATGGCTCCAATAGCAACAAAGGGCCAACTACCATTCCCAGATATGCATAGTTTGAGTTTCAGTGTAACTTAAATTGTAAGTTTCCTAGACAAACAGTTCCCTATTAAGTATACATTGCAATAAACTCTGTGTAAACCACAATTACCATGACCACATCCATATGTAAACCAAGATGCCAATTTCTTCCACAATTATCTTAGCATACATGGTAGGTTGGGCTGTTGGTTTTGACATAACCATCCAATGATCTTGTTCAAACTTGGATTATTATAATTGTATTTAACAATGATTAATAATGTGCACGTTACAGTAAGATCTGTTCAGGTTGATGCATTGTCCTATGCACCATATTGACAGGTGGATGAAGAATCAGCAGATGAGGTAGTGAGGAAAAGATGCAGTTCTGCTTCACATCATACAGTTCCAATCATTTGGCTGTTCAGCCTAAACAAATAGAATATTGGACTGTGGCCATGCTCGTGTGTGATGACTCGCATGGCATCCATCTGTTTTTTTCTTGGACCCATTAGTCAGATTATCAGATACAATGGAGGGCTGGCTAGTGAATGCCCACCTTTACGTACTCTGGGTGCCTATTAAACTTAATAGATAAGGAAAAACTTCAGTCTTTTGCCTCGGTAGCCTGTTAATGGTGGCCTTTCTCATCGCTTGGTTTTGATGGTTTTGATATTGGTTGCATAGTTGGAAACAAAAATGTAACTGAATGACATAATCGATAGGAATTTTGCTCTTACTGGAGTTACTGGAGTCAACAGCATTACACTAAATAATGTTAATTCTGTATGTGGCGAAACATACATAAAGCAGAATTACTGAGAAACATAATATTAATTATTAAATCAAATTTTCCATAATAGTTATCCATTAACCAAATGATGATTTTTTGTTCTCCTGGTTTTGCTTTGTCAACTGTTGCAGAAAAAAAATATTTCAAATGTGATTCCCTTCTTAGTCCTCAGGGACCATGATACCCAGCCTGATCCGCTTCTATGTATCATGTATCAGTCAGTATTTGTATGTGTATACAACCATCTGTTGTACCATGCTGTGGAATATGTTGGTGTTTTATAAATTTGTGTTATTAATAATAATAATAACAATAATGATAGTAATGGAAGCTGGCTCCATATACAGTGTTAATAACCAAAATGTGCTCATCCAAGTGAACTGCCCTTCAGATCCCTTGGTGAAAGAACTGCTGTGTTCTTCTATGAGCTACCAGCATTTTTTTCTCTAGAACCAAATTAAAGAGGTACACAATTTAGCAAGGAGTGTGTATTTATTTCTGTTTTGCAGTGTTAAAGTTCTGCAATGATTAAATTAAAATATGCTTATTAACTATTAGTTGCACACTATGTTCTTTGCAAAAAGGCATTTTTTTCTCATTTGGCTGGGAAAAAGCAGTTGCAGAAACATTGATGTTTGAAAGGGAATGGCTTTCATATGAAGGCCCCCTGTTTAGAATCATTTGGAAAATCAATGTGGGCTAATTGTTTAACACATATTTTTATAGTATCATACCCTAGCATATCTACAGTAGGGGTATGGCCAGAAAAGTAACTAGATGGGGGCGGGCCCTGGTGCAGGAAGTGTATCCAGGGCACCCCCCTCTGTACACGATTTTCCGCCTGGGGGTGTGGGCCCTGGCCCAATCGCACCACATACTCCCCACCACTGGGTATGGCTAGTAGCATAGTAGCACAGTGCTAAGCAATATACATGTTAATAATAATATGCCCCAACATAATAAACATAAATTATATATACTGTATACATATAAGCCATGCCTTTGTACACTTACCACCAACATAAAAGGTATACCACCACTGTTTATAGCATTTTGGTAACAACAAAACTTCCCCAGAGTCAGATATTTCTGAGATGTCCACCATAGTGACCAATTTTGTGATCTTGTGTAAAATGTGACTGCTTCCTACTTTCGGCACCACCTAGGTCTTCACTTATTGGACTAGAAATAAGATAGAATTTTTTCTACGCCGGCGACAATTCTGACACCACCGACAATTCTGATGCACATTAAAGTCAATGGGCGTCTATTAATTGTCACCGGTGTCAAAAACCGGTGAATTTTCACGCGTGTCGAATAAATTCGCCCATTACTTTATATGACATCGGTTAGTTACCAAAACTAAGATAAAGAAGATAATGATGACATTCGGGGGTTATTTATCAAAGTATGAATTGATCTCAATATTTTCAAATCCGCTCAGGTTTTTTATGCTTATTTTTTTATTTAATTTTCCCGAAAATTTGCTTTGTGGGAAAAAATCAGGTTTTCACAAATTTTTCTGACTTTTTCATCTATTTTCACGATTTTCTCGTAATTTTCACCTGAAAACTCTGAAAACTTCTGGGTATTGCCACGAAACCCAGCGCACATCAAGAAATCATTGGGACTTCTCCCATTGACTTATATGCAACCTCGACAGGTCTGAGATGCCGGATTTTCAGATTCCGTCTTTTCCATCCTCGGGGTTTAATAAATTCCGTAAAATTCATGATTTTTTAAAAGTCTGATTTTATCTAAAAAATCCACGATTTTTTGTGATTTTTGCATTCAGAGTTTAGTAAATAACCCCAAATAACATCAAATCACATGTAAGGTGCAGATGAGCAAAGCTGAGTTTGTATCAGTTGATGGCTTACCAACCACAGGCATGGCATCCGTTATCCAAAAAACTGTTATCCAGAACGCTATGAATTACGTGAAGGCTTTCTCCCATAGACTCCATTTTATTTAAATAATCCAATATAATTTTTTTCTATGTAATAATAAAACAATACCTTGTACTTGATCCAAACTAAGATATAATTAATCCTTATTGGAAGCAAAGCAAGCCTATTGGGTTTATGAAACATTTAAATGATATTTTTTAGTAGACTCAAGGTATGAAGATCCAAATTACGGAAAGATCCCTTAACCAGAAAACCTCAGGTTTTAAGCATTCTGGATAAATGGTCCCATACCTGTACCTATTTGTTAAGCACTCTTCTTTACATACTCATGGCATTTATATAGTAACAGGTAAACATGCTTGTTTAGACAAATGATCCATAACAAAGCTTACTGAATTTCCTTGAGTTGAATAAATTAGTTCTGTCTATAATTTTAAAACATCTTATATTGTGAGCCTATCGTAGGCCATAATATAACCATAGAGGAACCATGTAAGAATAATATAAATCAGGCAAAAAGGTATGGACATGATTCAGATATGACAGTTGCGTTTGCTTTTGAACATGATGGTTGCAGTGGAAAACAACTTACCACCAGATTCAGATGTTGATTTTAGTTTATATCCCCAAGTACAAATATGATGGAAAGTTAAATATAGGGGTTAGCCTTGCTATGAGATCTAGCAGAAAGAAAGCCCAATTTCTCCAGTGAGTCGGTAATACAATCTACTCCTATACATATATATTGCTCTTTTAGGTTTATTATAAGACCACTGTTTAATGGAAAGTGATTTTTATAATCTTACAAAAATGGAGTTTTCAGTAGTTTTGGCTCACTTAAAAATATCTTTATATTTTTCAGTACATAAAAATAATGATCATTATGTTTTTTGGCAGATTGTAATACTACTTTAAGCGTTTTAGCTAGACAAAAGAAGAGCAGTGTGGTGTTGAATTACTCTGCTTTTCACAGTTTATACGAAGTATAACTACTATGTGTGATCCATATGGTGCGCATCAATAAAAAAGCTTGTGGAAAATAGGTTTAATTTATGACTAACAGACACTTGTACAGGTCGCGCTGAACACCTTTGTTGCAAGTGTTTGCACGGCAGGTCTATCTCAGGCATAATTGCTTTATTTTGTTCCCAGGCCAATGACCCGTAGATATTGTACAGGAGATCACGAACAGATGGCTAAGCCTCTTACAATAATTACTCAATTGCCATCATTTCTATTGATTGTCTGCTGTATCTGCTTTTTTTCCCCTCACTGTGTCATTTATGAAACTCTATAAATTATCATGCTGCCTCCAAAATACAATTTATTTATATCTGCTGGTTTCTGTTCAGGACAGAGAAAGTATTCTAGCAAAAGACAGCTAATGAGCTGACCCTTCATGATGATCCAGAGACATAGGAAAATGACAATATTACAGCTTTTTAGACAGCTTTTTCTGTACATCAGAGCCCTACAAATTAAATCGACATTATATCTTGATCCACTAATGTAAAACTGCCTAAAAAGATTACCAATGCTTTTTTGCCTTAAAAGAAAAAAGTCCTGCTAATGGGTAGCAGACCAAGAGAGATTGTGTGACCTTTTCAGAATGGGTGTGCTGAACCCTTGGTTCCCCTTGTCACAGTTTTAAAACCATAGGAGCTAGTTTGGAGAAGAAGTTGTTAGCATTCCATTTTTATTATGACATTTCACAGTCATCCGATTTAATGTCCCTTGACCGGATTGTCCACTGTGAGACGATGGGCTTGAAATGTTATTTAGAGCATTGATAAAAGGTGAGTGCTTCTAAGATGACAGTGAGTCATAAGGCTGGTGGTGTGACATTAATTTTCTCCATAACAGAGATGGAATAAGACGTCACAGTGACAAGCTGTCAATCAGAGTTGGCCCCTCTGTGGCTCTCAATGCCATAGGATAGGGTATTGCTTCTCTCATAATGGAGCTGAGCTGAGACTCTCTTCCTGACAGCTGCGGCAACCATACAGAAAATATATTATACAGGCTTTCATTAAAAAAATAAAGAGGGCTCATCTCTGGAGCATTTCATTTCTTCCTATCTTTTGAACGTAGAGCAAATTCATAGCAAATCATAGATTCCCCTGCAATGGGATTATTTTCTAGTCTCAGGAAAACAACTAGATTTCCCCCCCTCCTTTTTGATGACAATATTCATAAATAAGATATCACAATTTTGGATAACAAATTTCTCAGAAGAGTCCGGTATTTATGATAATTTAGCATTTATATTTGCTTATTACAAAGCTTTAGGTTTATTATGGGTGCATGCTCTTTACATATGATGAAGTGAATACATATTTATTTAAATAGAATGCGACCAGTGCATTGAGTGCTGCCATATGTTCAGGATGAATTGTTGTCCCAGACGTTTGGCCGTTTCATTTTCAATGCATTTTCATTAAGGTTTTAGCATTTTCCCAATAAAAGTGGCTTAAGTTAAGGCATTGAAAAGCAAAAATTCCAAAGGCAGAGTAATACTTCTGCTTAAGATGCTCTTATATGAAAGAGAGGGCTTTACCGTTTACTGTATTCTGTAGATACATTTTTTTTATTCGTATTGAATATACTTAAGAATAAAATATATAATATAATAACACCTATAGCTGAAGACAGAATGCCCAAAAATATGATATATCATTTATGTAATTAAATATGTGACTGGGGGGGATTGGAATGTTTTGGAATACTGTGCAGATTACACAATCCCCTTTATAACACTTTGCGTAAAGCCTTTGTTGGATCACACTGGACATCTTTGATGGGGCTCTCAAGCCTAGGGGATGACCTGTAAATGAGTCCATAAGATATCACAGGTTTACAGTTGGCTGATTATCAAGGAACAAATTGATCAATGTCCACGTGATGTTACTGAGACAATTTATTGAGTTAGATTCCTAAATAATTGGTGCTGCTTCATTGCAACTGTAGTATGTTATCACAAACCCTTTTTTTGGGGGGGGTGGGGGGGCAAATGTCATTGTTTCTAATGTAATAAGTCAAGGTTTGGTAAGCAATGATACTGTAATTATTCTATGTGATTGGCAAATGGGTTATTTTTTTAATAAACATTGGATTTCAGATTCTCTGAGCATTAGTAAGGTTGGCCATTGATATTGGGGGCCAGGTTCGGCTTGAAGATGGTGTTATAATTCATGCAACATGTTCAGTTGAGTTGTGCAGGCCAACCCAGTTCTTTCCCAGCCTTCCCAGAAAACCCTTTCTATATGGACATTATTTTGCATTATTTTGGCAGGAAATTGCTCCATACGGTTGCCACAAAGTCGAAAGCATGGAATTGACAAGAATGTCATTTTACACTGCAGCCTTTCAGTTTGCTTTCAGTGGAGTCAAAAGCCCTGGCCGAATAACTCCACACCATTACCATCAGCATTATGCATCCAGGCAGGTAGTGTTCTTCTGACATTTTCCAAACTTTTCCATCAGACTGATAAAATGTCATTTAGATGACACATTTCCTCTGATTCAGATTTTGCCTCTGATGACCCATAAAAACCCCACATTCTCTACGAATAGTTCTTGTGCCATATCTGGAAACAGTTTTAGAACTCAGCAGTGAGTGTTCTAACTGAAAACACATTTTAGATGGAGTGCCTGGATTCTTTTGGCCTTATAGTGTATGTATTACTAAAGGTGAGCTATCTACATGTTATATGCTCACCATTGATCATTTTTTTCCTCAGGGACAGTCTTCAAATCAGAGCCACTGTTTCTAGAAAAAGACGTAAAAGAGCAAGTGTCTCTAGCTGTTTGGGAAGAAGAGGGTTACCTTGAGGTTTTACTTTTTTTCTAGACTTTTGTACGTCATTCTCCTGCATTCGTCATTACAGCAAAAACATTCATGTGGGGATTATGTATAAAGGACAATATTTATGGGGTTAAGTTCACTGAAGATGAGAAATAAGAACAAATTGTACCCAGTTGAATCAAACATAATGCAAAATAACAGGCACCTAAGGAAGTAATGAACGTGCATAAGCTTTGCAGAGTAAATTGCTGGAAATTGTATATTTATGACCCTTTTCATACAACAGCCTCTCTTTCATGCAGTCAGTGCACTGAACATGATCAAATCAGCAAGCGCTAAAGAGGTTCCAAATGTTCTGTGCTGCCTTAGTTTACATAAGCATGTAATCCTAACAAGCAGAGCTATATTAGTGATTGGCTGGGAAACAACATGCAACACAATGTAATCTTAAAGAAAGCAGAAAGTGAGTACAAAAATAATACAAAGATTAGAGGTTCCAATGAATGAATGAGATGTAGTTCACCAAATCTTCAGCTGGGAGACCATGATAAATATTTAATACGTGAAACATTTGTATATGTGTATAGTCTCTAAAGCCTGAAATGGCCACTTTTGTGTTGCAAGAATAGAGTTAATGAGAAGAGACTTTTATTAAAAAAAAAAAAAATGGATTGTGCTGTCCTACAATCTCCCCGAGTACTTACAGACTAAAACATCAAAGCATTTAGAACAGCAAAGCGGTTCAGATCCAGGTCATTCCTCTGAACATGAGCGAGCTGCTGTACCAGGCAGCACAATCTATTTGCACTGGAGACTCTGCCTTGTATAAATAGTGCTGAAACAAGGAGAAAGTTAGCAAGTAATTGAAAAATATAACCACAATTATCTGCTGTAGTTGCTGTGTGTGTGCGCGTGGCTCTGGGGCATTTATCCTTAGGTCTTATTTGTATCATGAAATGTCTGTCTATTATCAGCTGTAGAAGATATGATTCACTGATATTTAAAGGGCACTTATACAATTCTTACATTTGCCTGAAGCTGCTAAGTCTTATTTCTTCTCAATGGACTGTCTACTGGATCCAAGGGTTTCCTAAGTTAGGGCTCTAGCCCATTCGTTTCTATAACATACCCAAACGGCAGATCAAAATCATGCCTGTCATTGAGGGTTGTACTGACCATACAAGCAACTGGGGTAAATTCCAGTGTGCCCCTCTGGCCCTGGCTCAACCTGGCAGCTACACTTATTTATATATCTGCACCATCCTCTTGCCACATGACACCAGGAATGGGAGACTTAGTGGTGGAATATCAAAGATTGCAGCATGGCAAGTCTTAGCTTGAAGAGGGTGGGTTTGGTTCGGAAGTAGGACTGCAGGCAGTGATAGTACCCAGTTAGATCCTGCTGGCATTTGCTACAACTGATAAATTGGTGAAAGAGATACAACCCTACTCAAGACCTAGGGTAGAGTATTCCAGGTGCCAAGTTGAATGCAAGTTAACTTACTAGCTCTGAATCTACGTAGTAGATTTCTAGCAATTACCCTTTCCTGGACGGAGGTAAAAGAAATGCAGAATCTTAGAACTAGCTACCAGACAGAAAATGTTAGGTATTTTGCCTAATCAGTGCTGTTGCTAACCTTTTGGTATAGCAACAACAAATTTTCAACCCATTAACCTTTCACGTCTTGTCCTGAGCCTTGACTTTTGGTTCCACACATACAATTTTGTTGGTTCTTACATTTTTTTTGGTTCAGGAGCCCTGACCCATGTAGATTTTTTCAGAATAGCATCCATCCAGGATGAAATTTAACAGATAATTTAGCAGTAATTTGTAGTATCCAAAAATAATATATAATTAGGGTGCTTTTGGTTAGTACATTAACACTAAAGCAGGGTATTAGCAAAGATGAAAGAGCTTAAACCGAATGTTATCATGTGAGTGGTGCAATCATTACCACTCTGTAACTCCTAATAGACATTCAGAGGCATAAACCATTAGAAGCCATAAATGTAAATTCTAAAGGCTTTTTTTCAAGAATGTGTTCTCCTAACCACCTACAAGACACAGTATGAGAAATAAACACATATTGAGAGTTAATAGGCCTCATAAATACATTTCATGTAGAGGCATATGATAGAAATACACTATGGGGACTATGCATAGTTTAATAATTTCTCATCTTTGCATGCCAAGGTCATATCTTTACTGTAAACAGTGAACAGTCACATGGGACATATAAAGATAATATCGCACTCTGCTGAGACTGTCAGCTTTTACATCTTATTAATAAAATACATCTATAACATTTTTATTGATAATTTTATGAGCAAACGCTACTATGTTCATTGGTACAGTGGCACACTTAACACATTATGAGCCAACAATAAACGTTAGCACAAGAACACACAATTAAGGGCCTCAGAGTTACTTTTGAATCAGCCCAATACAAATTTAGGTATAAATTTGTAACTATTTCATTTTGCATTTTGTTGCATGGCACCCTGTTAGTCAGCTTGGCCATGTATCCAGGGACATGCACCCTGAACATCAACATGTCCCTAAAGCTATGCTGCATTGGACATGTCAGAGGTTTGCAGTGGGAAGGTATAATTTTCCTTCTAGTCTCCATTGCTCCAAAAGTTTTTGCAGGTTTTGTAACCATGGTGGCATCTTTAAAAATACTTTGATTGCAGCAGTCTATTTCTATAATAATCCAGCAAGTGGTTTCCTGCAAGTGGTGGCTGCTGAGAATAGCACAATATTTGGCCTAATGGTCTCAGCTGTAGGAGTTGTCTCCTTGACTCCTAGATTTAAGCCCTAGCAAATGTGTGCTCTTCAGATACATTTATCTTCATTGGAAATTAGTGAGTTAGGAACAGCCTATTCACTAATCAGATCTGCTGTGTGCTTTATGGCATGTAAACCAATCACCTAGCAAACGATCCCTTCTGTTTTTAATTGCTTTGGCTGTCACAGGAAAGACGTGTCTGGCGCCTACTGCATTTTTATGGGAGGAACAAGCAGTTGGTCCCTACAGCAGGAAGTGACACTGTTTAAGTGAGCAGAAGAATTTCTGATAGATTTAAAAATTTCAAAAGAATATTTTGAAAAATAAATAAAATTGGTGACAGGCCAAGCAATTCCAAATGGAGTTTCCTGTTCTGCTTCTGAATAAGAAAATGTTGCAGCGAAGAAGGGAGGTGCTGAAGTCATCTGTCTCAAGGTCATGGTTCTTTATCTAAATGAACTGTCTTGCAGCCCATGAAAGATCCAACATTCCACCCTGATACTGATTCAGAAACTGTTTGTTCACCCAGATCCAAGCAATCTACCTTTTCGGACAAAAGATCTCAAAAGTCTCAGGATTCTTTGGTAATCATGTTTTCATGACTGATATCAGAGTCCTTCCAGACAGTAGTCTATCCTGTTCTTAGTTCTTCAGATATTTGTGGATTCTCCTTTTGAACTTCTATATATTATTTATGTGTGGTATATAACTTTGAATTTCAATCACAGCTTTGACGTTGACACATATACTTTTCAGAGCCAGTGGTGTCATAATATATATTTGTCAGACAATGTTCTTTCTAATGGGTTCTTTCCAAAATGTACACTTAAAGACTGTACAATATTGTTTGACTATACCTTTTGTGTTTTTTTTTTGTGAATTTTTATGTTCACTTGTAGTACTTTTCTGTGATAAAAAATGCGTCCCAATGTTCTGTTTTATCCATGTATGATATACTTTTGGTTATTCGTTTTTCTATAAACCCTATAGTCAAACCCTTTTTCCCATTTTTGTTTTTGCAGAGTCTTATGCGATCATTTACCAATCTTGAAGATGTTGGTCTCGTACAAGTTAAGGTCATCAGAGCTGACGGTTTGATGGCAGCTGATGTCACAGGCAAGGAACTTGTATATGAAGGCCACAATATCCTTGTGTTATCTCATTATGTGTAAAGCTTCACAATGCGTGCTGACTGGTGGAGCCTCCTTGTTCTTCTCCAATCAGTGAAGTACTGCACTCATATAATCTGCAGTTAATTGCTGATTGTATGACCTTGTTTGAATGCCTTCATGCGCATTAGATAAAAGTGACAAACAAACAAATGACTCTACTGTCCACTACAAAATTAATTTGTAATCATCATGTGAACTTTTTACTGGTTTTACTTTCACAGACTAATCACCTTCTTACTTTTATGCTTTTATCATGACAAATTAAATAAGTATTTTTACATTCTTTACACTATTTAAAGAAAGTCAAAATACAGTGCTTTACAGAAAATTTGAAAATGTTAACATCTGAAATAAAGCCTCTGCCAATGCATGCTGTGAGTGGTAGCCATTATGTGACTAGCTGTCTTGGTCCCTATGGGACTTGAATTTTAAAAAGCTGTCCACCCCAGGTAGTGTAGATAAGAAAGATCCTACTATGAACTTTATGGTTCATGAGAAGGTCCTCCTATGTTTAATGTTTCATATAGGTATCTAATGTTAATTCATTGGTTGTCTAATATGGATGGCTATTTAGACAAGGCCTATAGTGGTTGGAAAGTCATTTTAATGCACAGCCTACTTCCCTTCACTGGCGGTAGCTGAATATGGTGGAACTTTGGATAAGGCTACTGTCAATATCAATATTGAAGTTTTAAAATCCATTTCAACCTCACTAGGCAAAAACGTGACCTGCTTTATGGGGAAGTTGGGATTTGATGTCAGTAAACTTTATCAATTTCTCGGCTAAGACTTTGAATTATCCATGTGACCTCTCAAATGTAGCTTCAAATACCCTGCCAAATTTTATTTTCACAAGAAGCGAATGAATTTGGCAGTATATCTGCAACTTCGTATGCTGCCTTTATTATTAAGGCTTACAACTCAATCAGCTAAATGCAGCAGAATAAAACAAAACATAAAGTAATACAGATACTCTTTCAGCAATTATATGAACAGTCTTATTAGCATATAGTAAAACAGCAGATTCATTAGCAGGGCTAAATTTACACCCTGTTTGACAGCCTGCTTAAAAACAGCCTGTTTTGCTGTCTATGTGCTTTAATTAAGATGTGTTCAGTTCTAGGTCCTTTGCCCCCCACCTGCTGTGCCACAGACTGGCGATCAGACACTTTCAGATCGCCCAGCCCATGACTTTGACCTTCTGCGCAGTCCAGCATTCCCTGGGGAACCGTTCAGCTCATGAGTTCTGATTTCACACTTCCAGGATGCTTCAGCTCTTTTAACAATGACAGGGAGACAAAGGCCTTTAGAGCAGGCCGCATGGGGACTTGTTTAAATTGGAAACTAGAGAGGAGTCAAGGAACAAGGTTATGGGCTACAGAACAGTGCTTTTAATAAAGAGCTCACAGCTCTGGTTCAGTGCAAAGGGGTCTGCTTCAATTCAATTAATTGAGCCATTTATCTGAATCATCTCACTCCTCAATTTTCTCAAAGTGTTCTTACTAAATATCTGCTTAAAAATATGCTTATTATAATACCATAAAACATAGGCATATTAAATATTTATTTCACATGTATCTTGCATTCATTAGCATCTAATTTACATATATTGCTTTGTCACATATACTTATATAGAAATGCAGAACTTTATATATGGGACAGATTTATCAAATATTGGACTTAAAAAATCATAAAGAATTCCCAGTAGTTTGATGTTTTTCCCATTTATCAGCATATTCCTAACTGTCATGAAAGCATTTTAAGAAATACATTTATCAAAGAATATACATTTTGCTCTATATTTTATTAGAGCTCAGAAGCAGCACTGAGCTCTAACACCCATCCAAGTCTTCAATCCCCACTGTAAATGACAGGTGGGTATTAAGGATTTTAACAATTTGTTCCAGTATGGAAAGAGATTTTTTAACTAAGCAGTATCCATAGTTTCAGTATGGGGCATAAGATCCCCTAATATATATTTCTTCCTTTCAGGCAGGTGTCTTATGGGCTACTATATAGTAAAAAATCTGTTTACTTACCCTAATGGAATAGAACCACCAATGAAAATAAGACACTCACTCCTCATTCTGCATATTAGTTACAGTGGTACTTTTCTGTCCCCTGGTAGGACTCAGTGAGCTTGTTTTTTTCAGTTATAGGAGTAAAATCAAATAATAACGTGGTCTCTTTGTATGATCACTCTAATAGACTGATTTCTTAAAATGCAAAATTGCTTTTTTTTCATGATTCGAGAATTTCATATTGAAAAAAATCAATACAAAAAATCTTGAATTTAAAAATTCAGCAGGTAAAACCTGGCAAACTTCTTTAGGAGACAATGGAAAAATTTAAAAACGTTAAAATCTGAATTTAAATCAATATTGGTCATGCCTTCTTTATAACTATGAAATGCTTTATACAAGTATCTTGCCTGGACCCTTACAGGTATTATTTTATTCAGTTCTCTTGATTCTATGATTACTAGCAGTTTTTCCTTCAGTACATGTGCGACATTTGGCTGATTTCTTGTACTTTGTACATTGTACTTTAGTCCTTACCCATGGGATGCATGGTATTGTAAAACCTATTTGCTACCCTTACATTAATCCCACTTGTGTCTTGTAAAGATAAAACTTAGACTCTTAGGGGCATATTAATTAAGGTTTCAGTTGTGTTTTCCAAAAAAAAAAACCGGTTTTGAGTTTATGAGGTTATTTTTGAGTCAAAAATCGATTTTTCCGGTTAAAAAAACTAACATTTTTCAAGTTCCTTCAAAAAACTTTTTTGAGATTTATTATACCCTGACAATGGAAATAGCTTGAATCCAAAAATACACCATCTAAAACTTGTCGAGGTCATGTAGAATTCAATGGCAGAGGCTCCTTGAACCATTTGAAGATGTTAATAGCCTTCATGATGAGTTTTTTTTCTGAGGGGTTTGGCCCAAAACTGGATCAATTTGAGTTTTCGGGTTGTTAACCCCAAACTTGTTGATTCAAGGTTTTCCCATTCAAGTTTTTTCTCAAATTAGGAACCATTTTTATTAGTTGTAGTTTTTGAGTTATTTAGCTTTTTATTCCAGCAACTCTCCAGTTTGCAATTTTAACAATCTAATTGCTAGAGTCCAAATTACCCTAGAAACCATGCATGGATTTGAATAAAAGACTGGAATATGAATAGGAATAGAAAGTTGAGTAATAAAAAGTAGCAATAACTATACATTTGTAGCCTTACAGAGTATTTGTTTTTTAGATTGGGTTAGCAAACCCCGTTTGAAAGCTGGAAAGAGTCAGAAGAAAAAGGCAAATAATTTAATATTTTAAGCAATGAAGGCCAATTGAAAAGTTTCTTAGAACTAACATACTAAATGTTAACTTTAAAGGTTAACCACCCTTTTAATACAGATGGAGTTCTATTGAAGTCATTTGCTTGCTGTTTCAGAATTCCAGATTATCAACTAGGATGGAAAAGCAACTGAATTGCCATCGTAATTTACAAAGCACCATTAGTTCCCTATCTTTTTCTATAGAAACATATTTTCTACGTCACATGATCCATGTTTTTTGGCTGTGGTCATACGTCTACCCCATGGAAGTATCAGAGTATGTTTCGTCAATGAATACTTTAGCTGCCTTAAATAAAATATATTTTATTACCTATATGGAAAATAAATTCCTCTAGTTTCCTGTGAAAGTGAGAGAAGCGTACCCCATATTCGTTCATCATGACATGGACAAAAATAGAATTCTTCACTAGCGGCTCATACAAGTGAGGTCTTGCTCAAAAGTGTAATAGACAAAGCTAAAACCTTTATCTTTTCCTTGACTGCTTTGAATTGCTTTACGCCGGAGCACTTTAGCTGTAACTCATATTTTATTTTAGTCATCCCTGGCATTGTCATATCTGGTGGCACACTGAGTGTATGTCTGTGTAGGTGCTAACGAGAGCATGTTGCCAGCATCACATCACTGTCTTATCTGTTTCTTCAAAGCTTTTCATCTTCTCAGCTACTGCAGGTCAGATTTTCAGTATTTAATCGTTCCACAAACATAGGAAATGCCAATCAAATTCTTATACTGGGAATATCTGACACTGGGAATGTGAACTTCAGGGTGCACAGCTCCATACTGAATGTTTTAAGTGGAGATTGCTATCCTTAAACATTCTGAAACATGGAAAGAGCAAAACATTCTGAAACATGGAAAGAGAAACTAGCAAAGCATAATAATATCTATAATATGTATTGGACTTTACCTTGATAACTGCATTATTATTAAACCAAACCAGTTTAAAATAAATAGAAAAAAATCAAATCTGCCTGCATAGGTACTTTTTTTAATTTATACACAAAACCTATGGTTAGATTTATGCCTCATGGGTGCACGGTTTTCCCCTGTTTATCTAAAACAAAAGGAAAATTGATATTGGAATTGTGATCTATTGGCCTTAAGGACATAGGTTTTAGCCTGAAATGTGTTCATAAGTCCTCATGGATTTATAAGAACAAATGGCAACCTAATATCAATAAGTTCAGTTTAATGTCATAGCACAAGGTTTTTATTTTGCATTTTAAACAATACAACAATAAACATTACAATAAGGACTTTCATGGTTACTTCATCGCTCATTTCAATTTCAGTATCTTGTGCATATATTTGACTTCCCATACATTCAAATATTGACCTCTTTTTACCAGACTCCCGAGACATTTCTTTGTTCCCCCTGTTGAAAAACGTAAGTGAAGTTGGGTATTATTGGCCTAGCATACCTTGAGATAAGATTTACTTTGTGGCATCCAGCCAGCCTCACCACACCACTTCGTACTATTGGGAAGCCAGTACCTTCTTAATTGATAGACTAGGCCCTCTACTGTCACCTTAGAAGTGGCTGCTGTTGATGGTGGCCAGACAAACTTAGAACAGTAGTTGGGTTGTGACCTACAAAATGCTCAGGATGGCAGTGTGATATCAGACATAATTTAATGACATATGGCCATATAAATAGGTCGTCCCACCATAAATAAAACACTACATAGGTATCTAACACACAAAGGTCAGGACAGATATCATTCTTACTTATGCCCATCAGACACTAAAATTGCAGCACCTTCTTCCACAATATGTGTTTCAATGAATCAGCTCAGATATTGAAAAACATTAATGCCAAATAAAACAAGCCTTTAAGAAGCAAAGCAACATTTAAAGAGAAACTAAATTAAATAACCTGTAAATTACCAACCTATGGAGTTAAAACTTGTCTCTTGCTCTTCCTTCCTGCACATTAATGCGCTGTAAGAAATGTTCAGGACTATGTGCACAAGTAGTTCTAGATATAACTAGCACTTCCACCCACAGTGCCATTTTTTTGTCTTCCATGAATATATTATGCCTGATAAAAGGGGGAACGTTATATTATAGAAGTAAGACTGGCATTTCTTTAGCTACTGGAAATATCAACTGGTGTTGAAGAACATACTGACAAATTCAGAGGCTTATCTTTTAATACCTACCTCATTTCATTTTCCCCCTCTTCATTCAGGTTAACCCTTTCCTATCTTTACACAGATTTTGTATAATTAAATAAGAATTAAATGAGAATTTTGGATAGATATTCAAAGTTTATCTGCCATTTGTTTCAATAGCATAAACACAATAACAATTATCTGACAATATCCTTTAGCTGGATAGCCAATTTAATGAAATATTTTTTTATAAAATCATGCAATCTTTCATATTTCACTTGGTAGACAAATAAGTGAGACAAATTATTAGCATTCATTGTATTTTTACAAGCTATTTCAATTATATTCCATACAGTTATATCTTACATATATTAAAAACAGTGTTATCTGCCAAAACCTTGTGCAAAACTTCTGCCAAAAACTTGAAGAACCCTGACCTGAACATTTTTTTATTGCAATATTAAAACTGACAAACCAAAGTGCCCAAAAACGCAATACCTTTCCTAGGATAGATGGATAGATAGATAGATAATTTAAAATATAACATGAATTGAACATTCATGGGACTTTATTCAGTAAAAGGTTAGAAAATAATAAAAAAAAAGATTTCAATCAATATTTTGCTCCCTCAAGGTAACCTTTATCAGGGTTATTCATGAATCTTTTCATTGTAGCACCAGAGACAAACTATGTTATTTACAGCCCTTTTTATTGAGATCAGTGGCACTTCCAGAAACTGACTGTGGACTCTCACTCATTAATCCTTCTCTCAGTTTGTCAGTTATCATTTTTATTAGGTAACTGAGTGTCCCACTCATAGTGATATACCATGTAGAGTAGTGGATGAAAAGAGAACAAGTTATTATATAAAGTTGTAAAATCTATTATACAGAATGCTTAAAACCTGGGGTTTTCCACATAAGGGTTTGTTTACGTAGTTTGGATCACCATACCTTAAAATCTATTACAAATCATTAAAAACATGTTAAATAACACCAGTAGGATTGTTCTGCCTCCAGTATGGATTCAGGCAGCTTAGTAACCATCAAGTACTTGTAGGGACCTATAGGATTGCTATGCCCCTATAGAGTTAAATCCCTACCTTCCTTCTGTACTCCTTTGTTATTGGGTATAAGCCCTGTAACATTTCTTTTAGTACACCACTAGTTATTTGGCAAAGGTGTAATGACCACTTCCTGTAACACTCCCATATAGTGTTGGAAAAGAGTGGCCTCTTCCTCTTTGGCTCCTGGTGTCCTTGAAGCTACGTGTTCCTGGGATCACCAAGGCCCCAGTTAAGCCATTGCCCCAAAAGGACCTGGACCTTTGGTGATTAAGTCAGGGACCAGGCAACCCTGTAAACGAGGAATAGCTATCCTAGGGCAGTTCTGTAATAGACTCTCTAGGAGAGTAAGACAGAGAGCATTAAGCAGCACAAGCAGTTGTCACTCCATCAAGGATAGTAGCAGGGAGTAGCTTCCCAAAGGCTTCTTTGTTTGCCTTAAGTGCAGTGGATAGGGTATTAGGCTTTAGACTTCATCTCCCTAACTACTTAACTGAGGATCCCGATCCCCACAAATGTATATCTGTCTTCTGGGAATTGATGTACACTTGACTATCGATACAATCATCTGTTGTATCATCTGTTGTATCCTGTGATCTGTCCTCTGTGATATCACCTGCTATTTCCTCATCTCTCATACGTGAGTAAACCTGCAGATATTGTCTCTGACTGATAAATCCCATCTATTATTTCACCAAAAGAACCTCCTGGCGTCCAATCAATTTATTTTTTATATACGGTAGCCTGTGTGTTGTAGTTGCACTCCACTTAGTGAATGCAAATGTAACCCATGCTCATTACCCTCTAGCTGGACATTAACTATCTGTGGTCTGGATAGCCCAGATTAGCGTTACATACTATTTTATTATTAAAGAGAAAATGGAAATCACAATTAAAAATTAGAATTATTTTTTTTAAATTGACTCAATGAAAGATGGATTTCCCTTAATTCAAAGCTTTCTGATCCTTATTGTGGTGTACAACTTTAACTACCTGAACTATAGAGCACGGCACCTTAGTGTTTCAATATTTCTTTCTTGTTTACAGAAATCCACTATAGGAGCCATGGTTCCAGTGTAGTTAGATAAAATGCTCAGTAACTGGGTGTCTCAGTTAATATATTAGTCTATAGCACCATGGACAGCACTTTGTAAGCATTTCTTCTTCTTCTTAATATTTGTAATAAACCTGCTGCAAATCTTACACCAGTGAAATAATTTCTATCAATTTCTGATCTGACCCAATCTAGTGCTTTTTGTCCCTTATGTGCTGCATTGTAGTCTATAGGACAGCAGGGCATTGCCCCGGCTACCCCTGGCTGAGCCCATAGGTCTGTTCTATATACCTGATAATCAAGCTTTATAAGGGCTAGAGCCAACCTAGACAGCTTGTTAATTGCAGTCCCCTGGGTCCATCAGGAATAAATCCAACCTTTGCTGAATAATTCACATAGTCCAGCCAGTCTCTGCTAGAGGGGCAGACAAACTCCTGTGCCAGTCTCAAAGGGTAGAACATTATATGGAGTTTCTGAATTTCCATGTACCATCCTCTGTAGCCGTCCTTTTCATTTGTTCCTATGCTTTACTATTCTAATGCCTTAATGCATCAATTACATTACATTTCCTGGTAGAGTTGTAACTTGCATGTTCTTCCTCTGCATTTTAATTATCTTTTATTATAGTATCCAGTTGAGGTTAAACAGTGTGACGCAAGTTGCAATAAGAGTAAACTTTCTGTTTGGAAGACTAAAATATTATATTCTGTACATTATTGTACCATAAGAAGCAGAGGATTTAACTAGATGAATATGCAGCATAGGTATGTGAGCTAATTCAAAGCAAGATCTTACTTGGTAAAATGTTGCACCCGTTGCCCAGTATATAAAATTATCAAATCTGTGGAGTGCTTAATAGCATTTTTTGACATAGGAAATTATTTTCATGATATGCAGCAATTTGCTACTTTAGGCAATGTGTAAGATATTCATGATTTTCTCAGCATACTGCAGGGGTCATTTACATCCACAAATGCAAAAGATAAGTGCAATTTTGAGGGCAACTGGCCTGTCTTTTTTTTCCCCAGAATGCAGTACCAAAATGTCAGAATTGTTGGAGTCAAAAGGGGGCTTTGTGCCTGATGCAATAGCAGACAATGTGGCCATAGTAATGCAATTATGCTTGAACTTTGCCATAATTTGGACACCATTGCATTAAAAGTTTCAGTTGATGTTATTAACAATGTTCAGTGCAAGAGCGGCGCCCGAACTTGATTCTTTAGATGCAAGTGTATTGCACCTCTTTCTAGGGATGCACCGAATCCACTATTTTGGATTCGGCCGAATTCCCAGAATCCTTTTTGGAAGATTGGGCTGAATACCGAACCGAATCCGAATTCTAATTTGCATATGCAAATTAGGGTTGGGAAAGGAAAAAGTTGAAAAAAATTGGTTTACTTCCTTGTTTTGTGACAAAAAGTCAAGTGAAATCCCGCCCTGTCCACAATTTGCATATGAAAATTAGGATTCAGATCCGGTTCGGCTAGGCACAAGGATTTGGCCGAATCCGAATCCTGCTGAAAAAGGCCGAATCCTGGATTCGGTGCATCCCTACCTATTTACCCTCAAGCTACCGCCTGGTATGCAACTGAATGTAAATGACCCCTTATGTGTTGTTTATAATAGTGCCATTTTATTTCCTTGTAAAATAGTTTCTTATTTGGAAGGTTGATAGAGCTGTGTCCAAACAAAGATAAATTAAGAATGTTTATCATGGTGCAATCTGCCATATTTTGGAGTGCAGATACTTGTGGCAGCTCTTATGAATAAAGCGCTACTTGCCCCTAATTTGTGTGCCATTCAGACAGTGGTGTAACTACTAGAGGGAGGGCCTGGGAGCAGGATTTGCACCTGGACCTCCCTCCCCACAGAATCAAGCTCCAGTGTGCTCACCTAAAAGACTTCCCTCTAACCTGCTACCCATTATATTATGTATCAGAGCTCCTGTGTGGGCTCGCCATATGTACCTCCCAATTGTCAGGTTATTTGCTGGACAGTCCAGATTTTGACAACTCAGCCAGCAGTCCCAGTGATATCTGCATGAGCACTAAGGGACACACTCTTATACCCCTTAGTGCTTTTGGACTTCTTTCTGGTGTCTTTATAAATGTATTTTTTTTTTGCCATCAGAGTTTTTAAAAATGCAATATGTATAAACTAAAGTATTATCAGTAGCATATTCTCCATTGACACTACATCGAACACGTGTTCTGATGGATCAGCCATTAGCACATGCACTCTATACTAATTTTTCCTGAGAAAGGGTTTATGCAGTTTTTTTTAGAACTCTGAAATAAAATTAAAAAAAAAACATTTCGTTCACCATTTGTTTGAATCCCAGTTCTTAATGTTGAAGGAAATTGTAATGGTTTTGTAGTGTTTGCTCCCTGTGCCTTTTCTGAGAAAGAACTGGTCACAAAAGCCTCTACTGTAAATGTGTCAGCGTGGATGTTTTAATAACTGAGGCTTGACAGACGATACTGGTGATACTGAAAGTGACGTTTGTTAGGTAATTAGAGTTGGAAATCCAGCAGGACATTAGAAAGGTCTACAACATCTAGATAACTATGTTCATCTTGGTAAAGATTGTGAGAGCTTTAATGATAAAGAGCACAAGGGTGCAATTAGTAAGAAAGGATAGAGACATGCTGGGAGACGATTAATTAGGATAATGTTTGTATTAAGCCTTTGCAGTACAGCTGAAAATAGGAGACCCTTGATCCTTTTTTTGGGTCATTTATGCAATATTTCAAGCAAAACACCTGCCATACTTACACTTTTAACATATCTGAATCATGAAAGTGAAAAAACACAGGGATAAATGGTAACCCTGCCTCTAATTACTGGAAGAAAATGGCTGGAAAACTGTTTTGCCTGCCTTTTCAACTAGATTCATCTCCCTTGATTAAGAGCACAGCAGAGTAAATTATATTGTGTTTGTAAACTTGAACTTTTTCGCCTGGATAAACCTCAGTTGGGACCATGAGGGTGGTGGCACACGCTGCTTTTCGAGGTGAGATTAGTTAACCAGTGACAAATCTCCTCTTCTTCAGGCGACTAACCTTCCTGCTGGCTAGAATTTAAATTGCTGGCAGGATGGTACTTGGATCGATTCGGCTTTCCAAAGTCGCCGCAAGTTTCCTTGTGAGGCAACTTTGGAAAACAAAGGGAAATCATTTTGTACTTTATACTACAAATTGGAAAGTTAAATTGAAGCAAAGCCCTAATTGCTTGCTGTAACTGCATTTAAAGGGGACCTTGCACGTGAAAAAATGATCCAAATCCTATTATATCATGTTACTCAAGCAAAATAAACGTGAATTACACTATATAAATTATTTTAATCTTGTTTCCTTTGGTCTGAGAATTCATAATTATAGCAAGCAGGCAGGAGCCATTTTGTGGACACTGTTATTAAGACAAGCCTTGCATCATCTCAAATTCTTGTTTGTGCACCAGAATGGGGGACATGATGTCCATCCCCATGCCCTGGCTACACAATTAAATGGTAAAGAGAACGGGGGAATGTGGGGAGAGCAGTGACATCTAGTAAGTGCTGAATGGAAAGTGAAAGTAGTTGTCTGCCCCGCCTCTATGCCTAAAGCTGGCCATAGACGGAACGATCCGATCGTACGAATCATGGATTCGTACGATTTTCGACCATGTGTGGAGAGTCCCGACATTTTTGTCCGGCGGAGATCGGTTGTTTGGTCGAACGGACAGGTTAGAAAATTTCTGTCGGCTGCCGATAATATCTCTGCATGTATTGCTGATCGTACGATTTCAGTGGGAGACTGTCACTAGCTTTGTCAGACATAACTATCGTACGATTGCTGTCAGGGGCAGAACATTGGCTGATCTGTTCTTTTACTACTTTATTTGATCAGAATGGTAAGACTTTGATCTGAATGGTTAGTGGAGGGTCGGGAGATGGGAAAGTCCAATCGTACGTTAATTGGTACGATCGGATCTTTGCGTCTATGGCCAGCATAAGGCAAAGAGGAGAAACAGGTAATATTTGATTGACAGCTGAGATTTTTAAATGAATTGACAACAGCTATGAATGTTTTAATAAAAAAAAATTTAATTCCATGTTTAATTTGAAAAGGACTTTAATAATACAGCTTTTTATATCTGGGTGACAGGTGCGCTTTAAGGAATTCATTCCATTCACCTATCTTAGTAAATAAGCTCCTTAGAGGTTGATTTCAATGTTGGAGAGGCTAGGCATTCCTCACTACCAACAACAATATAAGAGTTAAATAGCTCCTTACTGACAACGGCATTTCACAAAACAAAATAAATGAGCAGAGGCTTAGCAGTCACACAGATTTCCAATTTGATATTCGTTTTGTTTTATTCACGGCCACCCCCTGCAATCCCTGCTTTATAAAAAAAAACCATTTCATTTCCGTATCTCCCCCCCACCACCACAAATCAAAAGGGTTCAAACTTTCTGCAAACAGAGATGTATAATCGATCGTGCGTCCCAACGCGCTCAGCAAATTGCATCAGTAACATATTGAACAACTGACAAAATACAATTGCATAGTGTGTTAGATATTATCTTAATGGAAGCAAGTTGCAGATTTCAATAACTTTCATATCCCTTGCCTTGAGTAGAACGACAGCTCACACGCCGAGTAGCTGCTAATGTCAAATTGCATGCAGCAGGCTAGCAGTTTTCTGAGGCCATGAGGGCATGATTTACTTTTGTGATTTGGCATTAATGTGGTGTTACCACAGCAATACTCCCCTACAGATGTACTAAGCACTGCTGCACTTTACTTTTAAATTACCCATCAAGGAGTCAATAAACACAGCAGGGCTTGCTTCTTGTATACCAATCAAACAGATGGTAAACTGCACAGAAATAAAAGATGTTGCTATTATTGTCAAGAGCTAGTATTTCAAAGTGCCCAGAAAAAAATTGCAGACGGCACACTTCCATCTTCCTTTTTTTTTTTTTTTTTTTAATAATTGATGGTTCATCATCAACGGTTTTGGAGGAAAGTATGAAATTTTGCAGTCGAATATAATGGTAACCATTTTTAGTGTGTGTGTGTGCGTGTCATATAATACTCTTAAGCTCTTGACTAGCTAAGCCAGCACTCTTTTTGATTCGGTACAGAATTAAATGTGTTACATACATCGAATAATGTGCCCTATATTATGCTGTATACACGAATATTGGATATTAAGCAGCTCAGATTTGATGAGTGAAAATTAAACTACTATATATTTCTTGAGATGCAGATAATTAGATCAATAGATAAACCCCCTTAATAATGTAAGCCAAAAAGTTACAATAAAATGGGGTTTTCCAATGCTGTAACTTTAAAGCCTACATGCTATTTCTGCTCTCACACTTAAAGGAACAGTAACATCAAACAATACAAGTGTTTTAAAGTAATAAAAAATATAATGCAGAGTTGCCCTGCACTGGTAAAACTGCTTTGTTTGCTTCAGAAACGTTACTATTGTTTATAGAAATAAGCTGCTGTGTAGCAAATGCAGTGAGATAAGTACAATTGTGAGGGCAACTGCCCTTTTCCCCAGAATGCAGTGTCAAAAGTTCAGCTTTGTTGCAGTCACAAGGGGGCTTTGCACCTGATGCAATTGCAGACAATTTAGCCATAGTACCGTATATACTCGAGTATAAGCCGATCCGAGTATAAGCCGAGGTACCTTATTTTACCTACGAAAACTGGGAAAACTTATTGACTCTAGTATAAGCCTAGACACAACTACAGCCCTGTCTCCCAGCAGCGCACCTTCTGCCAAAGAGACTCCCCCAGCGATCGACCGGACTTCTTTGCAAAGTTGATGGTGACAGAGAATTGTGCAGAGAGTGCTGTGTGTCATAAAACCATCACTGATCTTTCGTATAACCAACAGATGGCGCTGTGTGATATTGCCATCACTGTTAATCCTTTATTCAACCAACAGATGGCGCTGTGTGATATTGCAGTTACTTTTATTCTTTGATATAACCAACAGATGGCGCTGTGTGATATTGCAGTCACTGTTATTCTTTGATACAACCAACAGATGGTGCTGTGTGATATTGCAGTTACTGTTATTCTTTGATATAACCAACAGATGGCGCTGTGTGATATTGCAGTCACTGTTATTCTTTGATATAACCAACAGATGGCGCTGTGTGATATTGCAGTCACTGTTATTCTTTGATACAACCAACAGATGGCGCTGTGTGATATTGCAGTTACTGTTATTCTTTGATATAACCAACAGATGGCGCTGTGTGATATTGCAGTCACTGTTATTCTTTGATACAACCAACAGATGGCGCTGTGTGATATTGCAGTCACTGTTATTCTTTGATATAACCAACAGAGGGCGCACTGTTATTCTTTCATAAAACCAACAGAGGGCATTGTGGGATATTGCAGTCTCTCCCCAAGTGAACTGTTGGTATAGGAATGATTAAAAGTGACTGCAATCTCGGCTACTGCCCGCTGACCCGAGTATAAGCCGAGGTAGACTTTTTCAGCACATTTTGGATGCTGAAAAACTCGGCTTATACTCGAGTATATACGGTAATGCAATTATGCTTGAACTTTGCCATAATTTGGACACAATTATTTGTGCTCTTATGTGGCACAAAGAAATCACTGGCACACAGGATAATACTGGCGGGGTGAGCCCTTGCTTAAAGTTGTATTGCAGCATGCAATGTTTTGGGTTAAAACCCTTTTGTTAAGCATACGGGAAAGAAATGCACTTTAGCATAACATTATGAGTGGGCGTGACAGCAAGTGCATAGCAAATTCGTTAAGAAAACACGTGCAAAGGCCAATAGAAAGTCAGTAAAAAGTCCAAACATAAAGTCCACGAGGATCCATTGGCCTCATATATAATTCATAGTCCATATTACCTAAAGCAAGTGCCAACCATAGAAAAAATGTCCTTTCAAGTGAAAACCATCCTGGGTTAGGAGTACCAAGCATCAGAGACATTTAGTATCGGCAAGTGTCCATGAAAAGTCAAGTAGTAAATCAGATCAGTTTTACCAGTGCAGGGTTCATTATTTTAAAACACTTTCATTTTTTTTTTAAATTACTGAATCAGGGCTGCTAAAATGAAGGCTCCATATATGGGCTCCTCTTTGGTCCACACTAACTCTGCCTTCTCCTTGTTTCCCTTAAATAATTTAACTCTCAAATACCAAGGGTCCTGCACCCTCCTGTGTCATTTCTATACAATTTTATATTTCAAAATAATTAGGGATTTGTTTTACTATTCTCAGCAAGACATCATTTCATTTTCCATCTTATCATGCATGATTGCTTTTTTGCATGTTCGCTTGGCTCCCCTGTAATTAATGATGACCCTGATAACTTGATTCTTAATGCTAACGTTTTTATTTAAAGAGATTTTTTTGCTTTGTCTTCCAAAGGGAATATATATATATATATATATATATATATATATATATATATATATATATATATATATATATATATATATATATATATACACATACAGGTATGTAAAGCTCGGGACCTGGGGCTTTCCGGATAATGGATCTTTCCGTAATTTTAATCTTCATACTTTAAGTCTACTAGAAAATACTCCCAATAACTAATCTTAGTTTGGATCATGTATAATGTACAGTTTTATTATTACAGAGAAAAGGGAATTATTTTTATAAATGTGGATTAAATGGATAGAATAAGTCTATGGATAAAATGGAGTCTATGAGTGGCAGCCTAACTGTAATTCAGAGCTTTCTGGATAATGGGTTTCTGGATAACAGATCCTATACCTGTATATACCTATATATATTTGTACAGTAGCATTTTATAGCCTCTTTGTGTACCTTCTATGACTAACCCTGTGTCTTATATGAGAAGAAATTCTAAGGCAGCATGCTAAAGAGATGCAGTTATTCTATTAAAGTTCACCCTTGTAAAATGTAGGATGCTCGTGTTTTATACTGTTATCTCTGCAGTATAATCTCAAGACATCATGTTTTGTTATTTACCAAACACTTATCTACAGTAAATATACAGGTATGGGATCCGTTATCTGGAAACCCATTATCCAGAAAGTTCAGAATTATCGAAACTCCATTTTATCCAAATAATCCAAATTTATAAAAATAATTCCCTTTTCTCTGAAATAATAAAACATTACCTTGTACTTGAACTAAGATATAATTAATTCTTATTGGGAGCAAAACCTATTTGGTTCATTTAATGCTTACATGATTTTCTAGTAGACTTAAGGTATAACTATACAAATTACAGAATTACAAATTACAGATCCCAAGCATTCTGGATAACAAGTCCCATACCTGTATATGCATAACATAGTTTATATTGTGCTGCCAGTACTTGTGTATACACGGATGTACCTTTTTATAAAATTTAAAAATACAGATGGGGATTAAATATTAAATAAAAAAATATATACAGAGCAGACCCCTTGGGGGTGGGCAGTGACAGAGTGGGCCTGGTAGGGAAGTGTAATTCCTGATTCCTCTTGAGCCATGCCCCCCTTTGCTGGCTTGAAATCACATTCCCATCCCCCATGACTTTTGTTTTGGCTGCCCCCTCCCGTGCCTTTTACATCTAGCAGGGGATCTAAAGGTTGAGGTTGGCAGGGGGCCCAGGGAATGGGCATTATGCCACTGAATTGTACCAATGTGCAAAACTTTTTCTTTTGTTAAAGTAGCTGAATTCTCCTTTCCTATACTGAAAGATTTTTAATATATTCCAAGATATACTAAAAATGAATAATTTCTTGATTACCTTATCTCCATTTAATATGTCTCCCCTAAATCGTCACTGCGCCAGCGCCGCCACCGCCCACGTGGCAACGCTGGGCGCCGCCATCTTGGAATCTTGGTACTGACACTGTCCCCATCTAAAAAACAAACGATCTGTAAGGCTACACATTTGTAGCTATTGCTACTTTTTATAACTCATCTTTCTATTAAGGCCTCTCCTATTCATATTTGCAGACTGGAGAGCTGTTGAATAAAAAGCTAAATAACTCGAAAACCACAAATAATAAAAAATGAAAACCAATTGCAAATTGTCTCAGAATACCATTCTCTACTACACTCTCTATCACACTAAAAGTTAATGTTAAAGGAGAAGGAAAGCTTTTATTGCCAATAGATAGTTAGAATGCTATATTTATTCTGTAGAATGTTTTACCATACCTGAGTAAAAAGCTCTAGAAGCTCTCTGTTTGTTTAGGCTAGCAGCTATCATATTAGTTTGGTGTGACATCACTTCCTGTCTGAGTCTCTCCCTGCTCACTTAAAGCTCTGGGCTCAGATTACAGCAGAGAAGGGAGGGGGTGGAAGAGAAGCAAACTGAGCATGCTCAAGCCCTGGGCAAGGAGGTTTAATCTGAAGGCAGGAAGTCTGATACAGAAGTCCATGTGTACACAATAGAAGGAAAGAAATGCAGTGTTACTTTTGACAGAGGACTCAGCAGTATTACCTTGAGGGTTTACTGGTATATTTAGGTGGACCTTTCTGATAAGGCTTACTTAGTTTTAATCTTTCGTTCAGTCTCTTTAATTCTGTTAACGTTCTTTCTTTTCCATTCCTTTCCTCTTCACCCTCACTCAGTTAAAATGTATCAATAAAATTGTACCTGTGTTTGGGGAAAAACGTTTTAAATGTCTTATTTTTTTTTTTTTACTGACTCTAAAAGGGGATCTATGTCGTTTCCACAGTGTAAGTGTAACATATTCTGTGCCATTGAGCCCCCTGGAAACCAAAAAAATGGGTTTACATTGTCATTAGTCACATTTCTGCGTCTAGATTTGTAAAGAAATTAGATATAAATGCAAAGAAAAGCAAATGCTCTGTCTTAAATACAAACAGATTCATAAATATAAAGCAAAATGTTCACCAAGAAAAGTAAACTTTTCTTTAATAAATAAAATTATATATTACAGGCATGTTTTAAAGTCATGAAGTCATAAACTTATAACAATACATCTCTGTGTCTAATCTGAGATATTGTTCTTTTGCGTTTCCCCAGGTAAAAGTGACCCATTTTGTGTTGTTGAGGTGAACAATGACAGACTGATGACTCACACTGTATATAAGAACCTCAAACCTGAGTGGAACAAAATATTCACATTGTAAGTTTTTATTTATTTTTTTATAACAAAGCTTACGAAAAAATCTTGGCAGCCTATTTATAGGATGCCTCATCAAATGATATTGCTTTTCCTTATGTTAATATTATTATTATTATTATTATTATTATTATTATTATTATTATTAAAATGTATTTATATAGCCCCAACATATCATGCAGAGCTGTAAAGTAAATGTGTTTATATGTTTATATGTGTTTATACGTAAATTACATACATAGAACATATGGAGTTACATACAGTACATCACGACCAATACAGTACAAAAGGTGAGGAAGGCCCTGTGCAAAAGAGCTTACAATCTAAAGGGAAGGGAATAAAACACAAGGTGTACTTTAAAAGTACAGCGGGGAGAGAGAAGCAATCCTACCCCGCCCCCAGATCTGTTTTCAGGCCAGGAAAATGAGTAAGGTGTAGGCCCCATAGGACAGGGCAGCAGGTGAAACAGTGTAGGTAGGAGAAAGCCAGATTTCAGTAATTACAAATAGATTGAAGGAATGGGCAATGAAATGGTTGTGTATAGCGATGAATCGGGCTTCCAGAGAGCACAGGAAAAATTAACTGGGTTCTTGGGTATCGGGATAAGAGTTCTGTACCTTTGGAATTTACACCGAAGGGAAGGAGCCTGTGGCCGTGATAGAACTGGGATGGAGTAAAGGCCAGGGTTTTGGGAAATGTCCCCAGCTGCCAGTAATAGAAAGGAGAGAGACTAAGTGGGAACGAGATTTGTAAGTTCTTAGTTTGTATGAAGAAGTGGAGTTTTCTGGAACAGCTAAACAGGGTATTGTTAAGACTAAGGTCTGCCATCTATTAAGAACATTTGGCAGGAGGTTGTCAACATTTTGAGCATAGCCTGTGTTTAATGCCTAAAGGTAGCTTTTAAATTTGAGAAGTTAAGGTGGCTATACACAAACCAATAAAAGCTGCTGGCTCGTCTATGGTCTGTGTATGGTGCCAGCCAATGAGCCTGCATGACCAATAGTTGGCAGGAAATCAGGCAGATATCAATTAACAAGTTTTGATTTTCCAAATATGTGCGGAAAAACCTTGTCCCAATGGTCTACATTAGCAACAATTATGATAAGGTCATTATCTGAGGGTTAAATGCTCAAATAAACCAGTTATTGTTCACTTCAAGTTGGGCATATCAGTCAAAGATCCACTCATTTGGCAACCTCACCAAACGAGTGAATCTTTCAATGCATGGCCACCGGTCCTTCAGATAACATTGTGAGAGATTGTGTGTGGACATTCACATACTAATGATCTGTGACACTTTCACACCAGTCCGAGAGCTTATCAGGCCTTGTTTGTGGCCCATGTATCAGGCATGCCAAACACATAGGGTATATGGCTAAAAATTGCTTAGATTTCATGCTTTCCCATAATTGTGACCCAGATCGGACAAATATTACCCACATCTTTCACTGTATGGCCACCTTAATATGTGTGAGATTGCAACTCTTCCAGTTCTAGTTCTACAGTATGCATGCCTAGATCAACTAGTATTTTATTCTTAGTATAGGTATGGAACCTGTAATTCAGAATGATCGGGACTTGGGGTTTTCTGGATTATGGATCTTTCCATAATTTGGATCTTCATAGATTAAGAAAATCATGTAAACATTAAATAACCCCAATAGGCTGTTTTTGCTTCCAATGAGGATTAATTATAGCTCAGTTTGAATCAAGTACAAGGTACTGTTTTATTACTACAGAGAAAGGGGAAATATTTAAAAAAAAAATTGGATTATCTGATTATAATGGAGTCTATGGGAGATGGCCATTCCGTAATTCAGAGCTTTCTGGATAATGGATTCCCATACCTGTATTGATTATTAGATAAAAAGTTGATTAGATGGCTTCCAATATGTTAACAGACATCTTAACAAAGACAACTCGTTTTTGCTCTTTTATTGTTACTTATCTTTTATAATATATGATATATAATTATAGAATAATTACACAGGCAACCTGATACATATTTGTCTTTGCATTTCCTATGCTTCTAACTATAATTGCTTATTAATTAATACAAAGCAAAACATTTAAGAACTGGCTTGCTGACACCTTTTCTATGTCTTGTGTTTTTTTGCTATTAAAAGGTATTATAACCTTCAAATAATCCCCTGTTTTGCAGATGATTGAAGAGTTGCAATAGATAAAAATAATTCATGGTATTTAGAATCAGCAAACAAACTCTTTGTGTAGACTAAGCTTCAGTCTATGTCAAAACCTAAGTAGTGAAATTAAGAGCATTCCTGCTTTCAAAAGCCACCTGCGGATTTAGCTATCTGAGGCTGCTTATAATGTGTCATTTCTATATGAAAAAAATAATAATAGATCAAAACTAAGCTTTCTCTTTTTTTCTCCAAAGAAGCCCTAATAACGAACTTGAAACAAAGAGAAAATCCATTGCCACTGTTACTCCTCCTGTGTCACCTACGGCATTGCTTTCAAAAGCATCTTGTCTTTGCACTGAATAGAAGAAATCTTTTAGAAAATAAGACCTATTGTGGTCTTTTATGCGCATACAGGATATAGCCACAAATTAGTTCTGCCAAAAGAAAATCTGTAGAAATTCAGCGCTTGAGTACTTCATTCTGCTATGGTCACATTGACTGGCTAACCATCCGACAAGGAAAAAATGTATTAAAACAAAAGTGATAAAGAAATAAACAGGCACGTTAAACTGAGACAGTAATTATCTGATAATCTTCAGCAAATCGGGCCCTTTGGCTATTCTTCCCTATAGGGCTTTTTGTAAGAAATCATCTGCTTTTCTAGAACACAATTATCTGATTAGAAAAATGGAAGTAGGATCGCGGTTTCCCTAGCGAATTAATATATCCTTTTATCGGAATTATATTATCTTTTCTTGAGGACTGTTATATGAGTTCTATACGACAAAGTATAGAAAGAGAAAGATAAGTAGCTTTCCGGTGCATAATATCACACATTATATTTTGTTGCTACAAGGCTGAATCTAACAAAATCTTTTCCAAGATATTTATTTATTTATTTAAAAATAATCACAAAATGTACTATTGATGCATAGTTAGATTCAGAGTATTCTTTTACCAAGGTGGCTATTTATCAAGGTCAACCCGTGCAGGTGCTTCCATTTGTTGCATTTAGCAGGTGAAATTAAGTGGAGCCTTTGTTATTTACAAACATTTTGATTCAAATGAAATTCAAACATTCCTAAAGCACAACTAAATTGAATGTTTACAAATATTCTGAGCAGCTTTATCAGATCCACTATTACCCTAAAAACTGATATACTGGGGCAAATTTACTAAAGTATGAATTTTCTCTTAACCTAACGTCACCACAGATCGCCTCACTTTGCCAGGTGTATTTTCACAACACATCTAAATATTTACTAAAAATCATAAGTTCACTTTTTCAAGAAAATTGTGGTGAATTTTCTCCTGGTGAAAATTCACCAGTATATTTCCCCATACAATAGTAGTAGGGAATATACTTTAAAGAATTTTTTGGAGAAAAGTAGCATGGAAAGGGAAAGGTCGATAGAGATTTAAAAGTTGCTGCTCTATCTTTATAATAGGAATTCGCCAGCCTGAACCTGGCAAAATACACTTCAGTGAAAAGGGTAGCGTTCGGACATTCATAAATTACAAGATTTTTGCTGGTTAAAATTCACTGGCAGAACGGTGAGAAAGTTCACTAGCGCTAAGGTTTTTCGCTTGTCAACTGCCCTCTTCGCCATTTAGTAAATAGGCAATGTTGTGGCCAATTGTCTTTTTGGTGAATTTTCTCTAAACATCCACAATTAACCCTTTAGTAAATGGGCCCATTGTTTGCAATCCCTATCCCATTAAAGTGGAGCGGGAAGGAGAGGGAAGGCAATAACCCACTTTTAACCCGTTGGGTCATATTTTTTCCCTTACTGATAAATTGTTTGCAAGCAGGATCCCTTTTCTAGGTAGACATTGGGCCTCTCCTTCCATACTGCACTTGTAGAGGACAAATGATCCATTATAACCCCCTCCACTAGACTCATGACGGAAAAGTAATTCCTGTCATTACTAACCTCCCTAAACTGTAGCAATAATTTTAAGACATCATGTACTTACTCCCTCTTATCAGGGCAGGTGAGCTGTTTACCCTTTCCCTACTGCATGTGCAAGTGGACCCCTTATATCTTACATCACATGCGTGGAGGGGCAGGAGGGAATATATAAAAATAGTTTTGGGGTGATTACAATGCACTACACCTTTGTTTATACCTGACAGTATATAGTTAATTTCTATGTAAATATTACAGAAGTAATATAAACAACAATAACTGCTCATATAAAGATTGTATTTCATTATATAATCTGCATAGGTTTTACATCAGATGAAAAAGTCTTTCCTGGTAATTACCATATATTCCTTGTCCTTATATATTTTCGGTGTAAATACGTACACAAATATATGTTTCTAAAATGACTATGCAGCCCTCTGCATTTTCCCTTTCCTTAGTATTTGTCAGAAATCAGATTTATGAACTGTATTCAGCTGTGTCAGGGCAACCTTTTTTTGCAGTCTTATAAGGCTTGAAGTCACATGTAAGAGTGAATATAATAATATCTTTGAAATATGGGTCTGTTTGACTGAAAAAAACAGTATAATACAAAAATTTGTATAGTCAAAATGGTTAGAAATAGCTCTATATTAGCAGAGTTGGATGTTCCTTTTTATCTCTGTGTCGTGATCAGCTAAAGTGAACCTGACATACTTACATTAATGCAGTAATTTAGAGGGGTTAGTATGGAAATGTGTATTTGTAACAATACAAATCTATTGAAAAAAAGAGTCATTACTGTGTAAGATCATGGGGCCCAACCCTAAACAGAATGGGGACCCCTTTTTTGAGTACTGAGTTATAGATTAAGAATTCATGCTGTAGACCATTCAAACAAAATCTTTAATATAAGTGGTTACATTTCTGGAACACAAGCAACCTATCAGAACTTTGAAGGAGTTGTCATTTTGTCACAGATAGGAAACTCTACAGATCAGTGCTTTGGAGAAAGCATCACATTATGTGACAGAGCATGTAAAGAGAAAAAAAGGCACAATGTATAGAAACATTTTGTAAAATTACAACTTTTTGGATCTACTTCTCTCTCAAAAAAAAAAATCAAATTGTATGACGTTAGTGTGCAGGGGTGTAAACAGTCAAATGCACTTTGCTGTTGATGTTTAGTGGGGAAGTGGGTTAAATTTTTTTGTTTGAAGGGGGCTAACAATAGAAGAATTTCCAATGGAGAACTAATAAATAAGTAATAAATACACGGTATAGCAGATGATATATAAGCCTTCTAAGCCTTCCAATATCTTTATTATTTGCCATTTATGAAGTTTAGGAAGGATGCTTGTCTAGAGGCAAGCTAAATAGCACCTACGAATCAAATTGTTGGAGAACCAACAGCCACATCTTTTGTGTACCACCTTTATATATATTTATATATATAGTGAAGCTACTTCACATAATGTATAAGAGCCCAGTTCCAGTATGTTGTTGTTTCCTTCGACCTTTATAAAGGGCAACCATCTAATAATATGGCACTTTCTTTTGTACTCATAAATATATCCACGCAGAGTGCTTTCATATAGAAGCAACCCAGTTTTATTTAATGGTCAGTAACCTGGATTCTTTGCTAGACTTACATCTTGATATGTTTTTGTTCGCCTCGTTGATTCTGGTATTGAGATGATGATGATAAAGATGATGATGGTGATGATGATGAACAATGAATTAGGCATTAAAGTACTTTTTGGGGTAGAGGATTTGATGTCACTCCAAAGTATGTATCCCTGCACTTTCAAACACTGACCTGGTGAAAAGCCAGTAAGGCTTCCAATGTTGTATTGCACAAGTGCTTAGAAAAGACAATGAGTCTTTGCTCTCTGATATAAAGATAATATAAAAATGGATAATGTGAATCATTTTCTAAGGGCAGGGAGCAAAACAGCCGATGAGATTTGCTCACCTTTCACAATGAATAACCAATACATGTTCACATTAGTAACCTTTCTTTCTTTCTTTCTTTCTTTCTTTCTTTCTTTCTTTCTTTCTTTCTTTCTTTCTTTCTTTCTTTCTTTCTTTCTTTCTTTCTTTCTTTCTTTTTCTCTCTCTCAATAAAGCAATATAAAAGATATCCACTCAGTCCTTGAAGTGACAGTCTATGACGAAGACCGAGATCGTAGTGCTGATTTCCTGGGCAAAGTTGCAGTACCCTTGTTGTCTGTAAGTTTCATTCAGCTGCCATACAGCTCAATGTTTCTCTCAAACCCGAGGAGGGGGGGGGTGGAATCTTAGTTCAACGTCTGTCAATTCTCAGCTGAAATATGAAATAATAATAATAATATTAATAAAAAAAATAACAAAATTTAACACACTCGGGCCACGACTATGTTGAATCCCACGGTAGTTAATTTTTCCTGACAGGCTCTGTGCTGGTAATGAACAGGTACTTGTCAGAATTGCCATAGTTGTTTTTGGCTCCATGTCAGTTTCAGCAGCTGGGAGTCAAAGGTTACCGGGTGAGTGTATTCACTGGAGACCAGGAGACAGACGGCTGTCATGTCTTTCTTCCCACAGATTCAAAATGGTGAACAGAAAGCCTATGTCTTGAAAAACAAGCAGCTGACAGGGCCAACAAAGGGGGTCATCTATCTTGAAGTAGATGTGATTTTTAATGCTGTAAGTCTTAACTTTGCCTTTTTTTCTTGTTGATAAAGAGCCTGCTTTCCTGAAAGCTTTTGTTCCCAATCTTTAGAGTATGTCTGTCAACTCTGATTTCATTAAAACCTCTCTGTAAAGTGGAGAACAGTATTCAACCACAGCATGGCGCACCCTCTCTTCATATTACTATGCAGCTGTTGTTACTGTTGAGGCCACTGCACTTATTAAGCATGCAAGTCTTCTCCTCTCTAATAATATACAGATATGTCCCTTTTTACATTTTGCTTTTGTGAATTTTAAATTAGGGTGCATAATCTATCACCAATTATACTTAATAAGCAAAGACGCTGTGCAACAAGCAGCATGACTCTTTCTAAAATGTATATTCCTTTGTTCAGGTAAAGGCATGTCTGGGGTCACTGGTACCAAAGGAACAGAAATACATTGAGGATGAGCCAAGGCTCTCTAAACAGGTAAATATAATTGTGGTTGTTAGGCTTGCAAGCAAAACAGATTCAAAATGCAATCAAGTTCACCTTTAAACAAACTTTAAGTGAGTTATGGTTTGGCCTGTTTTTAGAAACTTTTCAGTTGTTGTTAATCTTTTTCTGGCTTTTAAATTCTTGTTTTTTCCGGCACAGAATACATTATGAAAATCTCATAGTTAATCCCAGATCTTGTGTCATTATTTCCATGTAATAAGTTAAGCATCATGTAGGATGCAGACAACTCTATGTACCATGTAGGATGCAACTGAAATAATTACTTATCCATAATGCTGCACGTGTATTATACAGGTATAAATAACATATTATGACAGCATTATCAATCAGTTCAACACCTACAGTATAAAATGCAATAGACCTCATTCATAATGTCATGTATACTATGAATACAATTAGTAATTAGCTCTGTGCCGTAGGAATTTTGTTCTAGATGAAGGAAATGATGCTCCAGAGGTTTCTCCTGTTTGATCTAACTTGCAGTCCCGATTGATGAAGGTTAAACAATGAAACACAGTTATGTTTAATTACATTTCTTTGGCATCTTGTGTTTTTTATTGACATTTTTTATATGGGTTTGTAAGCTATTAACCACAAAGAGCAACAGTGTGCTGTCTTCCTCAGACACCAGTGAGAACACCAATAAAGAAAGATGGAAAGCTCCAGAGGCATACAGTAGCACTTCCCTGTTAGACGCTTGTTGAAAGGCTGGTTGGGTGAAAATAATAATAATAATAGTTCCAGTGTGCTATAAAACACATTCTTCAGCTCACAATAATGGGAAATAACCGGCGGCAATTCTGCCCAGTTTGTTCCCTTTGATTTACATCTAGGGCATTATCCTAATCAACAGGGCCGGAGTTACATAGTGGGCGCCCCTAGGCCCACTGTCATTCGTCGCCCTGCCACTTTATTCGTGCAAATTTTCATCATCTGAACTGGAGCAATGGGGATCATCGCATGGGAAATTCAAAAAATTATTGTATCTCCAGCACATCCGCAGTGTTTTTGAACCAATGTGGGTGTGGTTGGGCAGCATGCCATCCCCCTAAAATCCTGCTGCCCTAGGCCAGGGCCTAGGTGGCCTTTCCACAAATCCGGGGCCAGCTAATCAATAGGCCATGTGTTTCACTCAACAATTTATTTTATTGTTTTGTATGAGCTTCAGCTTTCAGAAATGTTATCGAGATTTACATGTTTCTATACAGTAATGCAAAAAACTGATTTACAATCGTTTGTTAGGACACACTTTTGGGCTCCTCTTGTATGTACTACAAATCTCCTGACAGCTCCATCAGATGTAAATTTCAGTATGATGTAGACATTTTTATTCTGAGACAGTGTACCGTTGGTTTTAATTTTTTATTTTGTTGAGCCACTCTCCAGTTTGGAATCATCTATCAGTTTGCTAGGGTCCAATTTACCTTAGCAACCAGACAGTGGTTTCACTAACAGATTGAAAGATGAATAGGAGAGGGCATGAATAGATTCAGTAATACAGGTATGGGATCTGTTATTCAGAAAGCCATTATACAGAAGCTCTAAATCATAAGCCGTAGACTCCAATTTTAAAAAATGATATCCTTTGTCTGTAATAATAAAACAGCACCTTGTACTTGATCCAAACTAAGAGGCAAAATGGTCATATTGGGTTTGATTAATGTTTACAAAGTTTTTTAGTAGACTTAAGGCATGAAGATGCAAATTATGGAAATATCCCTTATCCAGAAAGCCCAAGGTCCTGATTCTGGCTAACAGGTCCCATAGCTGTAAAAGTAAAGTAAAAAAAAAAAACAACAAACTTCTCAATAGCTGCCATCTTATTGTGGAGAGGAGGTTTGTGTGCCTACTATGACCGCAAGAGCTATGCTGGCTGGAGCTTAAGCTTCTGGTAGGGCTACCTGACAAGTTGAAGGGCACAAGCCAGACAAAGAGCAGCTCACCAAGGGGGGGGGTACATTGGTAGGCATAATGAAGGCAAATCTCTAGTAGAGGAACACCTCAAAATCAAGTTTTCCTAGTCCTCTAGGTTGGGGTTGAGCACAGGGCTTTACAATCCTGTCTTAGAAAATAAAGTGCTGTAGCCAATTAATGAGAGATGTCATAAAATTGGAAAAGAACCAAGCAAGTTAAAGAGGAATGAGACTGGTTATTCACAACATGTAATGTGAGAAGCCTTTACAAACCATAAGCACCATGAAACTGAAGAAGTAAGTAAGAATAAGGTGAGTATAGCCGCATTACAGGTAATTAGATGCAGGAGAATATAGTGTATTCTATAGAGGACATGGATACAATAACTTTGAAAAAGGATTTGCTGTTTGTAAGGATTTGAAGAAAATTGTCTTTGGTTTTACAACAGTTAAAGGAAGAATAATTACATTAATCTGTGCACACGCACCAATTGAAGAGGCAGATGCCAAAATATGATGCCAAAATATGATGTTAAAATCCTTTTGGGAGATATGAATGCAGAGGTTGGGAAAGAACACTCATATATGCCGACAATTGGAACTGAAAGCGTTCATGAAGTAACAAATGATAATTAACTTTGTAATAAGAATGAATATTACAGTGAGAAGTACTTATTTCCCTCACAAGAACATACATAAAGTAACATGGAGATCACCAGACAACAGAATAGAGAACCAAATTGACCATGCCTTAATAAATAAATGTCATGGAACTGACATTATCAATGTCTGCAGTTTCCATGGAGCTAGTATGGAAACTGATCGTTACCTTGTAAGGGTAAAAGTATTGACAAAAAATGTGCCCTTGCTATGGGAAAGCTGGCGGAAAACAAAATAAAATTGTTTTAGAAAAACTAAAAACAAGTGGAAAAAATAGAGACAAGCCCATCAGAAGATACTAATGAAAAATGGGTTCAGTTAAAAGAAATTATTTTGTACTGCAACGGAAACTGTCTGACTTATAAATGTCGAAAAAAGGTGGTGGGATAAGGAATGCCATAAATGCATTGAAAGAAATAAACCAAGCAAGAGCAAAATTGATTCAAAGATGAAGTATATTTTATAATATATATTATAATATATATAATATTTAACTTATCAGAATCAGAGAGTTCAGAGTTTTCAAGAAAGGTCTCCAACCAAAAACAAGTATTTATAAAGCCAAAAATGATATGTCAATTGGAGTTGAAAGTAAAGTTTTAAAAAGATGGGCTAAATGTTTTGAAGGGCTAGTAATGTGAAGAAGGGAGAAATATAACGGTTATATAGAGCTACAGGGGGTGAAGACACTAGGGTCATTTATAAACACTAGGCAAATTTGCACCTGGGCAGTAACCCATGCCAACCAATCAGATGGTTGTTTTCCTTGTTCAACCTGCAGCTGGCTGAAAAAAAAAGCTGATATGAGTTACTGCTCAGGTGCAAATTTGCCCATTGTTTATACAAGCGAATAAAAGAGAATTAGTATCACAGCTAAGCTCCTGAAATATGGTGGAAAAAGGATAATTAAACAGATACATGAATTCATTTAGCACATTTTGAGAAAGGAGCAAATGACACAAGTATGGATTGAGGACATAATATGAACAATAAATAAAAAAATAAATAAAACTAATTGTAGTAACTACAGAGGAATAACATTATTAAAATAAAAATGAATAAAATAGCATAAAAATTTTTGACCAAGGTAGTGGCTATGAAAATGGAAACACGTGTAAAAGGAAATGTTGTAGATTATCAAGCTGAATTTAGGAAAGATCACCTTTTCTCATTAAGAATGATACATGAAAAATGTCATATGTATAATATAACTTTGCATCAATTCTTGTATATTATAAACAGGCCTTTGATAGCGTAGATAGAAATTATTAAATACATATGGAAATTTAAGCAAGATAACCTGCAGTTAATAAATATTATTATGCATTACAAGGACTACTAAAAGCAAGCTGATTGACCAGAAAATGAAAGGCGCAGATTTAGCCTGTAATTATGTATGGACTAAAATGTTGAACATTAACAAAAAAATGAAGAAAACCTGCTGTAAACCAAGAAAGATTTTGAGTAAGAGGATGGAGAAATAAGGTTTAAGATAGAGAACAATGGGGCAGAATCATTAAGAAGGCCAAGGCTCTTTGAGGGCTGCAGTACCATTGGGTAAGGTAACTAATAAAATAGAGCAATAGGTATTTGGAAAGAGGCAGAAGAAGTCGTCAAATTATTCAGCTATATAAAATAAAAAAAAATTGAAAAGGTGCTAAGAATGTAACGTGATAAAAGTTAACTTAAAGGGGACCTGTCACCCAAAAAAATGATTCAAAATCCTATTTTATCACATTAGTCAAGCAAAATGAACTTTAATTACACCTTATAAATTATTTGAATCTGGTTTCCTTCAGTCTGGGAATTCATAATTATAACAAGCAGGCAGCAGCCATTTTGTGGACACTGTTATTAAGACAAGCCTTGCATCATCTCAGAATCTTGTTTGTGCACCAGAATGGGGGACCTGATGTCGATTTCCATGCCCTGGCTACACATTTAAATGGTAAAGAGAACGGGGGAATTTGTGGAGAGCAGTGACATCTAGGAAATGCTGAATGGAAAGTGAAAGTAATTGTCTGCCCCGCCTCTATGCCCAGGGCATAGAGGCGTGGCAGAGAATATTTGATTGACAGCTGAGATTTTTAAATGAGCTTACAACAGCTATGAATGCTTTAATAAAAAATAGAAATTGGATTTCATGTTTAATTTGAAAAGGACTTTTATTATACAGATTTGTGTGTCTGGGTGACAGGTCCACTTTAAAGGGATACTGTTATGGGAAAAAATTTTTCAAAATGTATCAGTTAATAGCGCTGCTCCAGCAGAATTCTGCACTGAAATCCATTTCTCAAAAGAGCAAACAGATTTTTTTATATTCAATTTTGAAATCTGACATGGGGCTAGACATTTTGTCAATTTCCCAGCTGCCCCTGGTCATGTGACTTGTGCCTGCACTTAGGAGAGAAATGCTTTCTGGCAGGCTGCTGTTTTTCCTTCTCAGTGTAACTGAATGTGTCTCAGTGAGACATGGGTTTTTACTATTGAGTGCTGTTCTTAGATCGACCAGGCAGCTGTTATCTTGTGTTAGGGAGCTGTTATCTGGTTACCTTTCCATTGTTCTTTTGTTTGGCTGCTGGGGGGGAAAGGGAGGAGTGATATCACTCCGACTTACAGCAGTAAAGAGTGATTGAAGTTTATCAGAGCACAAGTCACATGACTTGGGGCAGCTGGGAAATTGACAATATGTCTAGCCCCATGTCAGATTTCAAAATTGAATATAAAAAAATCTGTTTCCTCTTTTGAGAAATGGATTTCAGTGCAGAATTCTGCTGGAGCAGCACTATTAACTGATTCTTTTTGAAGAAAAAAAATGTTTCCATGACAGTATCCCTTTAAAGTTACTACACCCTTTAAGCTCTTCAATAACTAATCAGCTACATGAAACTCCCAAAAAAGCACCTGTACTTTCAACTCACATTAACGTTCATGGACTGCATGTTAAGATATGGATGAGTCATCATGTTCTTAAACATGTGTAGGGCTCATAGGTGTATATTCATTAGTGAGCTGGGAACTCCCCAACTGGATAAAGAGGTCTTGGTACTGCAACCTATGTTCACATGTGGAATGTTCCCTCTGTTGGCACAGGGATGTAACAGTTGCTGTTCATGTTGAATTAAATAAGTGGGAGCACTTGGCTTTTCCTCTTTGGACTCCACCTATTTTACAAGGTCAATGTTGCTGGAGAGCACAATGTCCTAGTAAAGAAGAATGCTCTTTGAGAACCAAGCCCTTAGTGAAAATCAGAGGAGCTGGGACACAGTGAATAAAGTACAGTAATTAGAAATGGCACCTGTAACAGTATACTCTAGGAGTGTTAAATAGGCAGATTTTGCTAGAAAGAGCAACACCAAGTGCCAACGTAGGGTTGATAGATTAGAGACAGCTCTGCTCTCCAACATGATACTCTGTCTGAAAGTGGGACCACAGTTTGAAAGGGACTTAGACTAGAATTTCTCCATGAGGATTCTGCTCAAGGAGATCTGAAACACTTAAAGCTATATCCACAACCTAAAATGTACCAATCCTGTCTCCACAGTGATTGCAGTATATACTGCTCTGCTAATGAATTTTACTGCTACTAATCTGCCTCTCTCTCTCTGGCAGGATTCAAAGTGCGAAAAACATGTTGAATTGATCACCTTTTATTCACTTTTTACCCTGGCCTGCACTTAGTAAATAATGCCAATATTGTACTTAAAGGGCACCTGTTTGGCAAAAATATTATCCCCAACCAAAGGTGCGGGCAATAGACACCCCCCCCACCAGCCACACGCACTGGGAGGGAGTTCCAGTTATAAGCGGCCATATTGGTGCACACCCATGCGCATAATGAGTGAATCGTGCAACTTGCTCATTATGCGTATGCACATGACAGTGCGAGTGGCCTAGCGCTGCCGGGGGCAATGTTTTTTACCCTCAACCGAAGTTTGGGCTCTATTAGCCCGCACCTTTGGTTGGGGATAATATTTTTGCCCATCGGGTGCCCTTTAAGAGTGAGGTGAGGATAGTATGAAAATTCTCTATTATATATGGAAAGAAAAATTTCAGATATGGAATGTTCTATGGAAACAAGTGTTATTGTCATTTACTTGGAATATTGTTATAGAACAAATCACTTAACCTGGTTTTCATTTGAATACATGAATAAGAATAAGACGATTTACACATTTGCCTTTGTCTTCTCTGTTACTTTTTCTCACAGGCCTGTGTCTTTAGGAAGTGTTATTACAAGAACAGTAGCATGCGTTTTTCCATAAATCAGGCCTACATTTTTATTAGGACGTTTTTATTTTTCTCTTATGTTATTTGTCACATTTACTCTGCATCCTTTTGTGGTGCATTATTTGCACAGCATGCAATTACATCCCAAACTGGCTTCACTGCATGTTCATTAGCATTAATAAGATTTGCAATGCAAAGATATTGCTAATATTTTTAATTATAAATGCTTCTGTGCTTTAACACTGAAAAATCAAACTGACCGTACCATAACTGTCTGCAAGACTTTTAATAGAACTGTTTAGCTTTATTGCATTATATGGTAAATCATATTTTAATCAATTGTATGGCAAGGACATTTTATCTTTAACAACTCTGAAAGGACCACTGTGTTCTATTATTCTCCTAATTAACTGTGCTTGCTATAGGGAACTACCAGGCTTTTTATTAAACGATAGTAGCAAAGATATTCAGTCCTCTCAAATGTCACACATTTAACAGGAGAGTCATACTTTTGACCTGCCATCCTGCTCACACACAGAAGGGTAGAAATTCACTTAGTTTAGAGTTCTCTGCCAAACATCCTTATCATCCTTATTTCTGTAGAAGTGACCTAGAAACTGGGGAAAATCACAATTTTCATAGGAAGAGTGCCATGGTTTTTACCCACAATTTATAATTCTCTCCTAAAACTCATGCATAATTGCAGGTGAATGCTTAGTGGAAACCATCACAATTTGCACAATATGGCAAATTGTTTGCAGTTGTGATGGGTACAGTTTCCTCTGTATTTATGTCAGAAATGTTGCTTTTGTTGTGCAATATTAACAACAGCATTATAGTGCGATTCCCTTGGCACACGTCAGTTGCACTTTTTGACACAATCGCTAGTAAAACAATGAAACTACTGCTATATCTAAGATGATGGTACTGTAATTCCAGGGCCCCTTATGTCAATACATGCACTTGCAGTGCGGGTCATAATGTGTGACTTGACAAGGGGACTCCTCAACTGACCCTTCGCCATCCCACTGAACCCCATTGTTACATACCTTAATAAAACACCAGGAGCCAGTAATGGGGTAAAATTGCCACAGCATTTATTCACATTTTATTAAATAGGACCTTGCCATCCTAACCCAAGGCAATATTCTAAAGCCAGAATTCCATAAGAGATCACTACTATGCTCTGCCATTCCTCACTGAAGACTTGAGATCAGCACTATGCCATTATATCCATAGTATTAGGCTGCCTCTACCTACAGAGAGGATGGCCCCAAACTCTGCTACGAGCAGGAGCTGCAACTCCCATCATGAGAGAAGTTCAGCAGCCCTGCTGCCACTCTTGAATCTGCAGTGTGTCGATGATAGGAAATCCAAGCAGGTTGTCACCTAGCACAAGCAGTAATAGCGTCTGAATCAATCAAACCTCTGTGCAGTCACAGGAGAGAACCTCCTTTCTCCCTCTTCTAAAATCTCCTGTGCAGTACTCTGGCAATATCTGCTAACCTTGTCATGACTTGGATGGGGACTATTGGTTTCTCTCTTGCTTGTTCCCTTACTCCTTGTTCACCCACCCCAAGTAACCCAGGATACATAAAATGCAGGGTTTACAAAAACAAACAGATAACCAACCCATTCTTACGCATACTTTGCCATTATACAGAGATTAATATCTTCCTGTCCACACCATGAAGTCATAAGTGGCAAGTGATTGCTAGACAAGCAGTACCCTGTGAAAGGAACTGTATACTGTACATACATTAGAGGATGCATTTATTAGGGAGATTTACTGTCAGGGGTCCCTTAACCAAGACAGCATAATTTCACAAGTGTTACATTTGTTTCAGTGTGAAATGTCCTTAATATGTGCAAAAGTCATTGCCTAAGTAGATAAGATTGTGTACTGGCCTCTGATTCTGGAAAACTCAGAATCTGTCCCTTGTAAATCTCTCATTCTCTCTCTCTGGTCCCAAATGTAGCTTGCGAGCTATTAAAGGGGACCCGTTACCCAAAAAAATTATTCCAAATCCTATTTTATCACATTAGTCAAGCAAAATTAACTTTAATTACACTATATAAATTATTTGAATCTTGTTTCCTTCAGTCTGGGAATTCAAAATGATAGCAAGCAGGCAGGAGCCATTTTGTGGACACTGCTTTTAAGGAAAGCCTTGCATCATCTCAGAATCTTGTTTGTGCTCCAGAATGGGGGACCCGATGTCCATTCCTATGCCCTGGTTACACAATTAAATGTAAAGAGAATGGGGGAATGTGGGGAGAGCAGTGACATCTAGGAAGTGCTGAATGGAAAGTGAAAGTAATTGTCTGCCCCGCCTCTATGCCCATGGCATAGAGGAGGGGCAGACAATATTTGATTGACAGCTGAGATTTTTAAATCAGCTTACAACAGCCATGAATGCTTTAATAAAAAATAGAAATTGGATTTCACGTTTAATTTGAAAAGGACTTTTATTACACAGATTTTTGTGTCTGGGTGACAGGTCCACTTTAAGAGCAGAGTCGCATTGTGCTAGGACAGTTCAGTGTACAACACACACAGCAGTTCTCTTTAAGAGGAAAGATGATAATCATTCCAATTGAGTTTTCAAACTCCACTTTGCCTAATTTATGCTGTGATGAGCATTCATCCTTTGCGTTTGTTGCAAAAGCCAAGAAGGAACGTAGCCTAGCACTTGACTAGTTATTTTCTCAATTGATTTGAAATGATCCCTGTTATGAACCTTTTCGAGTTCTTCCTTTAAAATACGTCTTTTAACTGTGACGCTCAAGAAGTGGCTGTCAACCTTCCAGGTCACTTTGAGACTTAATTGTTCTGATAATATTTCCATCTTTTCATCTCTTTCATAGTTACTGCTAAGGAACTTTATCCGCATGAAGCGCTGTGCCATGGTGCTCGTCAATGCTGCCTACTACATTAACAGCTGCTTTGATTGGGACTCACCCCAAAGGAGTCTTGCTGCTTTTCTGGTATGATAATCCTCAACTGTCTTATATAATTATCCCATCCGTTCACTTCTTAAAAAGCAATGTAACTTATAAATGTCATCTGCCTAACTCAATGCACAACGCTTAATGAGGATAGTCCACATTAGCACTCCCTATAAGGCTTTAAGGCTGAAAAATAAATTATTCACAAATTAGTCTGTAATTTATTGTAATATATATTATTCTGTAATTATTCCGTAACATATATATACATATATATATATATATATATATATATATATATATATATATATATATATTTTATTAGTAATTGCCCAGGTGCATGCTGAAAATCCTAATATCTAGAGTACAAATCAGCAGTCTGTAGATAAAGGACTGTAAGGGGGTTATTTACTTAACTCCGAATGCAAAAATCACGAAAAAATCGTGATTTATTTTTATAAAATTGTACTTTTAAAAAATCACGAATTTTCCGTAATTTATTAAACCCAGAGGATGGAAAAGACTGAATCAGAAAATCGGGCATCTCAAACTTTTTCACACAAAAACTCAAGATGTTTTTTGCCCAAAAACTTCGGGGTATTGCACGAAACCCAATGCACATCAAAAAATCAAAGGGACTTCTCCCATTGACTTATATGCAACCTTGACAGGTCTGAGATGCCGGATTTTCTGATTTGGACTTTTCCATCTTCAGGGTTTAATAAATTCCGAAATATTCGTGGTTTTTTAAAAGATTTTATAAAAAAAAAATTGTGATTTTTGCATTTGGAGTTTAGTAAATAACCCTCATAATGTAGATGTATTAATATGTAGAAACAAATTACATATCATTCAATAGACCCTTCAAATAGCATTTGGGGTTTACAAGATGTCAACATCCATGCCTAAGAATGTGAACTTGATGGATGTGGGAATGTAGAAAAATATCTTTGAAGATTATAGCTTTTCCAGAAGTATGACCTTTGTTTATCATGTTGTGTTAGGGAGGGTCTTTTATTGTGTGTTTGTTGGTGTTTACCATGATATGTTGCGGCTCCTATGTTTGCAGAAGGTGGACATTTAATACACATGTATGATATATGTTTTTAAAGATGTCATTTCTTTAAGGTCAGGTAAAATCGGGGTTTCTCTTTTACCGCATTAAAAAGTTTCTAAACTCTAAAAGTGAAATAGTTTGTTAATATGTGGTATAAATCAGGATACTTGTTTAATCTAGTATCACATTTAATCTATCACTTCTATGAATAATTGAAAAAGAGAACAGACTGCAGCACAGCTCTTCTGCACTTTCCCTATTGAAGAGGAACTGTTGCTTTAATGTGTCATCTCGCTAGTACGCAAGGACATTTTAAGGTAATATGGTTTGGTTTGGTATTTGAAAAAATGAAGTTTAATCTCTATATGCCTGATGGGGCTTCCCTTCACTTGGAACATTGTTAGAATCATAATTAATTCGAGAAAAAGAAATTGAGCATCTGAGCCATATGCGTATAATATACCTTATGCCAGGTCTTCACTGGCAGCAGGTAAAGGTCATCTCTGGGTATGCACTGAAGAAAATAACGTGAGACTAAGTTTTAATGAGAAAATGTAGTTTATAATTTATGTGATATATTTTATGCATAGTAATGGAACAGAAAGCACGGCTATTCACCTTTGGCTGGAGGAGAAGGTATACACTGTTAAACAACTAATTAGTATCCTCCAAATGATTCCTCTCCAAATCCTCACATGGCAGATAGAACATTAAAGGATGTCCAAGTTACTTATATAATATCTTGATTCCTTAAAATGATTTATTCTGCTGCTTATTTTCAGCACTTGACAGGGCTTAGTACAAAGGAGTATATACTGTGAATTTTATGAATTATTTATAGTCTGTGATGTGAGGTCTAAATGAACTATGCTACATTTCATGGGTCCAGCCTTAATCCTGGACTCTGAGCCAAGGAAGGTTTCCTTTAAGCTGACCCCAGATCCACAAATATTTCATACAGTACATTTACAGACCTTTTTTATGCTTTGGCAGAACAATGTTGATGTGATTGCTCACCTATTGTATTAGTATTAGTATGTTCCCCTATTTTATTAGTTTGATTTTTGATCTGGTGCTTCATGCAGAGAACAGCATACCCCTGGAAGCAAGTGCTCCATACAGTAGATGACTAATAACGGACACACTCTTGCATTAAACAAACCTTTGGGTTTCTTTAATGACCCCTAATATGTCTAGAAGTGCAGCATTTAATATACTGATCTTAGAAATGTACTGCATCAGCCCAGAGGTGCAGCAGCCCTATAACATTAATGAGATATTGTCCACAAAAGCTCATTATCTTCCAATGTTAGGCCATCTTTTGAGTGTTACTGATGTCTACATGTTGCACATCAGTGTTCTCTGTGTTTTTCAAACAGAATCAGCCCTGTCACTATAAATATATATAGATATAGATAGATATAGATAGATAGAGAGAGAGAGAGAGAGAGAGAGAGAGAGAGGGAGAGGGAGAGAGGGAGAGAGAGAGAGAGAGAGAGAGAGAGAGAGAGAGATAGATAGATAGATAGATAGATAGATAGATAGATAGATAGATAGATAGATAGATAGATAGATGATAGATAGATAGATAGATAGATAGATAGATAGATAGATAGATAGATAGATAGATATTCCCTTAGCTGTCTCAGGCCTAATGGGGGTTGCCATTTTTAAAATATGTTAATGTATTCCTATTGCTTTTGCAAGGTATAATTGTGGTTACCTGCAGTATCATTGTTCACCAGTTTAGCCAGAAGGCAAATTATTCCATAGCCTGTAGAATAACTGCTTCATAGTCTATAATTTACGTTTGAAACATTTTTTGCAAAGCTTTGGCCAAAAGTAAGAGCAATTTTTTCATGAAAATGGTTTACTGTCGCTTTAAAGGAACATAAAGCTTCCTCAGGTTAAAAGGAATCATAGTATACTATCAGAATAAAATGTTCCCCTTATTCCCGTTGGGGGAAACAATAATATTTTGGCCAGAAAATGCTCCTAGTCAGTGCCATGTTGGGACAATGGCATATGACCCAGCTCCCTTATAATGCGCATGCGTGTGACATAAGACCGGAGGAAGAATCTCTAGATCTTACATGACACATATGCACATTTTTAAGCAAATCATAAAGATAATCAAAATAATTCTTGCAGACAATTATGATTTCATCCAGCCATACTTACTAAATCTGTTGTGAAATGATGGCTGTTTCCATGCAAACATATAGGAATGAACTCAAATTGAGTTTATAAAAAATGAAACCCCAGGTAGCTTTTTCCTAAACATGCATTTATGTATTTTATTTCTATTTGCAAACATTGTTTGTGCCTTTGTTTTCCAGTTTCTTCCCTTGTCCAGAATGCTCTGTTTCAGTAAATGTGTTAAACCATAACATTGCTCAATAACATGTGTGTCCACTTTTGTTTCTTTTCTAATTTACCTTCCTTTGCTTCCCATTACTTTCATTTCTCTCCGTAACAAGAGCAAAAAAATAATTGGACAACGGCGCCATCAGTAAAGGACACACTTATGCGTGCGTCAATGAATTATTCTACAGGACAAACTTTAATCTTTCAAAGTGATTGCAGATAATTTGTGGTACCATCTGTCCATTTTGAATTGTTTTAGCCTTTTCAGTCGTTATAAGTGCTGCTGTGTTTAACATTAACATTTGATATTTTACACATTTAATTTCTGTACTGCTGTGTGCTCCTGTGGGAATGGTGCTCTATTGCTACATGAGAGAGACAAAGTATTGATCAGTTAACATTTCAGTTACATTTATGTATGTCGCAAAATTAATGAAAATGCCAGACAAAAATGTCAGAGTGCACAAAAAGGTAGAATTTAAATGTGGTTGCTTAATGAAAAGTTTAAGATGTACATTATCAAAAAAATGTGCCCTTGCCTTTTTCGAGGAGATCATAACTGAATGAGGAGAGAGAAGTGCATATTTTACTGAGAGGAACATTGAACATGAAGTATGGAGTGGGGAGGCTAATATAAATGGGCTTGGTATTCATAAATTGCAGGTATAAAGCACCTTTGGTATAGTTATGCCAATTAGAATCAACTGCCATTTTTGCCTCACTTGAAAACAAGAAATATTTCCTTTTTATGTCTCGTTGTCTTTTCGGGAAATGTCTTTGACGAAAATCTTCACTGAAAATTAGAATGTTGTTGCCTTTAAAATATATTTTCTTCTAATTCAGAACTTGCAAAATTGTTTTTGATACCTTTTTTTCTCTTGAGTTTTTAAATATATCCTGGAAGTTTTTTTCTTGACTTGAGTGGTGGATGATCTTGTGCCAAAAAGATTAAAGGGGGTTTTTCTTGGAGAACCTAAATCCCCTGCATAGTGCCAGAGAGTAAACACTGTATGTACTGTATGTATACACTGTGTGTATGCACTGGCACAAGTATTTGATTTGATCTCATGCCATTCAATTTCAGAAAAGTCTAATTTCTCCTCTAACAGAAACATTTTGCAATATATACCAAACATTTTAGGGTTTTTACTATAACTTTTTTAAAAAAAAAAAAATTCTACCAAACTCCCAAACCCGAATCCCCTTAATTTACCAATAATTCTTAGTGAAAAAACGGTGCAACTAAATGAGACATCAATTCGGATCGTTCAAATTTTTTTTCAATTGATGCTCCGAAAACTCAACTTTATCAAGTTGTCACCGCGACATCTCAAATTTATCGGATTATCGAACAAAAACCAACGCAGATCACAATGCCAGGGAACATCTTCAGGGACATCTGCCATTGACTTCTGAATGACCTCGATTGGTTTTAGCTGGAGTATTTTCGGATTTGGATTTTAGCAGCTTTGGGGTATAATAAATCTCTAAAAATGTTTGTTTTTTTCCTCAAAAAATTTGAGTTTTCCCCTCGACCAGAAAAAAATAATCTTAATAAATAGGCCCCATAAACTCAAGCCATGTCGTTAGGAGCATCATTTCCCATCTTTTAAACATTTGACAAAACATTTATTTTTACATTTTGAGAAGCTGAATACTTCCATTCACACAGCCTTATTCAGTAGGAAAACCCCTTTGCAGAGCTCTGATAAGGTTTACCATGGCATCATGGCAGGAAAGCTTTTGCACATTCTGCACCCAAACCCGTACTTCACTAGTTATGCCATTGGTCATACTGTATCTCTATACTGGTACACTGACATGTAGCCACTGACATTAGTGCCCATGAACGGGTCTGGACTTCACGTTAGACTAAAATCATGCATGATGGATGACCAGAATCCATACAAATACCAAATGCACATACATGGACAGTTCTTTACACATAGAACAAGCTTTATGTTTGGTATGATGCATGCATGTGGGTACACTAGAACATGACATAAAGTTTAAAAGAGAACTAAAAAAGTAGGGCAGAAATTTGTTATATTATGTTTTGGACTTTTATACCAGCCCTAGGCAACCACAGGAGGAGTGAAGATCTGTGCTTCTAAAGATGCCCCAGTAGCTCCCCATCTTCTTTTCTGCTGATTGACTCTTCATGTTCTGTGCTGCTGTCATTTCCCCGAGTTTAGTGACTGACTCACAATGTACTAAATATATCATATAAATGTCACAATATAAGGCTGGTTATCAAATAAATCACATGGAACATGGCTAGCGATGGGCGAATTTGCGCCGTTTTGCCGGAAAATTCGCAAATTTCGCGAAACGGCGAAAAATTCGCGAAACGGCGCCGGCGTCTCGTTTTTTCCGGAAAAAAATTTTTACGCCGCGAATTCGCCCATCACTAAACATGGCAGCTCAGAAACCAGCACAATTAGCATCGGGATTTAAAAATTAGCCCTGTAGCATCAGCTTATATCATAGGCCAACCTCATTTCTTGCTTGAAAATTTGCATCAACCCCCAACCTTAGCTTTTCAACAGCTGCCCAGAGCTCACTGAACATTTGCTGAGTCGAATCTTCTTCTAACAAAATCCAAGATGATGAGTTTCTGTATCTACTTTGTAGGCCTAGAGAATTGCTGTTATAGAGATAATCTGAATCTTTAGGCCAGGGCGGTAAGTTCAGTAAGTTCAGTATATAAAATATGGCATTCCTAGGCATATTAATTTTTTAGGGTTTTGTCTAAAAAAATCAAAGTGTGGCTCTATTTCAACCAAAAGGGCTTTATAAAGTTTGCTTAATAACTTCTTAAAACCTGATTAAGCTGCTGACTCCAATTGCATTCTGCTTGCCTATATCTGCACATTACATGCACATAAACCTGCCTATTTCAGACCATCATGTATATTACTTTAAATCTTGGTTTGCTGTTGTACCCTTGTCATTCAAAATCCCTATATCCCAACTCTGAAAAGCACATGGTGCCACTCTAGACGTAACAATTAAGATCTTTCTTGGAAAAGATCTTTCCAAGAAAGATCGTTCATTTCAGTACACACTTGTAGAGCTGAATCGTCAGATATACGGGTAGAAAGAATAGAATTCTACCTGTATCTGACGATTCAGCACTAACAATGGTCAATGTTTGGGTGCCTTCAAAGGCGCCTGACCAAAATTTTCCGTCCAGCCCGATCAACGAGCCGATCGATATCCAAGTCTTCTGCCGATATCGGTCGGCTCTTTTCCCACCGTACATGCACCGAATATCGTAATAAGATTTGTTTTGTGCGATATTATCTGTGCGTCTATGGCCACCTTTAGTTTCCTAAAGGTTTTTTTTCCCTGACATCACACATGTCCTTACATTGGCATCCATAAATTCTGTTATGGTTTGAACTGAGACAAATTATTTTGATTTGCAAAAGATTACAGGCTGATATATTCTGAGGAAATTGTGCCTGGGGTAGTTCCTCTCAAATTCAGATTCTTGGCATCTTCAGTTCCATTTGTTATATAGAAAAAACTAACATAGCTTATATTCTTCAGGGAAGAAATCCTATTGCTGCAAGAGGAGTCTGATCCAGGTATAAAAGTGTGACCTTTGCAGTACATATCGATAATATACACTATTATATACTGTAGTATACCTTTCTCCTGTGAATCAAGGCTAAAATATAATGTCTTCATTTTTTATCTTTGCCTGCCAAGTAATTTGAGCACTGAATGGCTGTGAGTGCATGAAATCAGTTCGAGTTTTTTAGTTCTAATATTGTTCTATTGTTCATGATCAGAGTTGGTTTATCCAACAGCTTTCATTTAAAGCTTAAAGAATTTTCTGTTATTAGCACCTGATAAGCAAGCATATGCCCAAAAAAGATTTTCTTTTACTTTTCAAAGAAGGCCACCTTTAAGATTTCTATATAAAAATATTTAATACCTGTGGAATATATACATGTTTGCTCTTAAAATAATTGCTTCTTAAAATTACAACACATAGGATTCTATTAATATCAATTCTTGGAACAGCTTTTTAAATTAATATTTGCATTTTTATTGTATAGTTCTTTTATCCTAATCAAAACAAGAAAAACAATTCAATGTAGCAATAACAATTAGCAGAATAGAGACTTAAATAGTGAAGTGTTAAATGGGGAAATGAGTGATTAACTGTAGCTAAATCAAATACGTTGCATTTAATATCCCCACGTGTATTCATATGTATTTGTGGTCATTACAATAAAACGGTATCATTTTAGAATACATGGGCATTGCTTGTCATAGTCCTGTCTTTTTAACCCCTTCTTGGGCACTGGATCTTAAATAGGGAGGGCATGAATGCTGTCTATAGTATAATGTATGATTCATATTCATATTATATGTAAATTACTATATATTCAAAAATTACATACAATTGAAGAAAGGTATGAAAATGTTTTCTGTGCTTTTTACTGCCTAAATATTTGATTCATGTATTCATTCATTCATATATTGAATATATATGAGTACAATATTTAATTTATGTATTCTTTTCACTTTTTATGTGCCGATCATGTAAATTCTTATGTTTTTTTTTTTAAATCTGAAACGCTAGTTGTCCATGTGATGAATTCCGATGAAAAAAAAAAAATCTAGGATCCGTAAAATATATCAGTTGAAACACATTATAAAAGTTCTGGTTGTACAAACGACACAGATTGAATTATAAATATTCTCTACATATCTAACTAATATTCCGAGTTTTCTTGGAAACACATGCAGTATGGGGGGTTCAATTGTATGAATAATAATTTGTTAATGCCTTCACTGCATGATATCATTCAAATAGGGATGGGCAATGTCAGCAGCACCAAGTCCTTTTTTTCTGCATGGCATAGTGCCTGTCTGCCTATAAGTAGCTACAGAAATAAATGTATTCACCCTGGCCTTGACTAATTTATTCCAACCTTGGCACCCCTGCTGTTTTATATTTTATTTTGATTTCAAATTGATTTATAAATACCTTTCTTATTATACTATGGACAAAATTAGAGAGAGATCATTAAAATAACCATTCATATATTTAACTACATTTTCTATATTCTACTTTAACAATAGAATGTAATCTAAACAAGAGCGACAAGCATTTGTAAGCATAGTTTCCATGTGCTAAAGTCTATTTGCGAGGCATCTGTGCACAGGGGGGCAGTGTTCCTCTACAGATAACACACCAGGAGGCAGTGCAAGAGCTGAAATCTTTATTAAAACACATTGCTTATGACTGATCAGGATTTTTATAGCTCAGGAAAATTTGCTCAGTGCATATTTATCTCACCGAGTGCCCTGTATATTAGAGCAACATAGCAACAGGTAGACTACTTTCTAATTAGCTATAACTGATCATTAAAAAAAACACAGTAGTAATACAATACTGTTTCTTATAAACTGAAGTGTGTTTGTGATATAGAGACATACAGATTGAGCTGAGCAGCAGTGGGGGCCCACTCCTATTGGGGTCAGTGAGCCCATAGCGATCCTAACACTGTGGAATTACATTTGCCATTAAATATTTGCTGTAGCACAATGAATGTATGTATATAGCCATATAGCATATAGCCACCTAGCTCAGGTGCAGGTTTAGTGTCCTCAAGATGGTTCATATAGTGTCAATTCACTTACAGAATATGGTAAGCATACCTTATATCTTTAACATTTTGTCAAAAAAATCTAGTTGGCCCTTCCAGCTGTATTAGTGTCCAGTGTATATACTCTAACAGGTTATCTAGCTAGAGACCTGGACAAATTCACAGATGAGCATGGGATAAGCGAAATTTACCAGTTTTGCTTTGGCAAAAACTTGCTGCCGGCGAAAATTCGCCGAAATGCATTAAAGTCTATACGCGACAATTTTTTTTGCCGCACATAATTTTTTTCTCCCATTGGGGTCTATGGGCGTAATTTCCACTGAAAAAATTCGCCTAATTGAGTAAAGGATGATAATAGTTTGAACTCTTTGGAAGCAATTGGCAGTACCTTCTCTCTTTTTCTGAGTAATAGTTATAGGAAGGAATCACTTGAAGCCTTTCTATTAATTATCTTTAGGCATTTCATGATTCACAGGCATGATTCTCAATGACCACTTACAGTAAGGGGCCGATTCACTAACTTCGAGTGAAGGATTCCAAGTAAAAAAACTTCGAATTTCAAAGTGTTTTTTGGGCTACTTCGACCATCGAATGGGCTACTACGACCTTCGACTACGACTTCGAACTATTCGAACTAAAAATCGTTCGACCATTTGACCATTCGATAGTCGAAGTACTGTCTCTTTAAGAAAAAACTTCGACCCCCTAGTTCGCCATCTAAAAGTTATCGAACTCAATGTTAGCCTATGGGGAAGGTCCCCATAGGCTTGGCTAACTTTTTTTGATCGAAGGATATTCCTTCGATCTTTGGATTCAAAGTATTTATCGTTCGATCGAAGGAATAATCCTTCGATCGTTAATTAACCCTCGATATTCGACCCTTTGTGAATCGGCCCCTAAGTCTCATGTATTCTCCATACTTCTATGATTTGTTGCATAACAAGATATAGTAGACTGTTCATCTAGTGATACTCCAGTGCTAGCTAAAGACCCATAAACACTGGCACCATAGTTTTCTATCAGTGCCAGGAGTTGCAACACCACAGGCACAGTTCAGTAGAGTTACTCAGCCCCTTGGAGATCGTAGCACAGTTGGCTATGTTTCCAATGATTTATTTAGGATTTTCACTTCTGGCTACAACTATTTTACTGTGTAATCCTGCTTCATAGCATGTAATCTTGTTAACCCCATTGTTACCCTCTATCCATGCCCAAGAACATGCAGTTACTTGTAGCAGTAATAAACAAAATGCAGGTTACCCACTGCTGGTCATTTCTGTGATTTTCAGCCTATAATGACAACGTTGGAGCAACCCATGGTGCTTTCCATTCATGTTATCTGGCGGCAACCTCATGTGCCATAGTAGTAAATAATGTAAATATCTGGCTACATAAACAAGGAAAGCACCATTCTGCTCGTACCAGACTGCCAGCATCGTAAGCTGTATGATCTATGATCTATGTCTTACTGTATGGGATCTGACAACATGGCTAACTACGACTTTAGTTGTAGCATTCAAAGAATTGTTCTGAAGTCCAAGTTCAATACTAGTTGCAGGGCCTCAGCTGTAACATCTGTTCTGTAGTGGCATTGTATACAGGTATGAGATCCGTTATCGGGAAACCTGTTATTCAGAAAGCTCAGAATTACAGAATGTGGATCTCCATTTTATCCAAATAATCCAATTTTAAAAAAATTGTATAATAATAAAACAGTACATTGTACTTGATTCAAACTAAGATATAATTAATCCTTACTGGGAGCAAAACCAGTCTATTGGGTTTATTTAATGTTTACATGATTTTCTTATAAGGTATGAAGATCCAAATTACGGAAAGATCCTTTATCTGAAAAACCCCAGGTCCTGAAGGATTCTGGACAAAATAAAATGCACATAATTAAACTAAAACAAATGGGAAAAAAAAGAAATGGTAGTAAAATATATTACATCTCTATGTCTCCCAGGGTAGTTACAGTTCATAAAATGTGTATGATCTAGATTCCTCCTAAAGCTCCTCGGGACTACTTTTTCGTACTCTAGGTTGTTGGTCACCTCTCTTGGTACTTTGGTACTACTTTCCAATTTCTAGCAATCAAAATTCTTCCAGCATTTAGTATATGGAATGTCAGAATTTCTAAATTCCCTGTATTGTTTTTATTTTGTTGATTATTAACAGAAATAGTTCAGTTTGGTAATTATCATACATAGTAAATTTTTGGTAATTATTATCAGGATGCTAATGTTATATTAAATAAATGCCTCAAACAGTACATTTAGGGGCTGATTTATTAAAACTTGAATTAATCTCAGTTTTTATAAAAACAAAGTCGACCAAACTCCCTTCCATGAATTGAACTCATTTAACAATAATTTGTCTCGAAAAAAAATCGGAGTAACAAAATCGAGCGTCAATTCCTATTGTGCGAAAACTCAACCTTTTCAGATTATCTACTGAAAACTTTTTTGGATTATCCGGTGCAGATCACAATGTCAAGAAACAACTTCAGGGACATCTGCTATTGACTTCTACATGCCCTTGACAGGTTTGCGATGGAGTATTTTTGGATTTTAAGCAGCTTTGGGGTATGATAAATCTCAAAGAATTTGAGTTTTTATTTTTCCACCAAAAATTAAAGTTTTCACCCAAAAAACTTGACCAGAGAAAATCGAGGTTTAATAAATGGGCCCTTTAGAGTTTTAAGATTTGCATCAGCTAGAAAGGAATAGGTTGGCAGACCTTTAAATAAATAGTTTTCAGTGTTAATTCATAACAATGAGGTGTATGTCACTCTTTTGTATGCCTGCTCTTTTATTTGTAATGGGAGAATGAATATATATATATATATATATATATATATATATATATATATATATATATATAAATATACAGCTAAGGAGTTAAAGGGGGAATGTGCGACAATTGTCAACAATATGTATATTGGTCTAGTCTTTGCACTGTAAGCACTGCATTAAAAATGCATATTTTGGGAGGAAGAAAACCTTTTTGCTGATTTGCTGAAGCTCTGATACAGTATTAAACTTCTGCAATGTCATAATCTGCCTGAATTTTGAAGTGTATTATGTAAAACATTATGCGGTATGGAGTTTTTTCCCCCCATGAAAGCACCAGAGGGGCTGTTTCCTGACATATCTATTACTTATTTATATGTTAATGAGTATTCCCTTTAACGTGGAGAGAATCATCCTGCCTATAGAATGATCTGAAAAAGATTCATTCTCGGGTTCTTGAGCATATATGTAACTAATGTAAAGACTAAAGAGATTATCTATGCACTCACATTTACCTCATACCGAGAGACCGGCGATCACGCTGATTGACTAACAGAGTATCATTTCTCTGTGACTCTTTCTCGGCTAAAAGCCTGGAGCAAGATAGAAATCAATGCATAGAAGTGTGCAATTATTTGCATCAAAAGAAGCTAAGGAGGACTCCGTATACTGCAATTCCTTACTTAAGCAATGTAATCTAGTTACTCACAGTGAAGTATATTTATCATTAGTTTGCATGTGCCTATTTTTAGCTATTCATTTCTTCATGCCATAACTAGATTAACAGCTAAATAATGTTTATTATTTTATTAGCTGATTCCTAATTAATGCTTTTGCCTGTAACTATTGCAGTTGCCTACATAAAAAAAAAGAAGAAGAATTTCTAGCCAAAACCAAAATTTGTCAATTATAGTTTTTGTATTTAGAGCATCACTGTGATTAACCTATTGCTAAATCATTTGCAGAAATATATTTCTCACTTTGTAAGGAGCACGCGTACATTGTATGCTTCTTTCCAGAAGCAAATGAATGATAAATAATAGCTATTACAGAGAGAGATTCACGTCAATGGGTAGGTATCGCTACTGCCCTAAAATGGCATGAACATAGATAATTATTAGGAATGACAATTTTAAAATTCAAACCAATAATATACCCTTGGGATAAGATAAATTGCAGGAATCACTTAATTGCACCCTATAATTGGAATCTAGATGTAAAACAGGAGTATATATATATATATATATATATATATATATATATATATATATATATATATATATATATACAGTATATATATAGATCACAGTAAGAATAATAAAGAAGATAAACATGAGAAAAATTGTACATCAAGGAATCAACTTGGTATAATAAACAGTAAAGCAATTAAGGCAGCATTCATATAAAGCAAATCATGGAAAGAGATCTAAATATTCTCACTAGACTGCAAAATGTAGAGCGGAACAAAGGTAAGAACCAAACAAAGAAAACTGTATTACAGCAGTCATAGAGGACAAGTAGTACAGGTGTAGGATCCGTTATCCGGAAACCCACTATCAAGAAAGTTCCAAATTACAGAAAGGCCATCTCCCACGGACTGTATTTAACCAAATAATTAAAATTTTTAAAAATTATTCCTTTTTTATCTGTAATAATAAAACAGTACCTTGTACTAATATATAAATAATCCTTATTAGTGGCAAAACAATCCTATTTAACTTATTTAAGTGGACTTATGGTATGGAAATCCAAATTACAGAAAGACCCCTTTTCTGGAAAACCTCAGGTCTTGAGCATTTTTTATAACAGGTCCCTGTAATATCAATCTTTAAAGGGGATATCTGCCCAATAACTATTTTTTCCCATAATAAAATAAACTTTAATTCTAAGCACTGTAATATCAGTAGTATTGTTATTTGCAAATTTGATGTAGTTTCTGAGTAATAATTCCCTCCCATCCTTTTGCTGACTTCTACATATTATTGCAATATTGTAGTGGTAGTCAGCTCTTCTCCAGCCATAACTGTAATTCGCACAATGCATTGCATGTTTTGTGATTAACAGAATTACAAAGAGGAAAACAGAATAGAAATGTACAAGGCACCAAGGGAACTGGAGGGGAATATCATAGATAGAAACTGCTTTTTGTTGCAAATAAATACTTTTCGATTTTCAAAAATTTTAACAAAATGCACTGGGTTTGGACATCCCGTTTAAATGTGATGTTGAACTAAAATGTGGATATAGTTGACAAGGTGGTAGGTTTTTTGTGCAGTAATCTTTATTTTTTAAAGACTGTTTGCTGCAATAAATATTTGTAGTGCTGCTCCTTGATATCTGCATTTAGTGGTTTGCATTCCACTGTGGAACACAAGCTGAAACCCTGACAGTTGCCATCTTGGATTGGAGAGTCTAAGGGAAAGAAATTTTGAAGGTATCAGTGGTGGATTGGAGGAGCGGATACTTATAGAGGATGGGTGGTAGAAGTGGAGTGGAGAAGGACCGTTTATGGTGGCTAGAGTAAAATGGTGGGGGACTTTTACTTTTGCTGATTTAAAGAGATACGGACACCAGAATTTTTTTTTTATATCTATCATAATATTGTCTTTGAATGCTATTTATAATTTTGCCATAAATGTATTTGCCTGATGCTTTTACATACCTTTCTTACCCCCATGTTCCTCTATTAGGGGGCTGCAATATTTGTGCAGCAGGAGTCCGTTAGCATAAGAAACTTTAACTGACAGGTTAAGAAGGGACAGTCTGGTTTAGTAACAATTACTTACAAAAGCAGAACTGTCAGTGAAAAAAATCAACATGACCTATACGTAACTTTTAATATAGATGGAAATTTTGAAAATAATTTTTTTAGCGTCAGTATCATTTTAAGGTGCTGATATAGCGAGCATATTAAAGGGGATGCTCTGACACTGCTGGCCTGCTGGCACTATAATCAATATCCTACCTAAGTGTGACTATCCCACCTTGAGCTTTTACTGGCCCACCACAGTTAACTACAGACTAAGTGACTCATTCTCCCATCCTCTTTCCCCACTCTTCACTGCCATTACAATCACTTGTAGGTGTAAACTGATTATAGATCCTGTTGAGACACATTGTTTTGTTATTTTTGTCTCTGGAGAAGTGATAGCATTCTACAGCTCCCTCGTTTCTTTAGTGTAGGAATTTGTAAGACCCACTGTGTCTTAGATTGATAAAGAATTTCAATTGGTCTTATTTTATCTGCAAAGACTGCTATTTGTAGTAATCTTTCACCTTTCACTAATTGACCTATTTTAAATCACTTGGTAGTGTGTGGCTTACAATTACAAGAAGCAAACACTTTAGCACATACCAACCAATAAAAATGAAAAAGTATGCTGATGAGTGCACCAATTAGCATTAGTGGTGCATTTCAACCGTATATGTCCTTTCCTTTCTTTCCATGCCACAGTGATGTTCCTGAATTTAGTGTTTGCGCTCATGCAAATGGTGACAAATGAGATATTCCATGGGAGCTGTGATAGGACCTGTGGATACCATCCCCAGCAGAAATGTGTTGTGTGTTGGTGCTCTGGGCACACCAAGTTGAACTTTTACTACAGATGCTGATCTGTAGGCAACATGATGCCCCCACTGTGTCAGTATATTGCCTACTGCAGCTAAGAACAATAATAATAATGATTCCCCATTTTTAAACATGACAATTTAATGTTTATTATGCCTATGGCAAAATGTTGTATCTGACTGTGTTATTGTTATATATTGTTTTTTGTAACTATTTAAGATAAGCAAAGATACATTTGAAACTATTTATGATAAGCAGGTCTCTTGGGGAAACTGACTTGCAGTTTAAATGGCAATTTACCTTTGTTAGCAAAACTGTAATAACACATCAAACCTGACCCTAAAACCCTATAAATGTGATTAAACTTTACATAATCTGCCAAATTTTGTAAAATAAACATGGTAATTAGGGGATGAGGCCACAAAAATGGGCGTCAAATACTCTTTTTGTCCCTCTTTCTATTTTTCAAATGTTAGGAGGTTTGAAAAAGTGTTTTTTTTATTTTTCATTAAATCATCTTTTTAGGATTATTTTTTTCTGTTTGCACCCTGAATTTTACAACACAAAAAACTATCTGAATGCTTCTTTAGTAAGGAGTTTTGATACCTATTGCATGGCTTTGGAATAAAAAAAAAGTGCACCTGAAATGCAAATATTTTATTGGATGACCCCAGTGATCTATTATGTATCTATTTATGCAGTAAATAGATACATCAATATAAAGTCTCAGATATACAGATATATCCCCTTCTTTGTCATCAGAATAAACTTCTTTATCAAAATCTGTGTTTAATTTAGGAAAATGAGATATTGTAGGATACAGCATTATGTCCTGCTGCAAATGTGTACAAAAAAGTACAAAAGGGGGCACATTTACTTAGCTCGAGTGAAGGAATAGAATAAACAATACATCGAATTTCGAAAGTTTTTTTGGCTACTTTGACCATCGAATTGGCTACTTCGACCTTCAACTACGACTTCGAATCAAATCATTTGACTATTCGACCATTCGATAGTCGTAAGTACTGTCTCTTTATAAAAAACTTTGACCACCTACTTCGCCACCTAAAACCTACCGAGCAGCAATGTTAGCCTATGGGGAAGGTCCCCATAGGCTTTCTAACAAATTTCTAATCAAAGGAAAATCGTTCGATCGATGGATTAAAATCGTTCGATCGAACGAATAGCGCTAAATCCTTCGACTTCGATATTCGAAGTCGAAAGATTTAACTTCGACAGTCGAATATTGAGGGTTAATTAATCCTCTATATTCAACCCTAAGTAAATGTGCCCCATAGTGTGCATATTTACTATTCTCCTTCATCCATCCTCTTCATCTGCCATGATCACTCTGTTATCTCAGCTATTGTCTATTTTCTTCCAATTATTTGCAAAATTGTATTCCCCCAATTCCCATCCTCTTTTTTAATCTTATTTTAACCTTTCTGATCTTCTCTACTGTATATATTGTTTTATTTATTTTATTGTTCTATACTATGTATGGTATTTTTCACTCTTTCATATCACCTCTACCTCTTTTTCTGTTGCACTCATATTTTATTCATATTCTATATATATATATATATATATATATATATATATATATATATATATATATATATTGTATTACTGCTCTCACTCTACAGACTGCATATATATATATATATATATATATATATATATGTGTGTGTGTAGAGTAAAAGCAGGATGTATACAGTATATTGTATTTTTTCCAATTCACTTCTGCCAAATTCATTCTGTCCTGATAACAGAGCAACCAGTTAGCAACCTGACAGCCCATCATGGTTAAACACAAGGACAGTGTACTCTTTATGTATGGGATTATGAAAGGAATACCATCATCACTTAATTTTTCTTTTCATGTGCAATAGCAGTTATGCCCTAGTAATTTTCACACTGACTTTCTTCTTTGCACGAGACACCAGTTTCATTATATTTTGTATCTAAACCTCCTTTTGTTATACCCCCACTTCTACTTCACAATACAACCCTTCCACTGCTATGATGGTATAAAGTAAACAATAGAAATCCAGAGTGCTTCAGATTGAAAGATTCTCTGATCTTACTACAAGCCTTCGAAAGCTCACATTAGGCAATATCTAGAATTCTAGGAAACATATTACAGGCCTGCTCTTTTCATACATAATTTATTCAGTTTAAGGATTTGTATTACAAATGTAAGCAAACATATTGTTGCATTAATAATTATATTTGAATAATGGTCTAGAAATCCCAGTGAGCGTTTGCAACCACACACCATACATAGAGAAGAAATACACTTGGCCTGGGAAGGGTCAAATACTGGTCCTGTCCCCAAAACTACTGGCTATAAAAATCTAACCACTTATATCCTGCATTTTGTTGGACATTGGTAATGGCCACTGCTTAACTGGATGACATAACAATACATAGCCATAAAATATTAAATAACAGGTATATAATAACAATTATTAACAAAAACAACATATTTCTAACTTAGTAGCTCTAAAGTCACTAGCAATGGGCCAAATTATGTGCATGACAATCATACCAGCCAGCAGCGACTTCTGCCCTCCAGCATGGTGGGTAAGCAGGATTATATGCTTCAACCAATATACAGGCAGTCCCTGGGTTACGTACGAGATAGGGTCTGTAGGTTATTTCTTTGTATGTAGGTTGAAACATATACATTTACTTATTAAATGCAACTTTGCATTTGTCTGGAAGGCAGGGGAGGCATGTCTGTCTTAACATAGTATTTATTTTTACCTTTCTGTGAATATTTATTTTTACCTTTCTGTGCTCCTCAGTAGACAGCACATGCCAGAGGGGATTGGGGCAGGTGTTTATTACAGCTAAATGCTAATAAAAGTCAAGACATCCATAGTGTGTTACTGTAATACCCAGATATGTAAGTGTGAGTTGTATATAAGTCGGGAGTATGTAACTTGAGAACTCCCTGTATACTGTATATATACACGTAACATACCAAACTATGTAACACTGAATAAATTGTGAACTTACTAAACTCGGTATTGCAAACTTCCTATTGCCAGGGACCTTCTGTTCAGATGAGACAATCGGCTGTCATCCCCTACCTCCTTTACTATCCATAACCAACAGGATAGTCATTGTTCACCTCTGGTGACTTAAACTGTATCCCAGTAACCCAGGCCATAGTTTTGACAACTAACACAAATAGGCAGACAGGTGGGACTCATTTTCTCTCTCCAAAATAGATGGACTGACCCTGGTTCAAACTACTTACGTTCCACCCCTCAATGCTAATTGTCCAGATATTAACTCCTGCAATTACTGCCCCAGGCTTCCCTTTGTGCTAGTGCTCAAGGACATTCAAGTGCAAAGACACCAGTCTATGGTATCCCAGTGGTGACACTTTTGCTTTGATGAAAACCTGTCTAACCAATTAAAGACCCATAGCACACCTGCAGTATAATGGACAGTGCTTCCTTGACTTGCACTTTTTTCTTCCAAGTACCATTTGCGGCTATTTATGACTGAAGTAGAATATATTTTTATTTTTATGGTGCATGTATTGGACCAATCAGTGAAACCATGGCCAAACTGGTAAAATGTACAGTTTGTGAAGAACAGTGATGTAGTTTTCTTGGCTGCATCCACCACCAAAAAAGAATGCCTGTGCTATAGATAAAAGTCGTTCTGGTATAATAGCTTTGCATTAAAATAAGATTTAGAATAAATACAAAAATGTACTAAACTGATAACTGCTACGCCTGTCTTCAGAAAGTTCTCACAATACTACAATGAATCATTTTTTAAATTCAATAAAAAATGTTGTATAAACTCCGGCACAAAAAAAAAATCTGGGTTACTATTTATTTGTGCAGTATTATGATAAATATTCTACATATTACCAACCCGGGTTGTATTCTTGACACTGTATTGATTAAGTTTCATGCAGGCTACCTTAACAGTCATCTAAAAAACTCCTCTATTAAATATCTCGGATACAAAATTAGTTTTTAAAAAGATGAAAATCAAATGCAAAAGGGAATTGTTGTTAATATAGCTTGATAATCTTAATCATTATATCTAGGAAATTATATTGTATTTCACACAATAATACTTTGACACTTTTATTAGCTAAAAATCCCCGGGCTAACAATGGTGCATAAGGGAAGTGTTAATTAGGAGAGCAGCAAATATTAAAAATGCCTACTTAGGAATTCTTCAATCATCCTAACAAGGTGTTCTAGAGTTATGACAGTTAAACACATTCCTTACTGACCGAAATATTCAAAAACAATATATATAGCCATGCCTCATTTGTGAGCTTAATTGCATAATGGATTCTTTTATTTTGCCAGTTTAAAGAGTGCTGCTACTAAATTAGACTGCTGACTGTGGCTATAAATGTGCATGGTTTAAAGTCAACTATATACCTGGAAAGCGTTAATTTAATATATTATAAAGGTTTAGCTGAAACATAGCAATTTAATCTGGGTTCTGAGAGGAAATCTTACAGCATGCTGAATTTTTGAAAGCATTACATATTTAGTGTGTTTTAACTGATAACGTGTAAATAGACCAATACAAAGGCATTTACTCATAGCAATATAAAGGCTGCCTGCCAGCTGTGTATGTTCTACCGAAATGTGTGCATAAATATAAATTGGACTTAGTCGTGCTTTAACTCTTAGGGAGTTATTTACTAAACTCTGAATGCAAAAATCACGAAAAAATGTGTGATTTTTTTTTTTTTTATAAAATCTCACTTTTACAAAATAACAAATTTTTTGGAATTTATTAAACCCAGAGGATGGAAGCTGAAGACCTGTCGAGGTTGCGTTTAAGTCAATGGGAGAAGTCCGAATGATTTTTTGATGTGCGCTGGGTTTTGTGCAATATCCTGTTTTCTGAGTTTTCGGGCAAAAAGCATAAGAAATCACAGTTTTCGGGTGAAAAATCTGAAAAAAATTTTGAAAATCGTAGAAAAAAATCAGAAAAAAATTGAAAATCTGATTTTTTTTCCCCGCAAAGCAAATTTAATAATAAATAAGTGTGGAAAAACCCGAGCGGATTTGATCGAAGTTTGTAGCCGAAAATATTTAGATAAATTCGGACTTTGATAAATAACCCCCTTAGAATATACAACATTATTAATAATGATACAATAAACATTTCATCATTTTTACCCTGTTGTCTTATGTGATCACGTCTGGGTCTTCAAGGACTACATTGACTAAGAGCCATTGTTTGGATTTTTCATAACAATAATTCTTTTCTTCTTGCTTGTGTATTACATTGATACTGCTATCTTGCTTTTGCATCTGAATCTGGGTTACTATGAATTCATTCAATCTTTACCTTGCTAACCCCGGACTGAAACCTCTGTTGTGTATCCAGTGGAATGATACCAATAAACAGATTTAAATTACATTCCTGTGTAACAATTGATCACCAGGGGTCAATCGCCTTTTACCTTTCTACCTGAACACCTGCAAATTGATCTGTATCCCATTCAAGACTTTAAGAACAGCCCCATTGTAGCAGGAAGTCAGGGCTGTTTGATGAAAAATGATGCCGGTGCTTGTTGTAAAGGAAAGACAAGGCTGTTATTACTCGGGGGATATTAGGCCTCACTGACTTCTAGAGAAAACAAATTTGCTGTAACTTTATCTGTAATTTAGTATAGTATAAGTACAAATAGACTCTACATTGTGCAGCATTGATGAAGTAAAATAGAGGTTTGTTAAAAGTATCAAAGGAATGAGTAACCGCTATATTTCCGAACAAGGTCTTATCAGTGTCACGGTTTGGAGGGAAAATATATTGGTTATAGACCCAACACCAAGCACCTGTTTAGCGCTTAAGTCAAAAGTTAACTCATAAAAGAGGGTTTGGCAGGACTGTGTATGAACTGAAAAGATACATTTACTAAACATAAATCTCCAAGATGAATATTTCCCTAACAAAAGGACAGTCTAATAGAGAATCTTTATTTTATATTTGCCTTGGATATATATATTTATTTTAAAAAAATATTTGGTCATTATATTTCCCATGTCTTATAAATGTTGATTTAAGGAATATGGCTTTATAAAGTAATCCTGTCCGTATAAATTATTTTATTAAAATGCACCTGCACACACACACTTGCATCTTAAATTAGTCAACGTTGTGAAGTATTATAAACATGTCTCAATGTGTTTGGCAAAACATTAGAATTGCACACAGGTAGTCAATCCATTTAGGATGGAAGAGAGATTGATTGGGTAAGATATAGTCTGCCAAAAATCTTTTTGGTAACTGAACAACAACAACACTTGCTTGAGCTGAGAAAGTAGTTTTATAGGCAACATAGTGGGCTTTTTTGTTTTGTTTTTTTAGAATAACTCTTGACTTTTTTTGGATGTTTTGTTGATCCTTGTATAGATGGGAATTTGGTACAGTATGTTGGTAACTACTTCCAGCTACTCACAAATGTAGTCTGTTGTTTAAATAAATAAATTATTTAGGTGAGTGCTAAAATTTAAAATTCAGTTGTGGTAACTGTAATAGGTGGATAAAGTCTCACATTATTAGTCCAAGCTCAGCAGGGAAACCTCAAAACAAACAGGCTTGTTGAAGGAGAAAAATGGAAGAATAATTCTTGCCTAGAAAATAGTTGTGTGTCCCTCATCAACATGTATTTAAACATTTCAAATGGATAAAGATTCCACTAGTTAAAGCACCGTGCTCGTATAAGTTTAAATCCAACATCAAACTTTTTTAGCAGTTGCTTATCTACAATTTAAGAGCAAAGGAAAAGGATGCACCAAATCCAGGATTCGGTTTGGTATTCTGCCCTTTTCAGCAGGATTCGGATTCAGCCGAATCCTTGTGCCTGGCCAAACAGAATCCTTAAAATCATTTGACTTTTTGTGCTGCGGTTCATCCCTACTACGGAAGATTTCTTTTCTGTCTGTATAAATTATAGCGCACAGCATCTTGTACCAAAAACTGCTAATTACATTTTCTGGATTGTGGAGGTAAGTGCTTATTTGTGAGCAACTGAAAAGCCACAGTTTGTCTGTCTTTTGTCTAGATCAGTGATTCACCAGTGATTCACATTCTGTGTAGCTGGTCTCTATAAGGAATTAAGTACGGTATCTGGGTGGTCACAACAAAAGGTTAATTGGGGGTGAAACCTTAGGAGATACTTCTAGGAGTAACAGTGTTCTCCAGGATACTCCTAGAAGTCACCCAAAGGTGCCTCTTGAGGAAACTATAGGCGACTTCGGAAAACGACTTCGGAAAACGAATTGCGCCGAGTGCCATCCCGCCAACAATTTACATTTTACCTGGCGGGAAGACAGGGGAGGCAGTTCGGGGAGATTAGTTGCCCTGAAGAAGAGATTTGTCACCAGCGACTAATCTCCCCGAATCTGCCTATGTGCCCTGACCCTTAGGGTGAACATATCTGTTCAGATATTTAATTACAGCACAGTGATTGTTACAACAATGTTTCTATAAATCTGTAACTGTCAGCCCTCTAACTTATATGCAGAACACCCCCGCCCTAGTCCAGTACCTCAACCACATACTACAGTTCACTTCACAAAGCATGGGTTTGTTATGCCTCACCTAGAGGTAATGATTTAGAGGACATTGTATGTTTCATTATCAATTCACTGCTTAGCCTGACTTGTGGTTAACTGACAAATTAGTAATTCTTCAATATATACTAATACATTTAGGGGCCGATTCACCAAGGGTCGAATATCGAGGGTTAATTAACCCTCGATATTCGACTAGGAACTAAAATCCTTCGACTTCGAATATCGAAGTCGAAGGATTTAGCGCAGATAGTACGATCGTATGATCGAAGGATTATTCCTTCGATCGAACGATTAAATCCTTCTAATCGAACGATTCGAAGGATTTAAATCCAACGATCGAAGGAATATCCTTCGATCAAAAAAACTTAGGAAAGCCTATGGGGACCTTCCCCATAGGCTAACATTGACTTCGGTAGCTTTTAGCTGCCGAACGCCGAACTAGGGGGTCGAATTTTTTTTTAAAGAGACAGTACTTCGACTATCGAATGGTCGAATAGTCGAACGATTGTAACTTCGAATCCTTCGATAGTCGTAGTCGAAGGTCGAAGTAGCCCATTCGATGGTCGAAGTAGCCCAAAAAAAACTTCGAAATTCGAAGCTTTTTACCTTCGAATCCTTCACTCGAAGTTAATGAATCGGCCCCTTAATCTCCCAGAAAAGTCATGGGTCTGTTTGCCTCTTTTGTTTCTAACTTGTACCAAACTAAGTAAGCTCCTGGGGTTGCCAGCTTTGTTGCTCTTCATATATGATTTTTTTCCCCCTCATTGTACTGTACCCATCAGTGACAAACGCATTTGTTATGTAGTACAAAATCCTTTTAAGTTACCCGGTAGAAAAAAATAGACATAGGCTCCACAAATAATAGCATTATTAGTTTATGAGAAGCCATCCATCTTTTCATATTAGCGCAGCATCACAGGACAGATTATTTTTCATAATTGATAATTCATGAGTCATTTTTAGTTTACTCTTCTGCTGTGAGTTTTCTAAATAAACAAAATAGAAACCTACCAACAGAAATGTATATCTGCATGTATCTGAAATTATATTTCATGATATTTATATTTAGCCATTCTGTATGGTGGAAGTCAATTTTAAGCGTGAGAGGCATGTCAGGCGGAGGGTTTATTACATTTGCTGATGTTAGAGGGAAGTAACCTGCAGCAGTTATATATTGGACTATCCAGATAAAAAAAATGAATATGGCTAAACTAAAAAAACTGTAACTGTAATTATATGTGTGATCAGTGCAGTATGTTGAAAAAACAATAAACATGTATTGTGCAGTTGTGTGTATGTGTATCAGTGATGTTATTAAGCATAAAGGCAGAGCAGGCAAAATGATGTTTGCCTGCTTGATCTGATTGTGAATTGCAAAACTTAAAAACACGATTTTAATATTTGTTTATAGCGTAAATGAAATTTATTTGACTAACATCATAAAATAGGATTTGGAATTATTTCTTAAGATGACAGTCCCCTTTAAGGTAAAAAAAAAAATGGCAATGTTTTTTATACAAAGTGCATACTTTGGTTTTGGCAGAATTTCAATGTCACTGCATGCTGTGCAAAATACTGCAGCTACTTGTGACCTAGTGGCTTGAATGGTTTCTTGAACAAGCAGAATACCCAAGGCTATTGTGGTCTTATGAATTAGTTTAGTGCAGGTATTGACATACATAGTTTTTATATGTGAGTGTATAGGTTGGTATATATATATATATATGGGGCTAGTTTGGGAGGGGTTTAACTTTATGGACTGTTCTCTTTTTTTAACCGAAATAATTATGTAACTATCAAAACCAATGCCAAATGTGCCTCTTTTTATGAACTGCATGGGTAGTCCATGTTCTTCAGTAAGAGCATCACACAAGCCGGGCATAGGGGCTCTCATCAATTCCATCCATTGGATGGATGCAGGTGCAAAGTGCCAAAGGATACATGAAATGAACAAAGGCAGGTATTATGGATAAAGTTCCATTGTGCCTATAGCACTGCACCTGTGGCTTGTGTCTTTATCACACTAGTTGAATATATGGCTTAGGCGCACCAGGCACTATATGACTGATTCAAAACACTTGAGTGCAGGGTCGGACTGGGCTGGCGGGACACTGGGGAAAGACCCGGTGGTCCTCCGACGCTTGTGGGCCCAGATACTCGCCCTGCGATGGTTGAATATATACGTAGAGTGATTGTCCTTCTGTCATTCTGTAAATTTCTGTTTATAGGGTTCTAAACCACAGACATTACATACGCTTGTGTAATATCCATATTTTATATGTGTATTTACTGCATCTCCTTTCATTACTCAGTTGTTCACTATGTCAGATAGCTTGATAGTACCTGTATTTTAATATAACCAAACACCCAATTGGGTTGCACATCGGGTAATCGCAGTCCCAATGCATCAATTCTGACACAACATATTATTAAAATTACTCGTACAGTGTTTCCATTATTTTGGCAATATGCTTTTCTCCTTTACTCTTCTCAGATCACTTTTTTTTTCATATCAGATACTTTTGTTTTTTTGTTTTTTTTCCCCCCCTAATCAATTATTCATTTTTCAAGCGCTTTATGCTACATACGCAAACACAATATACTTAAAATGATTTAAAGAAGGGCAGGGGGCATTAGGTTGGAAAATTGACAGCACTAGCCTGTGGGCGAGAAAAGGGGGCTGGAAATTATAGCAATACCATCAAATCTATGAATTACAAATTGCAATTCTACTGCTATAATCACATAGTCCCGGGGCTCAATTAAAATCCACTTATGTGACCTGAACCCAAAGGCAGCTGAACAGCCTAAAAAAAAGTATATATATATATATATATATATATATATATATATATATATATATATATATATATATATATATATATATATATATATATATATTATTGTGCTAGATGTCATTTCACTGCTGGTGTTAGCCTGCTTCAGCCGATAACCAGTTTTGAAGCATTCAGTGATGTCCTTTTAATTTGAACTTACACTTAATATTCAGGAGAGTTTTAAGATTCAAATTTCCTTTCATCAGGTTGGAAGCAATACTGATCATACATCACACATTTTAATGAATTTGTCTGATTGTCATTCTGCAGTACATTAGTTAGCTCTTAGGGGCATATTTATAAAGATGTGTATTTAATTTTACGCCCCAAAAAAAGTGTTAAATTTGGCGTAAAATTAATCACATCTCTATAAAGCTGCATTATTTAAACGAATGCAGAGTATTCCCTTTGGAAGAAATTCTCTATGTATAAGGTCTTTCTATTTATAAAAAGCCACAGATATTGGAACTGTGACAACATTTTATACTTTCATGGACTTTGCAGAGTCCACTGAAATATATAGGAACATAGTCCCATACGTCTCACCAACTTGCAGCTTTTACATGCTGTAGGGGAGGCTTACATTTGAAACATTGCAGATGTTCATAGGTTTACTAAAAATGTATTTATAAATGACTGCTCTGCACCCCTTCAAAATCGATACATATAAAACCGTATGGGATCTGTTATCCAGAAACCCATTATCCAGAAAGCTCCAATTTACGGAAAGGCCATTTCCCATAGACTCCATTTTATCCAAACAATCCAGATTTTTTGCAATAATTTTCTTTTTCTCTGTAATAATAAAACAGCACCTTGTACTTGATCCAAACTAAGATATAATTAATCCTTACTTTAGGCAAAACTAGCCTATTGGCTTTATTTAATGTTTACGTGATTTTCTACTAGACTTATAGGACCAGTAAAATCAAATTTTTTTTTAATTCGTTAGTATAGAATGAAAAAAGCACAAAGACAAATTAAACTTTTAAATCGCTATATCTGTATTAAGAAATAACCTACAGAAACTCCGCTTACGCGCCTCTTCAGAAAAGGCGATCGGGCAATCCATTGTGCGGCGCTCGATTTCTCCTCCCTGCCTTCCTTATAGGAGATAGCCAGGGAGGAGAAATCGATAGCTGCATGATGGATCATCGCCATGTCGTCTTTTCTGAAGAGGAGTAAAGGCAGAGTTTCGGTAAGTTATTTCTTAATAAAGACTTATCGATTTAAAAGTTTAATTTATCTTTATGGTTTTTTTTTTCATTCTATACTAATGAATTTAAAAAAAAATTATGTTACTGGTCCTTTAAGGCATGGAGATCCATATTACGGAAAGGTCCGTTACCAGGAAAACAAAAGCTTGCATAACATTATAAACACAAGTAGTAGATAAAAGACTCTGGACACAAGGTGAGGTGTTGAGAGGCCGTAGTTTATTTTATTCCAACACATATTATAACACTTCCACTTGCTATATCCATAAGTGCCGCCACTGAACCACCAATGATAATGGTCCCTGAGTGGCGATGCAGGCAGCCAGCCCATTGGAGGGGGGGTGCACCAGACCTGACCCACTAACACCAATCCCATGGGTTTGCAGGGGGTATTAACTCCGAGCTCCCTACTGACTCGCTGCAACTGGGACAAATGAACTGAATATGTCCTTATCCTAAATGTCTTCTACACAAAGAAAATTAAAACATACTTTGGGGTAGTTGGACAGTTAAATTAAATCTGTTTTATTATTCAGTCAAATACAGAAAAAAGGAATTGAATTAATAAAAATGTTGGCTCAACTGCAATCTATTTGTAAAATAAATAGGGCATATCATATTATATGCAGTATAAAATATCATAGAGCATATATTCTTCAGTTGGTGCCCATTTTAGGCATCTTGTAAAGGCAACTGTTTAAAGACAACCCAAAAAAGGAATACTGTGTGCAATTTTCATAAGGATCTTACCAACTACACTGTACTGAAAGTTTAAAATACAGGTGCATATAGCACAATTTACATAGATGTATTATCTAAGCATACATGGACCTCCAACAATAGTGAACTTCACCTTCCAATCTACTGAGCCAGACATTGGCTTGTTGAGAATTACAGTCTGTAGCACCTGGATAACTAGATGTATAATAGCCTCAGGCACACTTATGTGAAACATATGGTATGAATAGGGGAGAAGTCTAGCTCAGCCAAAAGGTATTTCCCTTCATTTGCACTTGGGATATACATGGGGCCTACAGCCAGTTCACCATCAGTTGACACTGTGTTTTTAATGGATTCCATATAGATTAATTAGTCCCTGCATTCTGAGGTCTATGTAAACAAAATATTGGCGGGAGGAAAAAAGTAGTTTTTCTGCTATTACTGTGCTTAAAGAGAGAGTTCATAGAATAAAAATAAATTTTAATACAACACCAGTATTCCAAGTCAATTCAGAGTTTTGTTTGCTGTTTTTTAATTAGATTTAATTAGTTTAGATATCCAATATGCAGTTCTCTGGTTTGGATTTTATACTGTATCTGGTTGGTAGGTTCTGAGACAATCCTAATGGCTGCATTATTGAGGTACTTCTTTGTACTTCTGTCAGCATTTCAGAAGAGAGTTAGAAGTCACCTTCAGTTTATATAAGTATGCTCCTGCTAAGGATTAAAGGGACCTGCTAGTTTAGCAACAGTGGAAGAACTGTAGGTTGGATACATACTATATATAGTACCTACTATATAATATGTGATTTGAGTGCCCATGTCAAACATTTTCTTTGCCTCACCCTAAAACCAAAAACTACCCCCCAGTTTCCTTGCAAATAAAGATGCAAGAGTCATAGACTGGGTAAGTGATTTGGTAGTTTTATAATGTTACACAATTCCCCCATGATAAGAAACATACACCCCTGCTGATCATGTCTTCCAGTGCTTTGAGCTAGCTGTTCTTTCTTTATTTCATTTTTTATTGAGTACAGCCATTATGCTACTATTTTCACTTTTTTATTAAAATTAAAGGACAAGGAAGTTAAACTAAAGAAGTAGGCTAGAAATGTTTTACATTATGTTTTAGGCTTCAGTACCAGTCCAAGGCAACCACAGCCCTTTATCAGGGATGATCTGTGCCTCAAAGATACCCCAGTAGCTCTCCATCTTCTTTTCTGCCTATTCACTGCACATGCTCTGTGCTGCAGTCAGTTACTGAGCTTAGGGACCCACTCACAATATACAGTACACATAGAATATAAATATCCCAATATAAGGCTGATCAGTAATTAATACAATAATTACTATATGGCAGCACAGAAACCAGTGCAACTGCCATCAGCCCTGTAGCATCAGCTTATATTACAGGACAACCTCATTTTCTGCTGGATAATTTGCGACAACCCCTAAACTTCTCAAGCTTCTCAACAGCTGCTCAGAGCCCACTGAGCATGTGAGTGTCACTTTCCAAGATGGTGACCCCCTGTGACAAGTTTGAAGTCCTGGATCATTGCTGCTATCTAGGGATGTAGCGAACGTCGGAAAAAAAGTTCGCGAACATATTCGCGAACTTGCGCAAAAACGCGAGCGGTTCGCGAACGGTTCGCGAACCCCATAGACTTCAATGGGAAGGCGAACTTTAACATCTAAAAAAAAAATTTCTGGCCAGAAAAATGATTTTAAAGTTGTTTAAAGGGTGCAACGACCTGGACAGTGGCATGCCAGAGGGGGATCAAGGGCAAAAATGTATCTGAAAAATCTGCCTGTGTGTGCTTGGAAGAGATAGTGTAGGGGGAGAGCTGTTAGTGATTTCAGGGACAGATGATAGTAAGTTTGCTGGCTAGTAATCTGCTTGATACTGCTCTGTATTGGAGGGACAGAAGTCTGCAGGGATTTGAGGGACATTTTAGCTTAGGTAGCTTTGCTGGCTAGTAATCTACTGTTCTCTTTAAACAACTGCCATACGTTGACCTTGTAGGCATTGTTTGCCCAGTTTTTTTGGACGCAGCCACTGAAGCACAGTTGCCAGAAAAAATATGCCATATAAATGCTGAAAATAGTCATTTTTCGCCATACGTTGACCTTGTAGACATTGTTTGCCCAGTTTTTTTGGTTGCAGCCACTGAAGCACAGTTGCCAGAAAAAATATGCCATATAAATGCTGAAAATAGTCATTTTTCACCATACGTTGACCTTGTAGACATTGTTTGCCCAGTTTTTTTGGTTGCAGCCACTGAAGCACAGTTGCCAGAAAAAATATGCCATATAAATGCTGAAAATAGTCATTTTTTGCCATATACGTTGAGTCAACGTATGGCAAAAAATGACTATTTTCAGCATTTATATGGCATATTTTTTCTGGCCTCTGTGCTTCAGTGGCTGCGGCCAAAAAAACTGGGCAAACAATGCCTACAAGGTCAACGTCGTTGACCTTGTAGGCATTGTTTGCCCAGTTTTTTTGGCCGCAGCCACTGAAGCACAGAGGCCAGAAAAAATATGCCATATAAATGCTGAAAATAGTCATTTTTTGCCATACGTTGACTCAACGTATATGGCAAAAAATGACTATTTTTAGCATTTATATGGCATATTTTTTCTGGCCTCTGTGCTTCAGTGGCTGCGGCCAAAAAAACTGGGCAAACAATGCCTACAAGGTCAACGTATACACTACTACAGCGGTGGATACGGATTACGTAAAATATATGAATGCTGCTTGAAAAAAAGCAACTCAAGTGGTTTTTCTAGAGACGATAATATTATCAATATTTAGACAAAATGTGAACAAGCTCACACAGCTAGATGGCGGGTTGAAGAAAACAGTGTGCAAATAATGCCTACAAGGTCAACGTATACACTACTACAGCGGTGGATACGGATTACGTAAAATATATGAATGCTGCTTGAAAAAAAGTAACTCAAGTGGTTTTTCTAGAGACGATAATATTATCAATATTTAGACAAAATGTGAACAAGCTCACACAGCTAGATGGCGGGTTGAAGAAAACAGTGTGCAAATAATGCCTACAAGGTCAACGTATACACTACTACAGCGGTGGATACGGATTACGTAAAATATATGAATGCTGCTTGAAAAAAAGCAACTCAAGTGGTTTTTCTAGAGACGATAATATTATCAATATTTAGACAAAATGTGAACAAGCTCACACAGCTAGATGGCGGGTTGAAGAAAACAGTGTGCAAATAATGCCTACAAGGTCAACGTATACACTACTACAGCGGTGGATACGGATTACGTAAAATATATGAATGCTGCTTGAAAAAAAGCAACTCAAGTGGTTTTTCTAGAGACGATAATATTATCAATATTTAGACAAAATGTGAACAAGCTCACACAGCTAGATGGCGGGTTGAAGAAAACAGTGTGCAAATAATGCCTACAAGGTCAACGTATACACTACTACAGCGGTGGATACGGATTACGTAAAATATATGAATGCTGCTTGAAAAAAAGTAACTCAAGTGGTTTTTCTAGAGACGATAATATTATCAATATTTAGACAAAATGTGAACAAGCTCACACAGCTAGATGGCGGGTTGAAGAAAACAGTGTGCAAATAATGCCTACAAGGTCAACGTATACACTACTACAGCGGTGGATACGGATTACGTAAAATATATGAATGCTGCTTGAAAAAAAGTAACTCAAGTGGTTTTTCTAGAGACGATAATATTATCAATATTTAGACAAAATGTGAACAAGCTCACACAGCTAGATGGCGGGTTGAAGAAAACAGTGTGCAAATAATGCCTACAAGGTCAACGTATACACTACTACAGCGGTGGATATGGATTACGTAAAATATATTATGGCTGCTTGAAAAAAGTCACTCCGGTGTTTTTTCTGGAGACGGTAATATTATGGATATTTAGACAGAATGTGAACAAGGTCACACAGCTAGATGGCGGGTTGAAGAAAACAGTGTGCAAATAATGCCTACAAGGTCAACGTATACACTACTACAGCAGTGGATACGGATTACGTAAAATATATGAATGCTGCTTGAAAAAAGTCACTCCGGTGTTTTTTCTGGAGACGGTAATATTATGGATATTTAGACAGAATGTGAACAAGGTCACACAGCTAGATGGCGGGTTGAAGAAAACAGTGTGCAAATAATGCCTACAAGGTCAACGTATACACTACTACAGCGGTGGATACGGATTACGTAAAATATATGAATGCTGCTTGAAAAAAGTCACTCCGGTGTTTTTCTGGAGACGGTAATATTATGGATATTTAGACAGAATGTGAACAAGGTCACACAGCTAGATGGCGGGTTGAAGAAAACAGTGTGCAAATAATGCCTACAAGGTCAACGTATACACTACTACAGCGGTGGATACGGATTACGTAAAATATATTATGGCTGCTTGAAAAAAGTCACTCCGGTGTTTTTTCTGGAGACGGTAATATTATGGATATTTAGACAGAATGTGAACAAGGTCACACAGCTAGATGGCGGGTTGAAGAAAACAGTGTGCAAATAATGCCTACAAGGTCAACGTATACACTACTACAGCGGTGGATACGGATTACGTAAAATATATGAATGCTGCTTGAAAAAAGTCACTCCGGTGTTTTTTCTGGAGACGGTAATATTATGGATATTTAGACAGAATGTGAACAAGGTCACACAGCTAGATGGCGGGTTGAAGAAAACAGTGTGCAAATAATGCCTACAAGGTCAACGTATAAACTACTACAGCGGTGGATACGGATTACGTAAAATATATGAATGCTGCTTGAAAAAAGTCACTCCGGTGTTTTTTCTGGAGACGGTAATATTATGGATATTTAGACAGAATGTGAACAAGGTCACACAGCTAGATGGCGGGTTGAAGAAAACAGTGTGCAAATAATGCCTACAAGGTCAACGTATACACTACTACAGCGGTGGATACGGATTACGTAAAATATATGAATGCTGCTTGAAAAAAGTCACTCCGGTGTTTTTTCTGGAGACGGTAATATTATGGATATTTAGACAGAATGTGAACAAGGTCACACAGCTAGATGGCGGGTTGAAGAAAACACTGTGCAAATAATGCCTACAGGGCAAATAATGCCTAAAAGGTCAACTTATACACTACTACAGCGGTAGTAAAATAAAAAAAAGTAAAATAAAAAAAAAATGAATATTAAAAAAAAAAAATTAAAGTTGGTGCTGCTGAACTACTAGGAGCAGCAGATTAGCACACCAGTCCCACTCCCCAACACTGCTAGACTAATAGCACTGGGCTCTTATAGTAGTAGTAGTAGTAGTAGTAAAACAACAAAAAAATAAATAAAAGCAGTCCTTACAAGGACTACTGTTATTGCAGCAGTCAGCAGATGAGATCAGAAGCAGGACAGCTGCCCACTGCAGCTACATACAGAGCACTGCAGTAGAAGGTAGATTACTAGCCAGCAAAGCTACCTAAGCTTAAATGTCCCTCAAACCCCTGCAGACTTCTGTCCCTCCAATAACAGAGCAGTATCAAAACGATTACTAGCCAGCAAACTTTCAACTGTCCCTGAAATCACTAACAGGCAGCAGCTCTCTCCCTACACTATCTCTTCAGCACACACAGGCAGAGTGAAAAAACGCTGCAGGGCTTCGGTTTTTATAGGGAAGGGGAGTGGTCCAGGGGAGAGCTTCCTGATTGGCTGCCATGTACCTGCTGGTCTGGGGTGAGAGGGCAAAAAAAGCGCCAACAATGGCGAACCCAAAATGGCGAACGTCGCGCGACGTTCGCGAACTTCCGGCGAGCGCGAACACCCGATGTTCGCGCGAACAAGTTCGCCGGCGAACAGTTCGCGACATCTCTACTGCTATCGACAAGCTGAAAATTTAGGCTGATGCAATAAATTCAGTATATAAAACATGGCAGTTTTAGCCATATTCATTGTTATGCTTTAGTTCTCCTTTGAGGCATAATAGAGTGAAGCGTTTAACCGCATTATGCTGTAGGATTTGCCATGGTTGGCATTGAATAGCAAGTCTTCACTATGAATCCAAAGTGCCTCTTACTGGGAAGAACTGAGTTAAAGTTTTTTTCTAAAAGCATCATTAATAGTGATTTTTCTTTTATATTTAATTTTGAAATCTGAAATGGGTCTAGAAATATTGTTTGTTTCCTAGGTGCCCCCAGTCATCTGACTTGTGCTCTGATAAACTGCTGCACTACAAGTTGTAATGAAATCACTCCCCTTTCTTCCCCCCCCAGCAGCCCATCAGCAGAACAATCAGAAAGTAATCAGATAACAGCTCCCCGGTAGATATAAAAACAGCACTTAATAGTAAAAATCCATGTCCCACTGTAACTCACATTGAGTAGGAGAAACAATAGCCTGTCAAAAAGCAGTTCCATAGTACAGTACTGGCTCTTTCTGAAAGGACATAACCAGGCAAAATGACCTGAGATAGCTGCCTAAACACCAATATAACAACTAAAAAAATACATGTGTTGGGTTAGGAATGATATTTTACATGGTACAGTGAATTATTTGTAGGGTAAATAGTGTAATTTAGAAATAATAACTACACCATAAAAATCATGGCAGAATCCCTGTAAGTCCTTATTTGAAAAAAGCTCCCCATCAAAAGGGTATCATTGCGCCATATGTACAGAGACTAGAGTTCCTTCTGTCAAATTCTCTGGAGTTCTCTACCTCTCTTCAGATAAATATGCCCCGTGGTCATCAATTATACAAAATATTTCAACTGGTAATAAAATAAAGCAATTGAGCCCATTTTCATTTGCTGGTGTAGTTACATTTCACAATTAAATAACAGAGAATATTAGACAATAAGGAAATGATTTTGTTCAATGATCAGGAACCAAGGATAAATAAATAGTATACGAAGTATATAAGAATTGGGTATAGGGCCATCAGATCCTAAATTTGATAGATTAAATATATAATGATGCCATAATTTACGTCATTTTTATATCTATATTTTGTCGCTACTGTTACTAATATGCTCAGATACTTCCACAAAAATTTTTTTCGAGCATCTGCTTGCAAATATATTTTTTCTATGTTTGGACTGAAGAGAGCAGTCTTACTCCATAAAATATACCTATGAGATTCTTTTTCTGTAGAAAAGTATATACTTCCTCTGTATGCCAAATGCCACATCATTTCAGAACTCAGTAGCATCTTGTGTTCTTGCATGTGTAGCCAAATAATTAAAGTTTATGTTTCATGTCCTGAAGTTGCTTATTCTCCTGACCCATGATGGCCTACAATATATAATTACAAGGCGCAGTAATCGCAAGCAATCACATTCTTTCTTTACTTTCCTAAATTCAGGAATGTAAGTTTGGAGAAATAAAAGCATTTGTTAGCAATTCAGTAGCATAGGCACCTCTATAAGGCAGAAGCTCTGGGTGCTGTCCGCAACAGCCTTGCACTGGCTGGGGTATGGGATTATCCAATACAAAAAAAAAGCACAGGTTTGTGAATATGCTTAGGTGTTGGGAACTTTTAAAAAGATGCTCAAATAACAACAAATTTATATGAAACTTTTATGTGGGTAAGCACTAAAGGAATCGTTTTTATGGCAAGGTCTCCTTTGAAATTATGTTTTAAAGACAACTGTATAAATGACTATTTAATACTCTAAACTTTTAAAGGATAAGCACATATCTGTAGTATATTAACTGGGACAGATGGTTAACAGGATTAAGCAGAAGGGAAATTGAATTCAACACAATACACAATTTTCACAGTTGTGTATGGTTTTACAAATTCTGTAAATTACCTTTAAAAACAAAGAATAATATAAGCAAAGCAAAACCATTTAATAGAGATTGTAGCCTTGATATTGGAAAGAAAAAAAGTCCTTTAAGGACTTAAAGGAAAGAAAAAAAGTCCTTTAAGGCATTTAACTTTTCTAGGACAGGTGAGCATGGAATGTGAAACAGCAATCAGGCAACCAAAGTGTAGGTGAAAAGTAACCATTTGAAAGTAAACAAAGGTCTAGGGCCTAATGGCATTCACACCATAGTGCAAAAGCACAGCCAGACCTGAGGAAACAGTGCTCCCTGAATGAACACTAAGGAGCATAAGAGCAAGTCTTAATGCTCTTGGACTTTTCCCCTGCATCTAAGTAAATGACTAGATACATTTCATTGTCTTCTATAAGAAGGTCAGCAGAAACCTAGACTTTGGGGTGGCAGTGGATGTGATCTTAGAGTTTGCTAAATCATTTTATACAGTACCACACATAAATGTTATAGATTAAATTAAGTATTAAGTAGTGATAAGTCTAAAGCAATTAGACTTCACTGAAATTAGACTTCACTGAAAAATTTGTGAAACTACTGTAAAATACGCAAAAGAAATTTGCGAAACATATTAGTAAGTCTAAGGGCAACTTTGTTGTAGCAGAATAGCATTGGAGTCAATGGGAAGGCAAAATCACATGCATTTTTTGTTCAGTATACTACTAGACATGTGCCGTTCATTGTTAGAGAACCTCCTACCACTATGCTACAACTGATTTTTCAAAAGAAAAAAAGGTTCCCATTTTGCCAATTTCTTAAAAAACATGTCTGTGATTACAGACCGGTAATGGTAAATTTTAAAAAATTAGAATTTTTAAGACTCGGATGAATTAAATCTACCTTAAAACTCTAATCAAATTCAAATCAGATTCAATTCGAATTTAAAAAACTCGATTCTATTTTTTTCTCTGAAAAAAACTCGAATGTCAGGAAGGCTGCAACAACTCCAAATCTATCTCTGGACCTCTCCCATTGACTCAAACAGCAATTTGGCAGGTTTTAGGTGGTGAATAGTCGAATTTGAATTCTTTAACGGCCAGAGTATGATAAGTCTCGAAAATCAAATTAAAATTTTTTAAAAACTCAAATTGAATTTGAATAACTCCTTAGTCAAATTTGACAGTTTTGACCATTAAAAAATTAGAAAATTCGAATTTTCAATTCGACCCTTGATGAATCTGCCTCTTAGTAACTGTGTTGCCGTTTAACCAAAAAGTAAGATATATATGTTATATACAATATTACTAACAAAGGCACAACTAATAAAACTGACCATGTGGCAAAATGTTGGCACTGTTTCACGAAACTAAAGGTGGTGATACCATAAATGGCAAAAAAAATTGCTCATCACTATTCTTCAGTTCAATAGAGTGGTAGAGAATAGGAAGAAAACCGATACATTTATAATACACAAAAAGAATACATGTGATATAGTAGATTGAAGAAACACACAGCTACATTCCAAACCACTTAGCTTTTCCTCAAGGTTGCAGTAACGAGAAGGGGGATAAACGCTCTATATAAACACAGGATGGTGCTAAAGCCATAAGAATATGTATCAGTATATGGCTTTTGCTTATTTACTATGAATGTATTTTGTAAAATAACAAATGAGGCACCATGTGAAGTAGTTACATGGGTTTAAATAGCGGACTTGATATTTAAAATTGATACAAATATATGCACATTCTTACATGTCCTTTTGGGGTAGAAATACAGATGACTTTTGAATTTGTTTCTTCTTATGACATGTATCAGTATATGGACTTTGCTTATTTACTATGAATGTGTATTTTGCAAAATAACAAATGAGGCACGATGTGAAGTAGTTACATGGGTTTACGTAGCGGACTTGTTATTTAAAATTGATACAAATATATGCACATTCTTACATGTGTCCTTTTGGTTTAGAAATACAGATGAATTTTGAATTTGTTTCTTCTTATACAAGCCTTCATTTTTGTTTCCAAAGAACAGCATGGCAGATAGCATTCCTAGATCGACTTGTAAGTCGTGGGAAGGTGTAGCATGCATTTGGCTCATGCATGAACACATATCAGTTGGTTGCATTCCAAGTAGCCCAACGTTGAGTACCTATAGGCTCAACATATATAGGAAGGCCTGGCCATAATGGTGTTCAGTATAGGGCTCCATTGTGCCCAAGTGTACTACATCTTGCTTCTCATGTAGTTGTAGCTGCAAACAAGTAGGCACTGTCACTTTAATAGCTGCAGATCTGTGCTTTTTCGTTATGAAGCTGTGTTCAACCAAAATGAGGAACAGAAATGAAAACAATGGAAGATCAAATCCATATTTAATTTCAGCAGAAATATAAGCTCTTTGTCCCAACCTGTGCCAGCATCCAGTCCAGCCACGTGAAATATTTATTTAGCACCCACTTCCTGGCCTGTCCTTTTTGTACCTGTTGTTCTCCAAGGCAAGTGCCTACTCTGCCTACCCTTAGTTCCAGCGCTGTTTAAAGGTACATGTGCATTTAAGCTAATATAAATACATTTGGGCAAAATATTCTAATGTCTATGCTTAAATTCTTTGTAGCAGCATACCTCCCAACATTTTGAAAATAGAAATAGGGACAAAAAGGTTTGCTGTGAAAATGTTTGACCATGCCCATTTTATGGCCACACCACCAAATTACCATGTCCATTTTACAAAATTTGTTAGGTTATACACACATTTTTGAACACATTTCTGGTGTTTTATGGTCAGGTTTTATGTGTTATTACAGTTTTGTTAATGAAGGTAAATTGCCCTTTAAGCTGCAAGTCACAGTTTCCCCAAGAGACCTGCTTATCTGAAATAGTTACAATTGTTTCTTTGCTTATCTTAAATTGTAACAAATGTATCTATGTGCACTTGCCATTCTGGCCTCTCTACCAAAAGCCAATTAAGTTTTAGAAACATCGTATCTTTTTCTGGCTGTTCAGTGCAGGAGATCAAAGAGAAAGTCGGGCAATTTCAGTAAGAAACCCGGGTTGAGCTGTCAAAATCAGGACTGTCCTGCTAAAAACTGGACAGTTGGCAAGTATGTAGCATTTATTTTAGTCTTTCAACACTAGTCCCCTGTTTGAGGTAAACCATTTGAACATGGTCCCCTCATAAGAAAGGGTCACTGTTTGTTAGGGTAAGTGACCCAGGCTGTCATATAATTAGTGATGGGCGAATTTGCGCCGTTTCGCTTCGCCGAAAAATTAGCGAAATTTGCGAAACTGTGAAAAATTCGCGAAACGGCGCCGGCGTCTCGTTTTTGACGCCGGCACCCGTTTTTGACGCCGGCGTCCGTTTTTTGAAAAAAAATTTTTTGACGCTAGCGAAATTTTTCCCGCAAATTTTCGCTGCCGTTTCGCAAATTTATTCACTCGCGGCGAATCGCGCAAATTCGCACCTGGTGAATAAATTCGCCCATCACTACATATAATAGTTTGAGAAGCTAAGCTTAGGGGTGATCACACATCATCAAACAGAAAATTAGGTTTGCCTGTCATATAAGTTGATTTAGGGCTGATTATTAAATTCTAATGCTGATTGCATTGGTTTCTGAGCTGATTTGTACCAATAATATGAATTATTTACTAATCAGCCTTATATTGTGACATTTATATTATATATATATATATGTTTACAGTATATTGTGAGTGGATCCCTAAGCTCAGTAAGTGACAGCAGCACAGAGCATGTGCAGTGAATCAGCAGTAAAGAATATGGGGAGCTACTGGGGCATCTTTGGAGACACATATATTTAGTGCTAAAGGGCTGTGGAAGCCTTTGGCTGGTAAAGAAACTCAAATCACAATATTCAACATTTCTGCCCTACTTCTTTGGTTAAGATTTAGTTCTCCTTTAGTAAATTAATGCTAGCATGTTCATGTGGTGGGGATCCTAGATTGTAAGCATTGCTGAGGCCAAGACATATGTTGGATACTGCAAACTCTGCTCCTATATATGACATTGATTTCCAAGAGAATTATTCATGGGTATTACAACTGAGTGTCATAATAATAATCTATAATTCCAAAACCTATTTTATGATGTTAGTTTTAATTTTAATTGTTATGCAACATACTACTGGGATCTATCTATCTAACCCTTCAACAACTTTCCTCTCATAATAACATATGCCACATCTATTCCTCTAACAAATGAAAATAGTGTATGGGTAGAAAATGATAATAATGATGACCATTATTCATGCTGAAGTACTGATAATTCCATTTTGTTTATTCCTCTTATAAAATGTACTATTGTATTTAATTATGTCATTTGATGGTGTAATAGGAATAATGTATACAGCTTTATTAGAATATTGCATTAGAGTTCAGAAATATCTCAACCAAACAGTCAAAAGGCTGAATGAAAGGGGATTCAATTGTTACACTGTTAAACACAGCAGCTAACATATTTTTTGAGACATATTTCAGAAGACAGTTTCACATTAGGTTACTTCTCTGATAGCCCTTGGGTACTGTAAAACTAATTATATCACTAAATGTCACAATTGAAGGAGTTACTTGTGCACGTTATATATTTGAGCTTTCTTTTTGTCTGATAGTGCAGGCAAGTTAATGATCAGAAAATATAATTCTTGAGTGCCCAAGTGGGACTGCCATTGTCCCTAGAATAACGGCCATTCTTCCTGCTCAAGTTGTTTTGTAAGCTGGAGAGACAACAAGGGAGTCATACTCCTGAGTCAGATAAAGAAGTCTTTTTTTATTGTTTCTTTAACAAGTGTGGAAAGTATGATAGTGTGAGTCTGCTTCTGCTCTCTTATCAATTATTAGGAATCTTATTTTTACAAACAGAACATTCTTATGTTAAAACCATTGTTTGATTCTAAAATAATTTCCTGATATTTTCCTGGTTTGAATTAATAATAAATGCCTGCACATACCTGCAGCATGAAGGTTGTCTCAGGGATATGAATAACTCATTCTCCCTTGATTTTCTGGGGCAGAAATGTTGCAAAGCTCAGGGTTAAACCTGTGCTGCTTTTATCAGTACTGGAACAAGATAGAGCAGACGCACACCCACGGCAATCTCCTGAAGATAACGCCTGGTGCTCAGTAATAGAGGGTACGGCAACCTCAAAATGTAGTCAAGAAACAAAGATACCGGCACACAAGGCTTGCTTGCAGGGAAACCCTTGCTTTAATTCAAAGTGCGGAAGTGCAACGTTTCGGGGACACGCCCCTTTCTCAAGCATGCTTGAGAAAGGGGCGTGTCCCCGAAACGTTGCACTTCCGCACTTTGAATTAAAGCAAGGGTTTCCCTGCAAGCAAGCCTTGTGTGCCGGTATCTTTGTTTCTTGACTGCTTTTATCAGTCCAACTTACAACTTTATAGAATGTAATATACTTTTCATCAGCCAAGCTACATATTGTTCAATCCATATAATTTTAGAGAGGGTCATAAAAATCCATTCTCCAATTGAAATCATCATCATTCTGACTCATTTACTGAGCAAAACTGTCTTGGTGCAGTAGCCAATCAGATATTAGATTTCAATATTCTACCTGCAGTGGAATAATCAATGGTAATTGAGGATTGGTTTTACAGGTTAAAAATGTTAGTAAATATAACCTGCATGACAGTTATTTACCCGTACTATGATAAGCAAACAAACTAGTATAGCAATCACTTGCAAACATTACATTTTATGCTTTCTAACTGCAGGCAAACAAAGGCAGTGCTGTATTCATGGCGGCGGTCATAAGTCTCAGTGCTCTGAAATGGGGAGCAGAGACTGACTGCAGTTCATTTATCCAGGGAGGCAGCATGCAAGGTCCAAGAAAATGGCAGATGTGTGTTTTTTGAACTTTGGATATTGCCTTCCCAGTAGTAAATGAGCCCTTATGTGGGATTTAGCAAAAAAGGTGCTGCAACCTACTGTAACATTATAGACTGACTATGTTAATTAAAGCAGTTACATTGCATTGCATTGACTCTGAATATCTTCAGCCAGAGTTAAGCCAAATGCCTGTGTATGTGTTTTACATAGTTACATTACAAATGTGCTTTGAAGAAAGAAGTCCATCAAGTTTATCCCCTCAAAATGATCCCCGACACATAGATAGATAGACAGAAAGACAGACAGAGAGATAGATGATATATAGAGAGATAGCTAGATAGATAGATCATGTATCATCATCATCATGATTTATTTATATCGCGCTGTCAAGATACGCAGTGCTTTATGTATAGTTAATAGGGATGCACCAAATCCACTATTTGGGATTTGGCCGAATCCAATCCCCGAATCTTTGGTGAAACATTTGGCCGAATACCGAACCGAATCCAAATCCTAATTTGCATATGCAAATTAGGGGCAGGAAAGGAAAAAGTGGAAAAAAAATCTTCTTTTGTGACAAAAAGTCACATGATTTCCCTACCAGCCCCTAATTTACATATACAAATTAGGATTCGGATTCGGTTCGGCCAGGCAGAAGGATTCGGCCAATCCGAATCCTGTTGAAAAAGGTCAAATCCCGAACCGAATCCTGGATTCGGTGCATCCCCTTCCCTAATAGTTACAGGTTAATTAGCTTTGAAAGCTATATTCCAACCAAGGTAGTAAATGAAGTAAATCCTACTTGCTCGTATTGAATATTCAGAAGCCTCTGTCTGATAGGGCAAAAAATTATTCCTGACTAATCAGACAGAGATCTAAGAATATTATCAGAAACCATGTATTTTCTTTAAAAAAAAATGCTAAACACGCATCCAACCACTTCTGGAAACTATATAACGTACAGGTATCTGCCAATATAAATGCTTCCAGGAGAAAACTCCACTATTGCATAACTCAATGTTTATATCCTATATTCCCCTGTGTCCTCTAGAAAGGTAGTAGACCTACCAGTGAATAAGGCATCTGAACATTTACTATATGGTCCCTTTCTATTCATATATAATTACATAGTTATCATATCCCCATTGTAGACAATCCTGTTGGCCAACCTTCATGGCTTCACAGAAGAAATTTTACATAACATATCTATATGCAAGCTTCAGATGCACATGCAGAATCCCATTTAACTTTGTCCCAAACATGTATCTGCAGCCTCTCACATTATGGGCCAGATTCAATCCAATAACAAAAACATATCTTATGGTTTATCTCATGAAAAGTCTAGCTCCCCATATTTAATTGAAGGCACTGAGTTTGCCCAGGAGCAGTAACCCATAGCAACCAATGAGATGTTTGCTTTTAAACAGGTGACCAGTAAATTCTACCTTCACTATAGGTTACTGCTCCTGGGCAGACTTTGTGCTCTTTATTGCAGAACCCCCTATGAAACTTAGATTTGGATTAGAGGATTACATTTCTCTTATCAAACTGAATCTGACCATATATATATATATATATATATATATATATATATATATATATATATATATATATATATATATATATATATATATATATATATATATATTTAGTAGCAGTATGCACAAAATGTCTCTGTCTTAAATATATTGATAATGGGTTGCGTGCAGATGACCTCTTGTATATATATGAGATTAGGATTGTTCCGTTATTTATTTATTTTTGTTATTAAACTGGAACAAAAGCCACAATTTATATAATTACTGTACAACAATTACAGAATATTATCTTACTGAGTAGACCACCAGGGGGATAACTCAAAAAGTGCAGCAATAGAATTGTTAGTTAATGCAGGAGCAATAATTATACAATAACTAGCCCGTCACCTACTGGGATAACTATCAAGGAAGCTACAGGGAGGCCTAACCCTAAACATTTTAATAAGACATTCAAGGTATTTTACTTACTGATTCAACACATTAACACAATCACATATAAATAACAACTTAAATACTGTAGAGCCGTTCCGAAGCCCTTAAATGGATTCTGTCATGATTTTTATGGTATTGTTTTTATTACTAAATTACATTGTGTATATTGCAAGTAATTACTTTTACCATTTAAAATGTTATTCTTGTATCAATAAATGTATTTTTTTAGTTGTAAGATTAGTGTGTAGGCAGCCATATTTGGTCATTTTACCTGGTCAGAAAGAGCCAACACTTCACAATGGATTTGCTTTCAGATAAGCTATTGTTTCTTCTACTCAATGTAACTAGAGTCGTGATTTTCGTTAGCCGGACTTGGAGTTTTACTATTCTTAGCAATGCAGGTGTCAGGGGGCTGTTATCTAATTCCTTCCCATTATTCTCTTTATAGACTGTGGGGGGGGGGAGAAAAGAGGAGATTATATCGCTTCAACGTGCAGCACAGCAGTAAAGAGTGCCTGAAGTTTATCAGAACACAAATAACATTACTGAGAGCCCTAAACAGTAACTCTCTTATGGAGATCGCTGAGAACTTCAAGATTTGGCTTTATTCAAACACACGGTGATATTAAGAGGCAGTGACTGTGCAACACAAGCTTGCGTGTTCCGTGCCTTAGTGAACCGACACTTCCTCAGTGCAGCTTAATATCACTATGTGTGCCTAAATAAAGCCAAATCTTGATGTACTCGGCGATCTATGTGAAGTCTGCAGGTTAGCACAGGTTAACAGCTACTTTCAGGATTCACAGCAGTAAGGTAGAGTTACCAAGGTCTTGCGAGTGCAGCTGCCTGAAGGAGATGCAAGACAATGCCACACAGTCTGGTGAACTTCACCAAGATTATTCCTTATTATTACACATTTTACTGAGAGCACCTGGGAAATTATCAACATGTCTAGCCCCCTGTCAGATCTCAAAATGAAAAATAAGAAAATCAGTTTGATTTTTTCGAAAACTGGATTTCAATGCAGGATTCTGCTTCTGCTGGACGAGCGCTCCATATTATGTAAAAAAAAAAGAAAAAAGCTGCATGAAAATCGACCCTGAGTATTTATTGTCGTTGTCTGTATCATTTAATTGCTTACGATATCAAAGAGCTACTGGAAACCTTTACATCGTATTCCATCCTAAAGCCAGGATTATTGTGATAATGCATCATAATTACATAATTGCTTCAGCCAACTCTCCACTATTTCAGTTTCTGAAAGATCTTTTTCTGATATATGTTGGAAATCATATCCTGCACTAATGACAGTCTGAATAGGATCAAAATATATAATAGTACACTAGTCTTGTAGGCTGCTGAAACCATGGTTTCTTCATAGTAAATATGTAACTTCGTAGTAAATATTGTAACTATGTATCCCAAAGTATATTTGGGATATATATGCCCTGTTGGGAGAGTGTGGCTTGAGTAATCTAATAGTATTGCAAGTAGTGATATTAAGAATCTTATTTGACAATAAAGCATTTAATAAGTGATTTGGAGGTATATTTGCAGATCAGCCCCTAATGCTAGATATTGTTTTATTACCCTGCTACTATTTTTGGTGATGCTCACTGTACAATACACGTTGCCACCTAGGTATGGGACCTGTTTTCCAGAATGCTTGGATAATGAATCTTTCTGTAATTTGAATCTTTATCCCTTAAGTCTACTAGAAAATCATGTAAACATTAAATAAACCCAATAGGCTGGTTTGCTTCCAATTATGATTCATTATATGTTAGTTTGGGGGTCAAGTACAAGCTACTGTTTTATTATTACAGAGAAAAAGAAAATAGTTTTTAAAAATTTGGAGTCTGGGGGAGATGGCCTTTCCATAATGCAGAGCTTTCTGGATAATGTGTTTCTGGATAAGGGATATCATTCCTGTATATTATAATTACCGTAAGATAGATAGATGATAGATACTTGTTTATGAAAAAGCAAATGTAATATTGCTTTAAATACCTTTTTCTAACATTTTCCACCAGATTATGGCTGGATATGTTGCCACAACAGCTGAAATGTGGGAAGGAAAGGCTATAAGCCACTGTTTTGCAAGCATTGAACTAGTTCAGATCTGTGTTGACTGCTCTTTTGGAGTGGTGTGTTAATGTCCTTTGGGAATAAGGTCACATTTAATTCCCTGTGAGCAGAAGGCTGCTCAGCCCATGCAAATTTCTTTGTCTGCTGAAGCTTTTACCTCTGCTCCCTAGGAATATCCTCTGCTATTAAAGTCGACTGCTGAGCAAAGAGCCAAGGATTTGTCATTATCAGGCCACAGGATAGAATTTTCACTTTTCAGAAGGAATGCAATCCTCTGCTCTCCAGCATGAAAAATAACAGTGGGACAATGGCCCAGGCAAGAAGGACTTTTTTCTCTCTTGTGTTTTTCGTTAGCAGGACGTTGTTAAACATTCAGACAAGAACAATATTCAGCCTTTCTGCTGTCCATACCCACTGTGCCATGAGGGAGTTACCTCTTGGTAGGAAGTATAATATAGATAATGAAACTAATCTAGTGAAAAAAACATTGAAGGTGCTCAAGGCAAGAGAGGGATTTACCGGGAAGACACATGCTGTAGTCATGGCTTATTAAAATAAAAATACATATTGTATCATTTTCATCAAATTTCTTTTCAACTTTTTGTTCCCCATTGTGGTCCTCATACTGAGATTTGTGCTAAAAGGTGTAAAGCAAATGAGAACAAGATGGCTTTATATGGCTTTATATTTATGTAACACATCTTATATGCCATTTACGACTGGTTTATTTAACTGAAAGATAACAATAATAATAATAATAATAATAATAATAATAATAAGGAGGAGAGAGTAATCCTTAGAGTTTTCACCTAGGGAACCAAGTGTTCATTGTAAAAGAAGAAATTACATCTTATAAATTGTGCAGTTGTAATGAAATAATTTTTGCATTAATAGCAGGGATTCCTAATTAGACAGCAGAGTCCCTGAATGTCTAAAGAATCTATACATATCACCAACAGTCAGTGTAAAGGCACACAGGGCTAATTTGATTATTTTGTCACCCAAATGTTGTAGCTTAATACTAGGGGTACAAAATGCTCAATAATACACCTCTTACATTTTGAATGGGATTTACCTTTAAGCACCAGGCACTGTCAATTGATATACTCTTGGAAATGAACTGCAGAGGATTTTTGGGCAATAAGCACTTGACTCGATTGCCAGGGAACTTGAAGGCAATTTCCACTCAAATGGGGCCAATTTCCAGCACTTTGTCTCCCTCCCAAAAAGCTTGGATGCCAAAATGAGTAAAATGGTTGTATGCATTAACATACAGGGCTACATCTTTGGCATTAAGTGGGAATTTGTAACAGTGTCTATTGGCTATATAGAGACTCTATGAGCAGTGATTTGATACAAACCCAACCTCTTCTTACCATTAATCGTGTGTGCTTTCCTTTATCGTTGGAGACGCCATTTAAATAGTAATGCCAGTACTTCCTTACTCTTACTGCAACCACAGTAACTAGCAATAATCCGGTAGAAAAGAATATTAAAAGAAGATAAAGATTGACTAATGCAATTTGGGTATGGAAAAAGCCACATCTTTATTACACAAGTTAACTTTAGGAATGCTGGGCACTATGAATAAACTCAGAAGGCTACCTGCAGTGCCAGGCACCACCACCAGCACTTCAGATGGGCACATGAGAGTAGGCAACCTTTATCTACATATTTCCTTGGATCCACTCCAGTTGAGGGGGGTCCCTTAAAAATATTGTCAAGGGCTCGCTGCCATAGTATCAGTGGGCCCCTAGGTCCCCATTTGCAAACATTCAAGCTTTGACAAGAAATAGCAGTCCCACTGCTTGCTAATGAAACAATGGCAGGAGGGATGCTGCTCCCAATACACTGTAGTGGACTGGTAAAGTAGTTCCCCAGTATTCAGGCAGGCAGTACCCTAGTGTTATAGACACCTAACTGGGTTAGGAGGGGGGACTGTTTCCTATTCCTGCTTTAAGCTATGCCCCTTGCTGTTTTTCACAGTGACCAGTAGATGGCACTGTGCTAAAGTATAAAAACCTCTGAAGCCATACTTTCAGTGTCCATCTTGTACTGGCTCTAGCCTGAGCAGGCAGGCAGAGCTTGAGTGGAACCTAGACAGGTCAAGTCTAGCAAGGATAGGCTACTCACCTTTATAGGTCACTCTAGGAGTGACAGATAGTCAGGATATTTAGCTGAGCATCTTGAGGCTCCTCCGAGGATTGTGAGTGGGATTAAGATCCCAGGTATTAATTGCCCAGAAGTAGGGACTAAGTGTACAGACCTAGGAATGATAGTTTCTCCTCAGATTCAACTTAGGTTAAAGGCTGAAAGCTGGGTGTACCTCCTCAAGGTTGTATACATTGTTCTGGTTCACAAGAGAACTTATATTGACCAAAGGAGTATTGCCTAACCAATGTTGACGTATGATCCTGCATGTTACTCTTTTTGTACACTCCATTGAGGATTGTATATGTCCAATAAATACGTTCTATGGTTAAGTTATAAGAACCACTGGCGCCTAATTATTTGCACCCTGAATACAGTTACAGTTGCACTATGACCTGCTTCCACATCGCTGCGAGGGCTTACTCTCTAAGATTTTAAGGTCTCATCCAGAGCACATTTATTGGGAGCGGAGCTTATAGTAGAGTAAGGTGCACTCAATTTACTATAGCACTACAACACATTTCAAATAAGTAGAACTTCACCTTGTGACATCAATTTGTTGCAACCAACTTAAAAGCCCCTCCTCCTTCCCATGCAAGTGACACCACTTGATGTCTGACCGCCAAGGATACTACCCCAAGGCTAGAGGTATAGAGAAAGCTTCTGTTATATGATTTCACACCATGGGGCAAATTCACTAACCGGCGAAAATTCGCCCGCGCTGGCTTCGCGAACATCGCAACACTTCGCCAGGCGTAAATTTGCCTGGACAACGATAATTCACGAAGATCCGAAGTTGCGCACAGGGTAACGAATGCTGGTGAAATTACGCCAGCAAAATTACGCTCAGCAGTTCGAAGTTACGCTAGCATTGGCTAATTAGCATACGGCGTGCAGTTAAAGTACAATGGACATATATGCTGCAGCAACTACATTACACTACATAAGGCCAGGGAACCTTAATAAAATTATATAAAGTTGTAATAATACCCTACACATGTGCCCACAGTATAGTTTAGGTGCCATATGTTATCAAATGTAGGGGGGAAGGAGGGAGGGTACCCCAAAATAAATTACGATCTTTTTCAGTCTATCACCCTTTAAATAGGAAAAAACACCAGCGTTTTATGGGACTTAGAAAAATTTTCAACTATTTTTTGAGGAAATCTACTCTATTGCACTTCGCCTGGTCTGAGGTGGTGAAGGCAAGTCTGGCGATAGAGGTAACGTTCAGTAATATCAAAAATTTAGTGAATTTGCGTAGTAACACTACCGAAAATTTGCCTGGCATTAGAGGGCGAAGTTGCTCCAAAGTCTTTCTCCTTGGCGAAATTACACCAGCGAATTTACGCCAGCTACCGTTGGACCTCTCTGAATAAGAAGAGTGAAGTCAATCAAGGGCACAATAAATCTATAGAACATAGTTCAGTCACTCTTTACTGCTACACTGCAAGAGTGATATAACCCCCTTCTCCCCCCCCCAGTAGCCTATTAACTGAACAATGGGAAGGTAACAAGGTAACATCTCTCTGACATCTGCATGGCTAAAGATGCTCCCTAGTGGTAAATATGAGAATAATAAGAATAATGGTAAAAATCCAAGTCCCACTGCGACTCCTCCAGTAGTAGGAGAATCAATAGCTTATTTGAAAGCAATTCCACAGTGAAGTGCTAGCTCTTTCTGAAAGCACAGGATCAGGCACAGCAAACTGAGATGGCTGCCTGCACAATTACATCTTAAATTACAGCAAAATACATTTATTGGATCAGGAATAAAATTATATATGGTAGAATGAACTATTTGTAATGTAAAATATGTAAATTAGAAATAAAAACTATAGCATAAAAATCATGTTGCAATTTGTAATTTATATTTTATAGTTTTTGGTTTATTTGCCTTGCTCTTTTAACTCTTTCCCTTTCATATGGGGATCACTGCATCCATCTAAAAAAAAAAAAGCTTTGTAACGCTCCAATATTGTTATTGCTACTTTTTATTACTCATCTTTCTGTTCAGGCCCTCTCCTTTTTATACTACATTCTCATATTCAAACCAATGCATGGTTGCTAGGGTAATTTGAACTCTAGCAACTTGATTGCTGAAATTTCAAACTGGAGAGCTGCAGAATAAATAGCCAAACAACTCAAAAAACACAAATAATAAAAATTAAAAACCAATTGCAAATTGTCTCAGAATATAACTCTCTACATCATACTGAATGTTAATTTAAATGTGAACAAAACAACATTGCTCTGTTGCTTTGCAAGCCAGCTATTGTCCTGCATATAACACTGGTCATTGAGATCTGTGGAAGCAGCAGCAGAATAGCTTTTATAAGCACACTATATCTGTATATCACATTTTTAGTTATCTAATGTGATATGCTGTCTATGCAAATAATTTTAAAAGCTGTAAAAAAAAATGACATCCAGCCAGTTTCTTTTCTTTCTGCAATACCTGACTGAATCTCTGTATCTAAAGTGAGTTTTTCACATCAACTTCTGTGACTGTTTCTGCATCTTGTGTTCAACTGTGTGTTAATTAGCTGAAATAGATTATCTCCTGGTGTGACAGTGTTTGTGGTGACTTTTACTGCATCTGGAGTGCTGGGAAATTCATGTTTATTTCCATGTATTGAGGCAAATTCTCAGTATGGCTTCCAGTTATCTCCTTAGGGGTGTTTGCCTGTGCTAATTCTGATGAAATCCTCCCTGCTAGAGCTAATGATCAACACCAGTCACAGCATATTGGACACAAATGAGACCATGGAAATCAGACTGCAAGCTAATGAAAGCCCTACCTCTTTCAGATATGAGAAATATACCGCTTGATCAAATAATATAGATTTAAGCAGAATTCAAGACGCTCAAGCCCTGTTCTCTATGTGCAAATGTATTGTGGCATATTTTGAGTTACTGTGCTTGAATAAATGCAACAGTTTAGATGCAGAGTGCAGTAATATATAATGATACAGGAATCATAACACACTAATATGAATCTTGGGATGACAGATCGCCGGCCTTCATTGATGCACAACATGAATTACAGAGACTAGTTACATAGTGCACTAAATCATGTGTTATCACAACTTTCACATTTTTCAGCCAGTGAATTTTCAGCAGCAGATTTTGGCTAAAATCAAATCATTTATCAATGTGCGAACGCTACTCTTATTGCTAAAGTGTATTGCGCTAAGTTCAGGCTGGTGAACTTCCATTATAAAGATAGAGCAGCCTCTTTTAAATCGCTATCAACATTGCCCATTCCATGCTACTTTACTCCATGGTGAAAACTCTCTTGAGAAAATTTCTCTTAAGAATTTTTTCCTACTACTATCATATGGGAGAATACACTGGCGAATTTTCCCAGAGAATTTTCTCCAGGAGAAAATTCATCACAATTCTCTTTCAAAAGTGAACTTGTGATTTTTAGTAAATATGGAGATGTGTTGCGAAAATACACCTGGTGAACTGTGGTGAAGTGAAAATTCACACTTTAAAATCTTCCCCACTGTGGCTCTAGAATCCTCCTAATCACTCGCAAATTGCTAGGAAGATACTTAAAAGCGAGCAAACCCCTTACCTTTCATTTCAGCACAAAAATATCAATATTACAGCTAAATAATCATGATATAAAAATTGCTTTATGGACATGGACCACCGTTTGTGATATCCAATTAATTATGGTAGAATATAGTTAAACAACTTCAGCCTCAGCTAATTTGTAAACTGCATCTTAGCTCCAGCTGTGTAAGAACCGGGTTATAATTCCCTTGTGTCTCAAAGCATACATACAGTATATACTGTATATCTAGCCTGGTCATAGATACTTTTCTTTTTGCAAAGTTATTGGCACAACCCCTGAATTTAGATGTAATTTGTTAGAAGAGGTAGTACCGTGTTAACTAGGCATATCCAGTTTGGTTTGACCTCAATCAGTACAAGATGATTTTTCAAAAAATAAAGCTATTCTAAATCCTTGGTCCTCGAGAACTGCAATATGTGATGACCGTTATCACACCATACAGTATCTGCATCAGGCACTTGGCTTTACAGAAAGGCCACTGAAGAACTTGGTGTTATTTGGTAAGTTCTAATAGTGTAGTAGTGTTAGTACATACTGTAGGTTGTATATTATATTAGCCTGTGTTTAGAGCATTGTAAAACAATTATATATAGCGGCTTCATCCCACATGTCAATCTGTGAGAGGCAGGAAGATTGATTGGTGTTAAGCCTTAGATTTGTCAAATAGTGAGGGGGTTAACTGCAACAGGCTATTTGAGATCAGCTTATGAGGTTAAAGGTCCTAAAGTATCTTTTTTATGTTTTGGATGAAGTTAGTTGCAATAAAATAATATAACAATTTTACAGGTGTTGAGCCAAAAATATTTGCCGCAGAAAGCATTAATAGTTAGGCTGGATGGTTTAGCAGATACTGTTATTGACCAGTGCTCTTTTGGGGCACCAGACTTTCGTCTGTGGTACCCACTGACACCATCCCCACTAAAGAAACCAGATTGAGAAGCAAAAAGGGTTAAGTAACTGACTTTGCACTTTGTACTGCCAGGCCTGGATTTGTGGAAAGGCCACCTAGGCCCGGGCCTACGGTGGCAGGATTTTTAGGGGGGCGGCAAGCTGCCCAACCACACCCACATTGGTTCAAAAACACTGGGGATGCATTGGAGATACAATAATTTTATACATTTCCCATGCACCAATCCCCATTGCTTGAGTCCAGATGATGAAAATTTGCACAAATAAAGGAAGAGGGGACAGGGGCGATGGACAGGAGTGGGCCAAGGGGCGCCCACTATGTAAATCCGGCCCTGTGTTCTGCCGATTTTCTTTTAGACAGTTCTTTCCATTTTTGTCGTTTTGTTGACAAAGAAAAACACCAAATAATAGACAGAGATCCACTGGCCACTGTTTAAACCTTCTCATAGCCCTTACGATTGCTATCAACAAAATAGTACTGAAAGTGGCCCTACTGTAGCCCAGGACCCACTTTTTTTTTCTCCAGTGCTTTGAAGGTTAAGGGTCATGCTGCATTTCCCAATGCCTTTAATACTTGATTCATATCATTGTGATCTCTGCTATACGTATATATATATATATATATATATATATATATATATATATATATATATATGCCTTTGTTTTGTAAGTTTTCTAAAACGATCTTCTACGATTTTCCTGTCCGTGCTCATTTTTTTCTCTACATTTTGTGAGATACAAGTGATGTGCCCCGAGTGCCATTCCAGACAAAGAACTTCATGTTTCGGATGGCTGAAGGCTGTGTAACAAGAGTTCTGCTGTTATCTCAAAATCTAGACGCTCCCTGTTGTATATTACTGCTGACATCCATGAACAAGCAAGTTAAAAGAGAAAAGAAAACTTTTGCATCTGTATCAGGTTCCTTTCAGTGTTAGGTTTGCTTAGTTAGGAAAGGGTTTAATTTGTTATGAATGACCTTGGGCAAAAAAAGGAAAAAAAGGAAAGGTCATCCACAGTTACCCTGAAACATCATCTTGTTACTGTAGCAGCCACCAGTAAGATAGTGGTGTGTTCTCTGGTCTTCTAGAGGGCATTCAAGGAATCATTTGAACCTTGACCCCCCACAGGGAAGGTGCAAAGTGCAATGAACAGGTGCAGAGCACCTCACTTCCGACGAATTTTGCCCAGTGCTGTCAGGTGCAACTGTTTGTTGCCAGTGTGATCAGGTACAGCACTTTGCACCAATGGCCCAAAAGCTGAGCCTAAATTATGTGCACTGTTAATGGCAGATGAAATTCCAGGACTCACTTATGCTTCTACATGTTGTGCAGGTTATTCACATTAATAGGCACAATAGGCAAGTTGGCATTGGGTATAATGGCTCATACAGATGGGCGTTAAGAACAGGCTGTGTTTCATTCTGCGTTTCCTTACAGTGGAATGTAGGAAAATTGACTGCAGGGGAACACAGGGCAAATCTCCCATCTGTAGATGCCTTAATTTAAGTGCAATTGCTTAGCATTATGCATTTTAGTGCACACAAACTTGCAGGTGTTTTTGCTATTAGCGGTTGTAACTGAAATAACCTAAGTGCCATAACTGGCATGAAGCAACAGATGAGAGCTTTAGGTCTTACTAAGAATATAAAAGCTAATTTACTACAACCCCATATGCATGTGCTAGAGCACTAAGAACTTCCTTTAGTGCTCATTCTAAAAGCACATCCATCCAGGGCCTGGCTGTAGATTTCAGAATGCAGTACCAGTGAGCATAAGGGTTGCTCCTGTCTGGTAGGTAGAATTTTGCACCCATTGGTATTGTTCGTTAACTGGGAGCACCAGAATCTGCCACCAACAGAGAAACCAATCTGTAGTATGTCTTGCCCAATTTGTTTGTCATAGAAAGAGAGAAATGTTGGTGGCTAATTGGTCACAATTCATTGTAGTTTTGAACAGATTTTTGTCACAAAGTTCAGGCCTAATTCAGGGGATGGTGGTGAGCAAATCAATATGGATTGTCCTGGAGTAATAGCTGTGGTTTCCTTTTTTCAACAGTTAGCTGCTGATCTGCTGTGTACATTTTGCAAAATGTAATCCAAATACATTGTAAACTATTATGCAGAATATAGTCCAAATTATTGGGTCTCTAGTCTGTGGCCAACTTTGTTTGGGATTACTTAGTAGTAAGTTTGCAGACATTGTGAAATCATTATGATTGTATACAGTCCATTTTAATAAACATTTGATGGTGGTGGTATGCTGCATGAAAAAATGCTATTTAACATTTTTAGTTATTCATACATTTTCAGACATGTTTGTTGCAGACAGGAGACATCTTGAAGTGACTCTGTTTCTTTTCCTACACATGATATCGGTCCATATCCTACAATTGACCATTGTTCTTTGATTATATTCTTTTTTGACTCATTGAATGGGTGGTATGCCCAGACCCTTATCTGCTACAATGGGACAGATAACGTTTCACTAGAGTTCATGTGTGGCCTCTGGAAGTGCTTACTCTAAGCACCGAAAAATTTTAGTCCAACAGTGATGTATAACATAGTGATATTTGTTTCTTGAGAAACCCATCTTTTGCTAAGCTCATTATGTTTCCGGGGGTGTTCTTCAGCCTCTGAACATTCCCATGGCATGAGTAGGCTTTCAGTGCATCAGAGCCTGAACATTTCAGTTATGAAGTGTGGCTGAACAGGTCTGAGAAGACAAGCTATTTTGAATTAAGTGTAATGTTCCCAAAGCCATGAAAGGTGAGCCTTATTCAGCCAAGTGTCATAAACCAAAAAGACAAAGCTACACCTGTTTTGCCATGACTCAGAGTGAAAGGTGGATGAAGGGAGAAAAAAAATAGACCAGAAAGAAAAATAAAGAGCCATCTTAGATTGCAGCAATTGGGGAATGAGAAATACCAATAAAAACAGTGGGAAATCTGCCAGAGCACACCTGTGTGTTTTTTTTTTCTTTACTCATGAGACAGCTTTGTCCCCGTCACATGAATATAATATGCTTATTCACACTAAAAGAGCATTTGTTATATGTGCTTGATAGGATTATATGAATAGCAAGCCAGATATCTTATGACATCATCTCTCAATCCCTTCATTGTCCCCGATTTAATTATTATTTTCTATGTATGACCAGCAAGGTAATGGGATTTCTTTGATCACCAGCACAGTTCTCAAGTGTGTTAACTTGTTGCCAGTAGAGTGCATGTCGTTCTGGTAAATATTAGCATGGGGAATAGGATAATATAATCATAAGCATAATGGCAACTAGGTGGAACTCTCATTTATATCTACAACACTGTATATATTGCAAAGTTAGCTTTTTAAAGACTGGAGCTTCACTAGTCTACAAGCCCCCCTGGGGGTTTTCCTGTATAGTCACAGGCACTGGGCACTGGATTTGGGGTTTGATTGAAATGGTTGCATTATCTTATGTTCTATTATTATTAGGTATGGTGTTTACATTTGTTACATGTTTGATCAATACATAAAATGAAGAAAAAAAAGGTAAGGGGGAAATTAGGAGATCCTACAGAAATCAACTGCTGTTGCATCAACCTGACCTGATTCGAATTTACTGTTAAAAGATAAATGCCTTTATTGGCTTGCATTTCATAGAGATCGCTGCATCTATCTACATCGCTGTAAAGGCTAGCTGTAAGAAATCGACCAATCATAGGTCAGTATAAGACTGCTCCTTCCTCTTAAACCTTTATGGGGGAATATAATAAAAGTCGGTAATAGAAAAAAAAAGTTGCAATGTGAAAAGTTATGCCTCTGTGCAAACATAATTTCCTTTGTGTGAATTTAATATAGTTTTTGCGAAAATGTTTAGCGACCGCCTCCGACAGTGGAAGAATGTCTGCGAATTTTATAGTTTGCGCCAGCGTGCAGTGAATGTTTTTCTTACTGAAAAAGTTGTTACGTTTACGACACCTTCAAGCACTTCTTAAAAGTGGGCATTGCGCAATTAAAATTTGCAACGTGCAATTAAAATTCTCAATGTGCAATCAAAATTTGCAAAGCTCAGTTAAAATTCCTAATGGAATGACAGTTTATTTCACATTGTGAAATGCAAATTTTGATTCTTATTTGTGCAAATTGTTTTGCTCTTTGCGACTTTTATTAGATTCCCCCATTAGTCCCCTTCATCTATAGTAGCAGTCTGCTGATTCTGCATTCTTTTGTCTTTGTTGTTTAACTGTGTGTGTTTTTGGACACTAGTTGCCACCAGACATTGCTATGATTTGACACCTGCGTATGACCTCTGACCTGTTTGTTGCATTTTACTTATCTGCCTGACATCTAGCCTGACATCTAGCCTGCCCTATAGCCTATTTCAGTTTGGGTCACTGCAGCACCTTTCAGGTGAATCCTAAAATGAATCTGTAGGATGCTTTATTTCAGTAACTCCTAGATAATCTCAGTATCAACAAACCTCAATGTATAGTAGCTAATGTTCTTCAGCTGCCTTACAGTATGTCAAGTATGATTTTGCTGACTCCTTTAGTGCAGTATGTGAAATCTACCATATTCCTATTTGCGACACCCAGATAATTTCAATTACAGTTCCTGCTTTAAAAAAAGAAGCAGATGTCCAGTTTTCACTTCTACCAGTCTGTGACATCACCATCACAGGGAAGCGCTGTAAACATGACTTTGGCTTCAGAGAAATTAAAAATTCAAGGAATGAGAAAATATGTGGCCAGTGAATGAAACCTGAACAGTGATGCCGACATATCAAGATGATTCATTGCTTGTATGGTCTGTTTCACTTTAATATTGAAGCGTTGGGTGATATTAGACATTAGAAACACCTTCCTGTGAACATTCATTTATCTGATGCATATTTTAGGGGCGTAAGTATGCAGACTGTGACTTGCATTATAATGGGGGGTACCCTGGACTGTATAAAGGTGAGCACTCCAGTCCATGCTTATAAAATTAAAACGTTTTTTTGATTAGGCTATGATTAAGTGCTAGTTACAACACAGACTGGTAAGACTGAGTTTATTCTTGTGTTTCAATAAAAATATTTTTTTATTTTACTGTAAAAGGCTGGACTGGAGTACTTCCCTTGAAATGCCTGCCATATAACCTTATATAGTTTATGCTGTAGGCAATGACACCTGGACTCTTCTTTATACTGGTGAGTTACACAGTACATTCCTGGAAGATTTCTGCATTTATAACCTTGGTACCATGAACTTGTGAGGCATTGCTTTCATTTTAAGGAACCCTGTAGATTTGACCATGAACTTTATTGGACAACACCTTTGTGAGTGAGGCTATGTTATCATTTTGCAATGACCTATGGGCCACTGTTGCCTCAGAGAAAACATATGGTGTGTGTATAAAGGTAGATGGCCTTTAGGAGGGTCTGCTGGTACTGTCAGGCCCAGTGGCTGTCAGAATTGGTTTAGTAAGAACGTAAGAGGAATCGGGTAAGACTAGTTCTGGTTACAAGCAGGACAGGCTTTGCTTTTTAGTTTTGGAATAGGCAGGAATGATACTGGGAATAGACAGCACAGTAAAGAAAAGTTAAATCTATTTATTTCTGGAAATTCATTCTAGGAGCTTGTGGTAAATTTGGTGCTGCAAAGTATCAGGTGAATAAATCTTTAAGAATGAGTAAGTTGATGTGTTTGTCAATAGTAAGGAGTAACTAACCCAAAAAGTAGATTCACTGAACTGTTAATTAGGATGTAAATGTATATTAAACAAATAAGAAAGGAGAGGAAGAATTCTGACATAAATATTTAAACCCAAGTGCTTGAACCGACTGATTAATGTTGTGGTGATAAAAAGCACAATGCTTCTGAGGGACCACTGATGCCCAGGGTGACTGTTATAAAAGGTAAAGAGAGACCCCTGAGGCAGAGGCACTATGATTAATTGGTCTTACTGTGAACCATCTGAAAGGTGGGTCATTGGTAGTTCTAGGATTAGATGATTTAAGAGTAGTCCAACAAAATGGCAAAATGTTAGTTAACATCAGCAGGATGTGCATTGAAATGGTATACTACCTGCATCAAAAAGATGAATGCTAACCATTGTTCAGTTTTCTACAGGCGACTGTATTTCAAAAGGATAACAGAGAGAAGTTCCAGTACAACAATAGGTCTGTAAGATGTTTTACTGTAATTTGTCTTTGAGTGAAGTGTTAGATCACTCTACAGGTAATTGTTGGTCTGGCAACCACTGGATTGAGCGTGAGACTTTGGTTTATTGTATGTTACTTGTTATGTTAATACACGTTTTCCTTACTCTCATTTAAGCTCTATAAGTTAAGTTATCTCGGAAATTCGAGGAATTATTTTAGCAATTGTAATAGTGTTTAAAACGTAGGGAGTATGCTCATTAGGGCTGGTTTCTACTGCTGCTGAGAATCAGCAATTTGGTTTACTTAGCTGCACTGGAAACAAGAGGTTGGGAGTAAGAACCTAATTCAATTTTTAAATCTTATGTTTCGGCAAAATGATTAGACAATAGAAAACAACTGGAAAACGTAATTATTTGTGGTATACTGTTTACAAGTTCTGTAATTGAACTGCTCTTTTAAGAGACTGCCAGACAGTTTGGATGAACATTGCCCTCTTACTCCTCATGTCATCATTTTCAGTTTTAGACAGCCTACTACATAGTACACAATCACAGGCAATTACCTTATAATAGCAAGACCAATACATATATTACATAAGGTAGAATTTGAAAGGCATCATTCCAGACCAGAGAAGTCATAATTACATGTATATTAAAGGGGAAATAGATGAACAAACCCTACTTACCTTAGCTTCCCTCCGGATCATTGGGTCCCATATGAACAACAAAATGTTTCACCCTATAAAAAATTCATAACATTACTGTGGCTTTATTCTTGCTCTCAGCCCATGGATATAAAAAAAACGTTTAAATAAAATATACAGATAGGATTTGTTACTAAACCAAGGGTATGCAAAGTTCACCATTTTTTTTTACCTTTTTTAACATGTACTTGTATTGAGTAATCCCTGACATTTTTCTAAGCACCAAATGGGTTAAATAAAGGCAACTTTTAGCAAAGATTTTGCAGTACATTATATTTTAAGAAAGTTTGCCTGAGGAGAAAGAAGCAGAGGGATTTGCACATAGCCTGCTGTGAGCAATGATCTGACTCTTGTAGCTGCTGAAGCTGATGTCTGAGAGAACAGCGAAGTGTAGTAGTATGACATGGTAATATTGTGATATGTTTGTTACTTCCATTGTTTGAGAGAAAGAATGTAGAATTTGAGAGACCTCCGGGAGATAGCCTACATTACTGAATTGTATTAGGAAGGGAAATTCTAAATGTGACAATACTGTGTTATGACAGTAGTCAGAAGTCTGCTCTTTAACAAGTTGCCTAGTAGTCTTGAATTAGCACAGAGTAATACATTGTCTTTATTAAATCTGAACAAGGAAGACATGCATATCCAGCAGTACAAGTGTAAATGAATATTTGTGAAGAGACCGGCATTAAATACGTTTTCTGACTGGCCAGGCTGTGGACATATTGTACTTTGTTTTTCACCTGACCTATTTAAATGGATGTGTAGCCTAAGGAAGCTCTCCGAGCAGGCCTGGATCCTTGTGATGGAATAAGTTGGTGCTTTATGCCATTTTACTTACAAGAAACAACTTCATATATATATTTATAGATGAACAGCAGTCTAAGCATCCCAAAATGATCATTGGCAGTTTAGTTGCTAGCTTACAATACAATTTTTAATTCCCTCCTTTTGCATTCTCACAGTTTTTACTGTCTTTATGCAGTTTTTTCATGTTGCAATGCATTTCAGTGGGAGAATTTCCTGAATTTGAGTAAGTTGTCTCACATTTGACATCATAATTTTGGCATATTTTCTATAAAAACCCATTTATCCCCTGTAAATATTACTTTCTCACATTTTAAGTCTTGTTTTTCTTTTGCAGTTTACACCATTTTTACAGGAAAACCCCCATTTTAAATTTTCCCAAATTATAAGGTTTTTTTTCTGGTCCCCTGGAAGATATAATATTGGGGTTTGACTGTAAATTCAAATGGTTCGCAACGGGTCGATTATTTGCCGAATATACAAAAATCTGACACTTCAAGAAAAATGACCCCTGTACCATGTTTGTAGAAATCTTCATTTATTGCAGTTCCGGGGTCCTAAGTTTGATATCAGCCTGATCACTGTGTATAGTAACATATCTCAGCCCCTTCCTATGCAAGGAGTTTGTAAGCTCCTCCTACGCTTGCGTGGGTTTTCTCCAAATGCTCTAGTTTTCGCCCACACTCCAAAACATAGAGGCAGGTTAATTGGATCCTGATAAAATGAATCAGAGTGTATGAATGTGATAGAGACATTGCATTTTAAGTTCTAATGGGACATGGACTCATCATAATAATGGCAAGTGTAAGCAGGGCCAGATTTACATAGTGGGCACACCTAGGTTTGCTGTTGTTTGACACCATGTCCCCTCCTTTTCTTCACACATTTTCGGAGCAATGGGGATTGGCGCACAGGAAGTTTCCTGCCCGTCCCCAGTGTTTCTGAACCAATGTGGGTGTGGTTGGGCAGCATGCCACCCCCTAAAATCCTGCCGCACTAGGCCTTGGTGGCCATTCCACAAATCCAGGCCTGAGTGTAAGTCAACTTAATAGACAACTTGGAAAGACAGGTAGGATAGATGGATGGCTGCACAGAGCTGCTGCACAAAGTCCCATGGGAAGGTGACCTTTTTTTTTTTGAAAAGCAGCATCACCCTAGGGAAAAAATAAATTCATTGAGAAGGGCCTATTATATGTTGTATTGACAGTTAAACCTTTACTTATTAATTATGTCAGGAATAACAATAATGCATATAAACCTTTTCTAATAAAATACACACATATCTTCCAGGAGGTGCAGATACATGATTGGTTTCCCACAGTGCAGTATGTAAATATATGGACATAATTGTCATATGGAGAAAAGACAATTCTTTTCACAATTTTTTTTGGAGAATACCTTTTTCACCAATTGATAATAATGCCCGTAGTGCCGGACACTGTTTCTGAGTAAGAACCTTGTTTTACCATTATACGGAATACTGTATATACATTTACCTTTTCCTGTGGCCAGTCTATTGACTGCTCAAGATCATGACAAGGTGGCTTTAATTAAATCGGATAACAGTGTACAGGAGCTTAAGCAAAGGTAAAATGCAAACAAATTGAGTATTGACATTATCTGAGCAACGTTTCCACTTTGAGCATAATTAATGTGTGGAATGGTCTGTCAGGCCCTGTTACAAAGACAAAGGTGTGTGTCATACCAGAACAATTGTATACTCTTATGTGGAAATGTAGTACTAAAATGGGATAAGCTTCATTGAACCTAATAGCTCTATTTCATTCTTAAGCAGTTCTTTGATCCAGTCCCTAGTGTATTTTAAAGAGTTGGATACACTATACGTTGTCATATATGATCTTCCCTGTGGGTGTTTTTGTCACTCGCTTCGTTGGAAACCTTAACTTCCATTCACCCAATAGCCAGTCGACTGAGCTTGACAATAGGTATCCTAAAATCTATACGGAAGCCAGAGCTGTGAGCCAAAATACAGTGGAGTACGAATTATGTTAAAAATATACAGAGCTAAGATTTCCGTCCAAGAAAGCCTTTAATAGACTAAATAGCACTTTCTTTGCTTAGAGGGGGGAAAGCAAATATGGCACGATGTTACATCAGCAATTCAGCTGTTGCTTCTCTAATGATTGTGATCAGAGGATCCAAGATTTAAATTTCTTTAAATGTCAGTATTCACAAAGCAAACTGATAACACTTTTATCTTCGGCTTCCATGGAGTAATTTGAAATGTCAAGGGAAGTTATAAGGTGTAAGCCAAAAAAAAAAAAACCCTAAAAAAAAAAATTAAAAGGAAAGCAAGCTCATGACTCTGTGGCAGACAAGCTTTCTTCTCCCTGACAGCTCTGTCATAGTGCGCCCTCCCTGTATAAAGGACATGCCTTGATTTTTCTCTATTTTGCCGTGTGCTGCCATGGAAAAGCAGCAAAAATTGACACAGATTAAGACAAAAGGCACTGTTAACTTTTTTTGGGGCTTATTAATAATTTCCAGTACTTTCATTAGCATTTTTATGAAGCAATTCTTATAGTTAAAAAAAAATATATAGCATGTTGTTGTTGACTGCATTCCTGGTTTTAGATAAAACAAAGGGCAACTTGGCACTAACCAAAACAAAATCTATTGGAAGCTTGAGATAGTAACATAATTAAACCGCTGCATGGAGAAGGTCACACTTTTTAGTGAGGGCATAAAAGCTGCATTAGTGATGGATAATGACTGGCATGTCTACCCTGAGAATATTATAGAAACTAAGAAACCTCCTGAAACTGCCCATTGCTGAGTACAATTTGTACAGAAGTTCAGTCATATATCTGCCCAGTATCTGCATTCTTTGCAGGATGTTAGTTAAGATCCAAAGTGCATAACACAAAGCCCTGGCATAACATCTAATACTTGGCACTTATGATGCAGTAACAACCACTATAAACTGCCACACATTTTATCCTCCTATGTGTGTCTCTAAGTTACCCACGTAGCCTGAAACCCTGGGCCGGTGCTCCTATCAGCAGAAAACTGCACCGGCCTGGGGTTATTCCAATGAGCACCATGGATCGATTCTCTTCCGGCTTCTTCTGTCTTCTCGCTGCGCATGTGCATTATAGTGAAAAGCCGAACTTTAACTAAAAATTCTACTCCAAATGCGTCTGCCCCGGGAAATTTGAAGACAGAAGAAGCCTGAAGAGAAGTGCTCTGTGGTGCTCACTGGTATAATCCCGGGCCGGTGCAGTTTTCTGCTGATAGGAGCACTGGCCCAGGGTTTCAGGTAAGTAAATACAATCTCTTGGGGTGCCTAACATTTGGCACCCCCAAGTGGTTAACAACTTTTCTTCTCCTTTAAAGAGACATGTTTAAAGAGATTCTGTCATGATTGTTATGGTAAAGTTGTTATTAATAAATTACAGTGTACAGTGCATGTAATTCAAGCTACAATTTAATTTTCAAGCCATCTCATGTCATTTTGCCAGGCCATGTGCTTTCATAAAGAACTAGCACATCACTCAGACAGGCTATTGCTTCCCCTACTCAATGTAACTGGAGAAGTAGCAGTGAGACTTGGAATTTTAGTATTGAGAGCTATTCTCATAACTATCATGGAGCTGTTATCTTGTTACAACTCCATTGTTCTGCTGAAGGGCTGCTGGGGGGGGGAGGTAGGTGGGTTATATAACTCCAACTTGCAGTCCAGCAGTAAAGAGTGATTGAAGTTTATCACATGACTCACATGACTGGGGGAACCTGGGAAACTGAAACCATGTCTAGTGCCATGTCAAATTTCAAAATCAAGTATAAAAAAAATCTGTATGCTTTTTTGAAAAATAGAATTCAATGCAGGATTCTGCTGGTGGAGCACTATTAACTGATACATTTTGTAAAAATCATATTTTCCCATGACAGAATCCCTTTACGCATACATTGGATTGTGGGCTAGGGGACTGTTTAATTTTGTCCTCCAGCCTGAACACTGTCTCCCCTTTTTCATTAGGAAAGCATTTGATGTCTTGGTTTATATAGGATAATCACATTTTCCTGTTAAAACCCTGGAATGTATCCTACCCTTTAATGTACCGGTCTACAGTACCACACTGTGTGCTCCAGTAGCAATACATAAATTAAATATATAAATAAATAGTATTAATATTATGTTCCTCTTGGTTTGGTTGTATTTGTTTTACATTTATGACCCATTTACTAAGGGTCGAATATCGAGGGTTAATTAACCCTCGATATTCAACCCTCAAAGTAAAATCATTCGACTTCGAATATTGAAGTCGAACGATTTACCGCAAATGCTTCAATCGATCAATCGAATGATTCAAAGGATTTTAATCCATCGATGGAAAGATTTTTCTTTGATCAGAAATAGCTTAGGAAACTTATGGGGAAGGTCCCCATAGGCTAACATTGTAGCTCGGTAGGTTTAAAGTGGCGAAGTATGTAGTCAAAGTTTTTTTTAAAGAGACAGTACTTTGACTATCGAATGGTCGAATAGTCGAACGATTTTTAGTTCGAATCATTTGAATCGAAGTCGTAGTCGAAGGTCGAAGTAACCTATTCGATGGTCAAATCCTTCACTCGAGCTTAGTAAAGTGTCAGTAAATTTACCATCACACATAGGGAATTATAGGAGATATAGGCAAGGGAATAGCACTGCATATTGAATGCTGAATACCCCAGTTTACTGGTGGCAGCTACTGTACTTTAAATGAATGCATGGTTGCTAGGGTAATTTGAACCCTAGCAACCAGATTGCTGAAATTCCAAACTGGAGGAACTAAAGGAGTTCAGTGTAAAAATTAAAACCGGGTAAATAGATGGCTGTGCAAAATAAAAAATATTTCTAATATTAAGTAAGGCAAAAATGTAATGTATAAAGGCTGGAGTGAGTGGATGTTTGACATAATAGCCAGAACACTACTTCCTGCTTTTCAGCTCTAAAACGCTGAGGGTTTTTTTGACGCAGCGGATTATTCACAAATTAATTAGCTTGCGGGAAAACACAGAAATTTGCTGCGGATTTCTGTCTGGCGAATTTATTCCCCCATCACTAGTTATGTCTTATGTGGCCCCCCTTCAAGTCGCTGACTAACTCAGAGTTAGAGAACTGCAAAGCAGGAAGTTGTGTTCTGTTCTGTTATGTCAGACATCCAGTCACTTCCTACATTACATTTTTGGCTAACTTACTATACAGGGGCGATCCTGGCCCCTCCGCCGTCTGAGGCAGCAGCAGTTGCTGCCGCCCCCCTCCCCCATGTGCTTACCTTTTTGCACCTGAGGGGATCCAGGAGGGCATCAGAGAGGGCCAGTACGCTAGCGCAGAGAGCCTAACTGCGCTCTCTGTGCTAGAAGAGCCAAATTTCCGGTTTGAGAACTGGAAATTTGGCTCTTAAAGTACCAGAAACGCCATTTTTGCTGCCCCTGGTACCTTTAGGGTGGCGCTGCAGCCTGAGGCGACAGCCTCAACTCGCCTCATTGGCGAAGCGCCCCTGTAACTATATTAGAAACATTTTTTATTTTGCACAGCCTTTCTTTTTACCCAGTTTTTATTTTTACACTGAACTGTTCCTTTAATTTTTCCTTTCACAAGTGAAAAAGTGCTGTTGCATTGCATTAGTCTTAAGGCCAGGGCCCAATCATGCAGTGCAAAGAAGTATCTGTTTGTTACAATACATTAGTGCTTCAACAGGAAATGCTTGAGACTCATACAGAATATCCAAGCAACTTTTTTTTGTTTCTCAAGATTTTTTACACTTGTTATTTGTCAATGCCTGCACAATCTATTAGTGAAGGCTCAGATTTAGCCTGGTAGTAAGAAAATCACATTTGGTCTAAAGACCTTTCCTGTCTGCTCAATCCTTCAAGTTAACTTTATAGAAAGATGACTGATAATATGCATTTCTAAAGGTTTTCCATTTCTTGAGGCAAAAGGAACACATTGTTCGTTGCCAAGTAGAAACCTTTGAAGTCTTGCTAAGACATGTGAACATTTTAGCAGCAGGCATTATTTGCTAGATTATACATTGACCTACTAATGGGAAGATTGTACCTGTTTCCTTATGATTAAAAAACATCATTCTGCTCGTGTTTTATTACTAAGCTTTCTATCCAAATCCATTTTGTTCTTCCAAAGCCATTCATGCTGTACGTTAAAGGGTATTACATTATTTTGTTATTGTATTAATGTATTAAATAATAATAATTTCTATTACTTTTTCTAATTTAGTCAAATAATGCTCTCCCTATGTAGAATGATCCTGTATGTGATACTGAAAGTTTATTTTCTAGGGTCAGTTAATCAATATTCTGGCCACCACTGTACATAAACAAATGTACTCTTTAGCACATATCTGGCCCATTTATTATTTAACAATTTATTATTTTTTTATAAATAGGTAGTTAATTCCGCCATTTAAACAGGGTCAAAAATGCAACACACCCTTTAAAATCAAACACCAATAAAATGAGCCATAACTACCAAACTTCACAAATGCCCTCTTTCATAAAAAGTACACTTTTAACAGTTCAGCAGACCTGCATATTGGAGGGGGTAGGTGGGCAGCAAGTAGGCATCCAATGAATGCCCATATATTGTACATTTTTTACAACATGTAAGCTAGGGAGCAGCATGTGTAATTTTTGGCCCTTTTGCCCTCCAGCCTTGTGGTTGTACCAGTTGTAGATTAACCCTGGTGTGTGGACCTTTTCAGGTTATTTTATAGATTTGGTTTTGCTTGAGTTAATTTAGCCTTACCTCCAAATCTGTATACCAATAAAATTTGCTGACTTTGATTAAAGATACTTTGAAAATATTGGCTGCAGGGTTTCATTACAAGGCTTTCTCATTTTTCAATATACTGGGCCAACTGTATAAAACAGCAGGATTATATAATGATGAGGCTATAAAAAGGAACTCTTGGACAATCTAGGATCAAATCCCATTGGAGGCCATATCCTGCCTGTGGGAGAACATTGCTCTAAATCATTGCTGACCTACAAGATGCTTATTGTGTGTCATCTCTTGATTTCTGCCACTTGTGGCTTAAATGTATTTATTTTATTTCTATTTGCTTCTGCTGCTGTAAACTACATCATTGCACCTTCCACCTTATTTATAGTAGGTTATAGATATACTAGATATACTGTGTCTATTATTTTCCAGCTCAGGTCTCCAAACAAACAAACAAGTATACCAAACCTAGGGGTATCCAGGAGATCAAACTGGCATTATTCCCAAATCTCCCCTAATTAATGTCAGGCTGAGTACTTCCTGCAACAGCTTCAGACTCCCCTCCCATGGGGGCCAGGCCCACGTTTTGAGAACCACTGTTTTAGACTATCTGTTCTTCTACTTTGAAATTAATGCAGTGAGATGTTGTACTGTGGTCCATCTGTACTTCAAAACCATTCCATGCATGTTCCTCTGGCTTAATGTTTTGTTAGATGTGTTTGTAACTGGTTTGTTTCAGTTTTCTTCATTGGTGTACTGTACAGCGCTGCAGAATGTGGTCTTAGTAAACAGAACTCCACAGCACAAAAGTGTTAGACCCCCAGAAAATAATACATATCTGAGATAAATGAGTTCATTAATTCAGTTGTTAGCAAGTTGTATTATATACCAATATCCCAAATGCCCTAAACATGTTTGTCTTAAAGGAGAAGGAAAGGCTTGCAGCACTTAGGGGTGCCAAATGTCCGGTACCCCCAAGTGATTGTATTCACTTACCTCAGGGGTGTCCAAAGTTTTTTCAACGAGGGCCAGATTTGGTGAGGTGAAAATGTGTGGGGGCCGACCATTCTAATTGTTCCATTATTACAGGGCAACTGTAATGTACAATAGTTTGTTTGAGCTTATACTTGAGGGGATAATAAATAATTATTTACCATACTAATCAGCCCTGACAAGATTCCTGCATCTCTTTCTCTCTAAAGGTGGCCATATACGGAGAGATCCGCTTGCTTAGCAATGTCGCCAAACGAGCGGATCTCTCCCCGATATGCCCACCTTGAGGTCGGCAATATGGGGCTGATCCGATCGTGGGCCCTAGGGCCCAGTGATTGGATCCTAACGATGGCTAACTGGCGGTCGGATCGCAGGACCGAATCGCGGGACCGCATCAACAAACAGATGCGGCCGCGATCCAACGGGATTTTTAGTCCCTTCCAATCACCATCTGGCAGACTTTCGGGCAGATATCGATGGGGGAAGCCCGTCGGAGGGCCCCACACATGGGCCAATAAGCTGCCGATTCGGTCTGTCGGCAGCTTTTATTGGCCCTTGTATGGCCACCTTAAGAGTCAACCCCCTTAACAGTAAAAGTCTGCAACGTGTTTATGTCTTTTACACTGAAACCTGAGGTGTAGCCATAGCCAGTGGCAGCCCCAAGGTAAGAAGGAAGCTTTGCTCACCTGATGGGTTCCAGTCACTGAGTGCCAAAGTGCATTCATCAGACCTTAGCTAAAGCAGAGGCACTTCCTCAAATGCCAGCGCACATGTGCGCAATATTATGCCACAGGGGATTCCTGTCAGCAGGTCCCCCCCTGCTGGAACCTACCAAATGGACATACAAAACTGGTGAACTGCTTTCAAGTAAAGGTTACTCTAATGTACAGGGGAATCATGGCTAAAGCTCAGGTAACTGCTATAAAGGAGCACATTTCTATTCTCTGTCAGAATGAGTGGCACATGGAAGCGGTGGTTTTTAGAAGACAGGTGTATTTTGCGCAGAGGTAATGAGGTGCCTGCCGCGGTGGGCGTGGTGCACCGCAGTTGGCTGGGGGACGGTGGATGCGGTAACGTTTACAGCGATGCGTGGCACCGCCTCCCAGTCGGTCTGTGGCCGCTGGGAGGTTAGGGCTCGGCTCGCTCCCTGTTTTCCTTCTGGTTTTTTTTAGGAATTTGCTGCGGGCCAATTAAAAATGGATCGCATGCCGCAGTTGGCCCGCGGGTCGTAGTTTGGACACCCCTGACTTACCTGAAACCCCAGGCCGGTGCTCAGCAGAAAACTGCACCGGCCCGGGGTTATACCAGTGAGCACCATCTATTCTCCATGTGTACAGAACTATAAAGAATTCATAACATTTGGCACCCCAAAGTGCTGAAAGCCTTTCCTTCTCCTTTAAAATAAACAATACAGCAACCATTATCTGTATTGCTGCATTAGTGTATTGTTGCATTTGTGCAGTGTTGCAGTATAGTATGGAAGGCTAAAGGTGAACTTTTCCTTGATTGCCACACATCTAACCTTTGTGTCCTAATATAACAGACCTAATTGTAGGACATTTTATGTTTTAAGTGTTCGGTGTTTTCCAGATTGGTAGCAAATGCTTTCGTCTATGTGTAATCATGGAAGAAATTAAACTAACATGCATTTGTAATGCATTAACCATATTATAACTACTAAGCACACTTATGAGGACTTAAAATATAACTCGGAAGTATGCCATAAATTTATGGTCAGTGCTACTTTTCTATTTAAATATAAATTCCCTTTACTCGTCAGGATTTTATTCTATCCAGCGCCTAATTTAGGTAAAAGAATAAAGCCGGTTTGATGTATGCCTTTGTTTCAAGGTAGAGTTATCTTGAGCATTAAGCTGAAGCCGCAGACAATTGAAGATAATCTAAGGCATCTTACATCAAAATAACGGGGGAACTTGACTTGCTGAAGGAAGGTCACCGCTAATGCAATCATAGGAACTAAACACTGTACACTGCAAGTTATCAGAATAAGTAGTTTAGCAATGCCGAGAAGCCTCTTTCTTTTTTTTTTTTACACTACGGTTTCAATATGAAAGGTCACTCTTGTAGGCAAGATGTCAAGTTCCTTTATTTTAGCTGTGTAAGCATAATCATCACTTGCACTTCCCATAACTAGCAAGTGAGTCTTTGTTGTTTAATGTTAAGGGTGGAAATTGCACAAAGTAGAATAACAGCCGCCTTCTTTGCCTCCAACAGAACATGGCATTCTGCCAGCTTAGACAAATATGAATGCTTAAGATATCGTCCATATTTTAGTGGTTGGCGGGGAGGGACTTTACATTTTTGAATGGTCATGTCTCGCATGCCTTATGGGAATGTGAAATGAAATCTTTATGTTTTTGAGCTGATGCTAAAAGGTATAATAGTGCAGAAACCCTTGAGAAATACAGCGTTTTTATCCCTGTTACCACAAAATGCAACGGTGAAACAAAAGCAATTAAATTGAATTTTCAGTTTCACAGGGAAAACACTGCCCATGTTTATTCAGATGGTGATATTAGCTCCTGGCCACTGTCTGAGAGCAATATTCATTCATCATTATTAAATATGGGAACTCAAATAAATGTTAGTTTCCAGTGGTTTGTTTTAGGTAAACAAGACTAAGTTAGTAACTCTTGCATATTGTGATTAGTCTACATATTATGGAGATACAATTATCTTATTTTAATTCTATCTTACACCCACATTAAGGAATTTATTAAATTTACATTGTGCAAATATTTACATGCCTAGATAATAAGGTTTTCCAACGGCTGCCTGTTCATGATTAAGCATTTACATAAATGCTCAAATAGAAATCTATCAGTGTCACTCCAAATTGGATCAGAGATTGGTGCTTCTTAATCACAGCATGGGGCTATAGTTTAATGTCTGGCGCTGAGAGCAAATAATAGGAAAGGTGATAGGGAAGAAAGGAGACTCTGTTCTCCAAATAGACCTTGACATTTTACAGGCTGCAGGATTGCTGCTTACGCTGCTCTTTTGCGCATATCGTTCTCCCTAATGCCGCTCTTAGAAAGTAGAGAAAGTTTCTGCAGGGTTCCTGAAATGCTTAAAGTAGAAACACTGGATCTTTTTAAAAATGAAAAAGAAAAAATTAACTCATTATTAGAATAACTGGGGCTCATTTATCAAAACTGGGCAAATTTGCCCATGGGCAGTTACCCATAGCAACCAATCAGTGAATAGCTTTTTAAGGCCAGCTGCAAGTAGAACAATGAATGCAGCAATTTGATTGGTTGCCATGTGTTACTGCAGAGATACAAGAGGTCCATATATTGCAATATATTTAAACTGGCCAACTACCATCAAAGTCTGTATTTGTCTATATGTATTTTGTGGTCACAGCCTCATTGCACCCCCGCCTAATGGTTTTAAAAAATTAGTGGTGAGCACAACTTATATATATATATATATATATATACACACACACATAAATAACAAATTAAGTCCACACACATTCTTCCTTCCTTGATGAAACATGAGTCGATATGGGTGTTGTGCTTGAATTGGAATGTATAAAAGATTTTGGGATAAAGCACACACTCCAAAATGATTAACTTTTTTAGATAAAAAACATCAACGTTTCGGTTCGTTTTGGTTTTGCATCCTGACAAAGGTTCTAGACCAGGAACCGAAACATTAATGTTTTTAATCTAATAAATAGTTAATCTACAGTCCTCCCCAAAAGGGTAGAGGTCCAATACACTAAGGGGGTTATTTATCAAGGTCCGAAAATCCAAACCTCGAATAATATGTGGTTTTCGGAGGAAAAAAACCTAAGAGTTTTTCGAGATTTATTAAAGTCCAATGGTCTAAAAACCCCCGCATGTAAAAGCTCTCGAGGTCCTGTATAAGTCAATGGTGAAGGTCCTAGTGTCTGCGCTGATGTCCGTACCGGTATCCGATCAGTTCAGGGTTTCTGCGCAAAAAACTCACAAAACTACAATTTTTTTTGCACAGAAACCAGGAAGAATTCTGAGTTTTCGGGAAAAGCTCTGAAGTCTGGCCGACCCTATTTTTTCGGGCTTCTTTCTTCATAAATAAGGTTCATTTGGGCAATCGGAGTTGCACGGATTTCTAACTTAGAAATACTCAGATAAGTTCGGACCTTGATAAATAACCCCCCAAGCAATGTAGGTTGCGCTCTGTTAACTGTTAATCCAAGTTAACAGTTAAAAGAAAAAATCTTTATTGGAACATTTAAAAATATATATAAGCATTTAAGAATTTATATTTATTTTTAAATGTCCCAATAATGATTTTGTCTTTTAACCGTTTGGTCTAAAGGTGGCCATACACTATAAGATCTGCTCGTTTGGTGACATTGCCAAACGAGCAGATCTTTTCCCCCGATATGCTACTAACAGCAGGACTAAATCGGAGGTAATCTGAATGTTTGGCCCTATGGCCGAACGATCGGATTACGACGAGCGCAATGGGCTCCGACAGGTTGGTCAGGAGAAAAATCCAACCTTCCCGATCGATATCATGTCCAGATATCGATCGAAAAGACCAGTCAGAAGCCTCCATACAGGGGCAGATTGGCTGTCAAATTGGTCTAAACACCTGTATCTGCAGCATTATCTGCCCGTGTATGGCCACCTTAATGCGGTCTGGCAGATCTCAACCTACAATGTTTAATGTATTAGAACTGTGCAGTACTCTTTTGGTGAGTGATGCTGAATTGCCTTTGATGAAAATGCTTACACATTCTTAAAATGCATCAAAAATTGGACGCATTTCTAATCCTTGTTTTGTCATTAACAAATCTGACATCTCCAAACTTGTTTAATTAATTATTTGAATGTTTTAATTTTTTGTGCTACACTGCCTCATTTACGGTACTAAACCCAAGGCAAGTGAAAGCAATTGCTCAAAACACAGTGCCCTTTGGGTTGTACCCAGAGACACACCTCTTTGCATTTAGGGGTTAATGAGCACATTTATAAAGGTGTGGAAACTGTTTCATATGATAAATTGTTCTGCTGTCCATACATGTGAATTATAACTATATAAATTATATAAATGAAACATCTGCACAGAAATAATCCATTATGAAAAGATAATATGTTTATTTATAAAGGATTGTATTTTTGTGGGCCAAAATTGCGCCTAAAAGTACATCATTATTTTACGTGAATGTTGACCGGTGTACCCACTGAAGTAGAATAGCATTTTATAATAGCATTTATAATTATGTATCAACAAGATATAATGGTGCATTTACTATGATGCACCCCAAAATTGCACCCATCCGTAAGCAATACATGAAGCATTTGCAGCTCTAAAGCATCTGCACTCTTTGCCCATATGGCCTTATCTGTTTGATATTGCATATTGGGCAGAGCACTAGTGATTTGCAAAAAATGTTGCCATGTACAGACTTGCCGGAATTTCGGCATTTCGCCAACGGCAAAACTGTGCAAAAATCGTCACGTGGGTCAGTTCGATTTGTGCGACAAAACAAAAAAAGATGCATGACATGTACTGATGAAAATTTTTTATAAGATTGATAATAATCTACAGTAATCAAACAGTAAGTTCTGAATTTGGTATCTATATATACCTTGGTATTCTTGTCTACTACTTCCCTGTCCCTTATCCCTCTGTTCTTATATCCATCTTTAAATCCATTTTTACCCATTTAAACATAAGTTACTTGCACATCCCCCCTTAGAATAATTGCAACAGAGATAAAAAGATAGAATACATGAGAGAGAAAAGAAAACAAAAGGATATGGGGTTCTTTTGGACAAAATAATTGATTTAATTGTAAATTTAAGGTTTTTTTACTTCTAGTATCTTGTTTTTATTATCTACTATCTTTCTATTACTTATACTCTGGAGAGCCCAATAGGGGTCGATGCATACTTTTTGTATATAACGTGCCTGTATTGCCATTCCTGCATGCCTATGATTTAGGGATTGATTCCCGAAACAAGTTTGGAGTGGTCCATTTGGTTAGCTCGTGACAAATGCATACATCATTTTATCCTTCCCCTCTCCTTCCACATCAACCAAAGGGATCTGAGCTGTCCCATTGTTTGTATAAAGGCATGCACATAAATATACAGTACGGCTTATTCATTTTATTGTGGGATACAAAGCACCCAGATATTATTTGCTGGTGGTCAGATTTATTATTAGTTGTGCCTGTGTTTGTAAGCTAGTAATAATCATAGTGTAGTTACCAGGGGACCAGAGGTAATGTCAAAAATCACAGACATGTTTTTAAAAATTGGCAACATGGGAGCCTTTTTTTCTATTGAAAAAGCAGTTGTAGCACAGTGGACAGAAGGTTCTCTAACAGCATGGGGCACATTTGTAGCAGTATACTGAATGAAAATGTGTGTGATTTTGCCCTCCCAAAGCAGAAACATGGTGCCACAAAAAAAAACTGTAAAAAATATGTTTTTATCTAATAATGCAGTGTACTAAAAAAAAAAAAAAACTTTCTGTCGCGCTACAAAATATTCACAACAAAAAAGTTTTACTCATCACTACAGGGCACTTAACACAGCCCTATATTTAACATTTGCTTTAGGTAGGTGGAGCAAGTGTCCAGTTGTATCATATAAATGATGCTTACGCTAGCCATACACAGGCCGATAAAAGCTGCCGACAGACCAAGTTTGGGGCCCTCCGACGGGCTTCCCCGATTGATATCTGCCCGAAAGTCGGCAAGATGTTGATCGGATGGGACTAAAAATCCTGTCGGATCCCGGCCGCATCTGTTAGTTGATGCGGTCCTGTGATCCGACTGCCCGTTAGCTATTGTTAGGATCCGATCGTTGGGCCCTAGGGCCAACGATCGGATCAGCCCGATATTGCACTCCTCAAGGTGGGCATATCGGGGAGAGATCCTTGGCAACATCGCCAAACGAGCGGATCTCTCCGTGTATGGCCATCTTTAGTTGTGGGGAATGGGACACTCAAGGTAATATCCTTCCCACCAACCAAACCTATTTGTATGTGTATATTGTAGGGATGCACCGAATCCAGGATTCAGTTCAGGATTTGGCCAGGATTCGGCCTTTTTCAGCAGGATTTCGGATTCGCCCGAATCCTTCTGCCCGGCCGAACCAAATCCTAATTTGCATATGAAAATTAGGGGTGGGGAGGGAAATCGTGTGACTTTTTGTCACAAAACAAGGAAGAAAAAAATGTTTTCCCCTTCCAACCCCTAATTTGCATATGCAAATTAAGATTTGGTTCAGTATTCAGCGAATTTCAAAGGATTCAACCGAATCCAAAATAGTGGATTGGGTGCATCCCTAGTATGTTGCCAGCAGATTAACACTGATTGCTCTATGCCCCTTGTCCTACAACACACATCTGACTGAAGATCATCCTCACTACTCCTATGCAACTGCGCAGGTGGGAGATCCTGATATTTTAAGGCAGAGAACACAAGCTAATAAATTAAAGCAAACAAACTCAATGTAAGATAGGGGCAGGCAGAACAAGTGCACATTATGAAACAGAATGTCACGCAATACTAGTAAATTTGCTGAAAGGTTACCAGAAAAAAATGAACAAAAATGCCTAGTTATTTAAAATGCAAATGAACCTAGACATAGCTCTATTTTTATGTTACACTAGAAATGGATTAGTTACATCTTCTACATATTTAACAGCCAGAAAAATGGCACCAGTGTCATAGAGATACTCAATGACAGCTCCATAAATGCTGTAACCCTCTGAGTAAAAATCCATTACCTGTTATAGATGAAATTAAATTGTGAAATTAAAGGAAGTAGGGTTGTGGAAGTGAAAAAGACAGAGATAAAAAGCAACCCGGATAACGCATTGTTCAAGAGCAAAGAGCCTTTCTGTGTAAAATGGAAATTCCACCTCTCAGTTTTGACTGAAGAGATAGTTATAGAGAGAATCTCATCTCTTAATTAGAAAGAAAAATTCACATCACATAGGTCCCATCACTAGAGCTAATGATCCACAGCTGCCTGTATAAAAGGGCAGCCTTTGTTTCTTGAGCTGCAAGGTGTTAATCATTCGGATGATATTCTCTTTTATAGACACTGTAGTGTGCAGTAAGAGGAGGACGTTCAGTATTCCAACTTAAATTATTTTTTTGAAGTGTGTTACACAAGGGATACTCTCACATGTCATTCTGAATGATCATTTAATGCATGCATTATCACAACTCTCAACTGTAGATTTCAATTGATAAGTCTTAACGCTGCCTGAAATGCAGAAAGTTCATTGTTCTTTCTCGGATAATGCTACAGAAAAAAAGGAGAGGATTCTTCTCGCTTCTTTTGTCCCAGCTAAAGATCTCACCTTGTCATTAAAAAAAATTGAAAATATACTCTATTAATAAGTAGGATTTCTCCTCCATTCACTCACTATGCATAAAATATTTGGCGCACTTAAATAAAATGTCTTTTCTGTTACCTTTTTTTTTCCATGAGAGGGAACTGCCCTTTTGCTGGATTCAACAGCCTTCTGTATATACTTAAATAAAACAGGGCCATTCATCTATGGCTGCTAGGTGTGCTTTTATAATTTCATTTTATAGGTAATGAGATAACACCTTAACTGAGGCAAGCAATGAAAAGCCATCATTTGTTCTCTAAGCATACATTTTAAAAATGCATATTAGAATGAGATATGGTCTTATGGAAAACGACCGACAATTAAAGGGGCCCATTTACTTAGCTCGAGTGAAGGAATAGAAGAAAAAATTTTGAATGGTCGAATATGGCTACTTCGACCATCGAATAGGCTACTTCAACTATTTGACCATTCGATAGTCTAAGTACTGTCTCTTTAAAAAATACTTCGACCCCCTAGTTCGCCACCTAAAACCTACCGAGGCTAATGTTAGCCTATGGGGAAGGTCCCCATAGGCTTCCTAACAATTTTCTGATCGAAGGAATATCGTTCGATCGATGGATTAAAATCCTTCGAATCGTTCGTTTCTAAGGATTTAATCGTTCGATTCCTTCGATCGTTAGATCGTAGGAATATCGCTAAATCCTTCGACTTTGATATTCGAAGTCGAAGGATTTACATTCGGCAGTCGAATATCGAGGTTAATTAACCCTCGATATTCGACCCTATATAAATCTGCCCCTAAATACTAGCTAAGGACATACATACATGTAGAGGGTTATCTACTAAACTCTGAATGCAAAAATCATGAAAAAGTCATCTTTTTTTTTTTTCTAAAATCAGACTTTTAAATTTTTCGGAATTTATTAAACCCCGAGGATGGAAAAGTCTGAATCAGAAAATCCGGCATCTCAGACCTGTTGAGGTTTCATATAAGTCAATGGGAGAAGTCCCAATTATATTTTGATGCTTCATGCAATACCCCGAAGTTTTCGGAAAATCCGTTTTTTTTCCTACAAAGCAAATGTTTGGGAAAATGTAATCATAAATAAGCGTGAAAAACCCAAGCGGATTTGATCGGAGTTTGTAGCAGAAAATACTGAGATAAATTCAGACATTGATAAATAACCTCTTTATTTTAGCTTTAAATCATCACTGAGAGATTATAATCATTTTAGTTAATACTGAGCCATACAGGGGAAATGTAATAGGTTTAGCTAGCGCAAAAAAACCTGCACAAAGACGTTAGCGACCATGTTTGTATCCTTTCTGACTGATGAAAGACCTCAACGACTACATTGCACAGTTTGCGAACAAATAGTTTTTGCGAACGATCCCAGTGGATGTAATAAAATTTCGCAATTGCAAAACCTTTTTTGCGACAAAATATTTAATGAAACTCCAGAGCAGGTGATAAAGCTAAACCTTTGCTTAGCAAAAGTGCGCAATGTAATGTTCATCAGCGACAGATTTTACATTGCGAGCAGTGTTAAACATTCGCAAAGACGCGATTTTAAATAACACTTGCAAATTTTTATTACATCCCCCCTATATAGTCTTAATATGACCTATAAAGTTTTAGAAAATGGGTATAGAGAAAGGCATACTATGTACCAGTACAAAATGTGAGTAACTCAAAGGTTATGTTTGGTTGTTTGGTGTTCTCAATGCCTCCTCTGATGTTACTGATGTTACAACAACTGTATTATGGTGCTGCCTAAGTGCCTGCCAGCTAAGCAAAACCCTTAGGGGCCTATTTATTAAACCTCCAATTTATCTGGTTGAGGTTTTCAAGGGGAAAATGTACATTTTTCATGGAGAAAAAAACTCGTATTTTTAGAGATTTATTATACCCCAAAGCTTCTAAAAATCTGAAAATATTCTCAAACCTGTCAAACTCATGTAGAAGTCAGATGTCTCTGAAGTTGTTTCCTGACATCGTGATCTGCGCTGGATAATCCGGAAAAAGCAGAAAAAAAAGCCAAGTTTTCGTAGCGTCAAAAATACGATAAGAATTGAAGCTCCGATTTGTTTGAGAAAAATTATTGATAAATTAGTTAAATTCATGGAAGCGAGTTTGGTCAATTTTATTTTCATAAAAAACTGAGATGAATCCAAGTTTTAGTAAATAAGCCCCTTAAAGTTATTTTGAGAATTATGAAACAAAATGACACAAATAATATAAGTAAGGGTGGTCAAAGCTGATACCAATTTACAGCAAACCAACCTATCCACTCTCTTATTCTGAATTAAAGGCTGAAGCACATATAATAAAGCGAAATGGCATAAAGTATGTACAGCGTGTCACATTGTCAATGAATATTTATGTTAATGTATTTATCTAACACAGGGTATGTAATCTTTGGCTCTTCTACAAATGACGACACAGAAATGAGAAGGCCAACAAAACTGGCCTTGAACAACATAATTATATAATGGTACAGGATCCATGATCTGGAATCTCCCATAGACTCCAGTTCATCCAAATAATCCACATTTTTTTAAATGATTTCTTTTTTTTTCTGTAATAATAACACTTGCACTTGATCCCAACTAAGATATAAACAATCAATAATGGAGTCAAGAACAATCCTATTGGGTTATGTAGGGGCCAATTTATCAAGGGTCGAATTTTGAGGGTTAATAAACCCTCTAATTCGACCCTCGAAGTTAAATCCTTCGACTTCGAATATTGAATTCGAAGGATTTAGTGCAGATCAAAGTAAAAATCGAATGATTCGAACGATTTTAAGCGATCGAACGAACGATTTTTATTAGATCAAAAAAAACCTTAGAAAAGTGCTGGGGAAGGTCCCCATAGGCTAACATTGAACCTCGGTAGGTTTAAACTACCAAAGTATGTAGTCGAATTTTTTTTTAAAGAGACAGTACTTCGACTATCGAATGGACGAATAGTCGAACGATTTTGAGTTCGAAACGTTCAAATCGAAGTTGAAGGTCGTAGTAGCCTATTCGATGGTAGAAATACCCAAAAAATACTTCAAAATTCAAAGTTTTTTCATTCGAATCCTTCACTCGAGCTTAGTAAATGTGCTCCGTAATGTTTAAATGATTTTTCGTAGTCTTGAGGGGAGATCCAAATTACAGAAATATCCCTTATCGAGAAAACCTCGGGTCCCAACATTCTGGGTAAAAGGTCCCATACCTGTACTATATTTCTTACAACCTTTTCTTTAACTATAATTACTATAGTCATTTATTTATAGCAATAAAACCTGCTGATAGTAGAAGTCCACCCATACGTTTTAAGGCAGGCCTACAAATCGAAGTAAACAGCCTGTGTTCAATTTCTCGCGCACAATGAACAAGCAAGTGTTCTGCCGGCATAAAGACATTCATTAAAACAGAGAACATCACTTGAAGCACGCATGATATCTGGCTTTCATCTGTTTTTAATTCAAGTTATCGTGTTGAAACTTGCCTACATACCACAGCTTTCTAAAATGTAATACATTGAACAGCATTTGCATTTGCTTTGTCTTAACATTGAATTGCTGAAGTGTCACATTGTATGATACTGGCAATCACTTGATGGTAAGAGGGCAATTACAAAACAAATTCTGCTTAATAGTTTTGAAGGACCTTGTTGAAGCTCAGATCATCTCCCATGAATGTGTCTGAATTACTGTATGTATGGATTTATTCTGCATTGCGGTAGAACATTTCCAAGCTTGAGTGTAATATATATAACTCATTTGATACAGTATTATCATTCTGCTTTCGTTTCCACCCTTATAATGACGTTTGCAGCAGAACTCATTGCTGTGCCCATTGTGAAACCCATTATATAGGGAACAGTTGATACTATTATTATTGTTGTTTACCACACAGAGGAACTTTAAAAATGTTGTTGCATGAGTTTTTCTGCATTGACCACTTTAAAGGGGACCCGTCACCCAAAAAAAAATATTTCAAATCCTATTTTATCATGTTAGTCAAGCAAAATGAACTTTAATTACACTGTATAAATTATTTGAATCTTGTTTCCTTTAGTCTAGGACTCATATTTATAGCAAGCAGGCAGGAGCCATTTTGTGGACACTGTTATTAAGGCAAGCCTTGTATCATCTCAGAATCTTGTTTGTGCAGCAGAATGGGGGACCCAATGTCCATCCCCATGTCCTGGCTACACAATTAAATGGTAAAGAGAACTGGGGGAATGTGGGGAGAGCAGTGACATCTAGGAAGTGCTGAATGAAAAGTGAAAGTAATTGCTTGCCCCGCCTCTATGCCTAGGCATAGAGGAGGGGCAGGCAACATTTGATTGACAGCTGATATTTTTAAATGAGTTTACAACAGCTATGAATGCTTTAATTAAAAAAAAGAAATTGGATTTCATATTTAATTTGAAAAGGACTTGTATCATACAGATTTTTATGTCTGGGTGACGGGTCCACATTAATATACTTTGAAACCCCTCTTAGCTGTCCGACTACACTATAGTTCCACCCAGTAACTGCATAAATAAAGGCCCCCTTTCAGGACCTTGATCTTTGGGGGAATAGAGTCCCTGCTAAGCTACAGTATTGGTTCATGAATGTCCCTTTGGCTCACCCGTCCCATAATTCTGCTGCAGTGGAGTTGCTTTTGTGATGGGGCGACAGTAGCAAAGTATAATGTACTAACGTTCATTTTCTGTTTTTTATTAAATGGAACTTGGCTGTGACTTGAGCGGGTGTTGTCAAGGGATAGTGGTCAAAAAGTTAGGGGCAGATTTATCAAAGGTCGAAGGGAAAATTCAAATTTAAAAAATTCGAATTTCAAGCTAATTTTTGTGTACTTCGACTAGTGAATAGTCCAAATTGGATTCAAATTTGAAAAAATTAAAAAATTCGAATTTTTGAAATTTATCATGTACTGTCTAAAAATTCGACTTCGACCATTCGCCATCTAAAACCTGCTGAATTGCTGTTTTAGCCTATGGGGGACCTCCTAGAACCTATTTGGTGTCAATTAATGGACAAAAAAAACCTTAGAATCGAAGAGGATCTAATGCACTATTACTTCGATTTGTATGATTTGAATTCAATCGAAAATTGACCTATTTGATCAAAAACTGACCTATTCGGCCAAAGAAAAAAAACTTAGATTTAATTTCGGTTGGTCCTTTTGAATTAAAATTTCAAAGTTTTTCAAATTTGAAATTCGACCCTTGATAAATCTGCCCCCTAGTGTGGCTTCCTTTCCTTAATAAACAGCAGTATTGTGTATACAGATAAAAAATATGTAGGTATTGTTTTGCAAAGATAGGTAATGGTCATGTTATCTTATCTGACATGCTTAGGGGATTATAAAAACCAATCATAATTTGATATTTATCCAAGGTGCATGTAGACACTCATGTGCATGAAACTTGCCAAGCCCTTCTTTAAGTCCAGGGCTAAACAAATGTTTGATGCACATGTAAGTGTCTACCTGCACCTTTAATACATTTGGGAGCACCCCAACTGCAACTTGCCCTGGTGACAAAAATGAATATGTTTTTTTTGATTTTTGATACATCTGCCACTCTTAGGCTTTTGTAGTTCAGCTTGCTGTTATATTCCTACAACTATTGTTCAGTCATTCTTACCTCAGGGACTTTGATTTTCATTTTTAGCCTTTTCATTACAGCGTGCAGGATCCATTCTGCAGTGAAATGCCTGACGCCTGGCTTTTTGAATGCTGTGATCACTGCAATCATTAGTATTCTGTGCAGCTCCGCTAAAAGCAATTTCTTCATTTCTTCTTATGTGTGTTTACTGTGAGCTGCAGTATTAGAATTTTTACTAATCACTTCTGATTTGCAACCAAAGGACCTTCAGGCTTGCTGTACTAAGCCTGACATTTGCATCATCCGCCAGTTCATCTGACATTGCTACACCAGTGAGATGAAGGTCTTTGGTATTAAATAATGATTCAGTGTTAATCAGTAATATAAATAGGTTGAACTGTTCTTGAATGCACGTTGAACTCATTGTAATTCCTCGCACATTACCACTCCTTTGCTATCAATAATTCTACCAGAGAAGTAAAAGTAGAATTGTCTCAAGGGTGATACGAGAACAATTTTTATCTTCTATAGTAAAAGAATGTAATATTGCAAGTACATAAGTAGGGAAATTATTAGCATAATTACAAGAATATGCATTTACAACTATCAGTATGGAATGAGTCACAACGGCATAATTGTTCACAAATTAGGGGCTTTTGTCCTCGCTTGAGTGTGTACCATTGAGTTTTACTAGTAAAGAAATTATTTTTAAAGTCTGTTTGCCTGTATATAATGTATGAATGGACGGAGAGATTGACAGGACTGAGAAAGACTTCAGTTGTGTGGTAGATATCTGCCTTGGCTGCTACTTTTTTATTCACAGTTGATTGTCTCTTTTGCCTTTTGTCCCTAGTTGCCCTTGTTGATGAAGTCTTTCTATGGCAAGCTGTACAGTCTTTATCTCTCTAGCTCATATTAAACATGCCCAATTATCATTCTTTACTCAAATTCAGAAATAGCAGAAATATTGGTTTAAGGAACTCATTAATTATAACCAATCTGCATGGTAAACAACCTGGGAATTTAAATTGGCTGATATGGCAGTATATTCATGTGGTTAACTTGATTGAAATCCAGGGTAGTAGTTACACTGGCTTTGGGTCATTCTCTTGCCACTGATTAACATTTTATTTCTGTACATACAGGTATGATAGACCACCTCAGTCTTTATAATGTGGGCTGTCTCAATTTAATGAGCCTATACTGCCCATTATTAAATATGAATAAAGAGCATTTGGGAGATCATAGAGAGAAATGTTTTTCCTTAGTTTGAAAAATATCTAAACTTTCGCAAGAAAAAAAAATTCTAGTGAAGGACGGATTGATGTTTTTTCTTTAGAATTGGTTCCCACTGTTATTACAAAACATTTTGTAATAACTGTGCCACCTGCTAGTCTGTGCATCTGACAGTAGTGATGGGCGAATAAATTCGCCTGGCACAAATTCGTGGTGAACTTTGGCGTTTTGCCGCCAGCGAATAAATTTGGGAATCTCCCGTGAAAAATTCACCGGCATCAATTACCGATTTTCATGATTTTTTTGTGAAAACGTCTGATTTTCACGATTTTTTTGTGAAAACCTTCAAATTTCACGATTTTAGTGAAAACCTTCAAATTTCATGATTTTTGAGTGAAAACTTCAAAAAATCATGATTTTTTCGTGAAAAAGGTCGAATTTCAAGATTTTTTGTGAACTTTCTGATTTCACGATTTTTTGCAAATCTTTTGCTGTTTTGCGAATTTTGTGGGAAATTCGCAAATTTTTCGGCTAAGCGAAACGGGAGAAGTTCGTCCATCACTATCTGACAGTACAGTTGGTAAGAGTTCCGAAACCTTAAATGACCTTTCCCATCACTTTCTTGAGCAGAGTAACATCAGAACAGAGCCCTGTTTTCCTTCTGAACATGTTTTCCTTGACTGGTGGTGCTGTTCTTACACAATTCATTATTTTATATACTGTTTTTATATTTTTTAGCAGATATATGGAATGGAGTGCAAGAAATCAAAGTGGGGCAGGAAGAATGTTTTTGTTAATTCTATATTTTTATTTAGGACTGCATATATTTGGTGCTTATTATCTACAAATGTATATGAATGGGATTTTGCCACGGCTGAGCTGATGCAAATTCCTTAACTGGGCTGTTTGCATTTTTTAAAAGCCAGGAGTCGATTCTAAAAGTAACATTTTTTTTATAGTCTTTTGGTTTCAATTTGATACATACAATAGATATGTGATGATGACTATACTGTTCTATAGGGTTATATGAATTGTTGATTTACTTTTCATGTTATTCTCTTTATTGTCTCATCATTATAAATGTTATTGCTACTGGTTTACTGTAATTATAGTTGTTTTTTTAAGTTTGCAGCATATCTATGTTCTTATAACGTTAACATTAGTAATACATTTACTTGTTGGTTTTTGCTAGATAAAATATAATAATCATAATGTTGTTTGTATTATTTTACTCCAGATCTTTCTTCTTGTGGTATGGAATTTTGAATTGTACATGATTCCCCTGGCATTGTTGCTGTTATTGGCTTGGAACTATTTCTTAATCATATCAGGAAAGGACAACCGAACTCATGACACGGTGAGTCACTGCAACACCCTGTAAATATATTGTAGAATCCTGGATTTGACTGCCCTTCACTTACTTGTTCAGGTTTTGGCAGACCCTCCTGCAGTCAGGGGTACCACCAACTGTAGTTCAACAGGGCCTGCCTTGAAAATACAGAAAACACATAGAAATATATATAAGGGCATATTTATCAAGGGTCGAATTTCGAAGTTAAAAAACTTCAAACTTCTAATTCAAAAAGACCAACCGAATTGAGGTTGACGTTTTTTGGGGGTCGAAGTGGTCCATATTTGGCCGTATTCAAATCGTAGGATCGAAGGAATAGCACATTCAATCTACTTCGATTCGAAGTTTTTCCCCCCAAAAACTTTGATCTCTCAAACTCCACCAATTGTCTTCATATAGGTTCTAGGAGGTCCCCCATAGGCTAAAACAGCACTTCGGCAGCTTTTAGGTGGCGAATGGTCAAAGTTTTAAAGAGACAGTACATGATAAATTTAGATATTCGAATTTCAGAGTTTTTTACAAATTGGAAATCGAAGTTTGACTATTCCCTAGTCGAAGTACACAAAAAATAGCTTGAAATTCAAAATTTTTCACTTCGAAAATTCACCTCGACCTTAGATAAATCTGCCCCTAAGTGTTTGTAATTTGAAGATCTAAACAAAGCAAAAACTAAAAGTAAGGGCACCTTCTACTTCCTATTCTTATGAGTAGGGTCAAAACAAAACCCCAAGTCCACTGAAAAGCCCTCCATATAAAGTCTAAAAAAAGGCTTCAGCTCATTTTAAAAAAAAGTCCTGTTAGAGCAACAAAAATGGTCTGATCTAATGTGATACAAGGGAGGGATTGAAAATACCTTTACATTGGCCTTAACATGTATTTTGATAGTATGCTTATGGCGTGTTGAATAAGGATTATAAAGATACAACACAACAATAAAACTGCAGTGATTTTCACATATATCTATCCTATATAACATTTTTAAAACATATATATATATATATATATATATATATATATATATATATATATATATATATATATATATATATACACATATATATAAAATATATAATGTGATTTATGTAAGTATTTAAATATGTGTATGTGTGAACCATTTTGTTATTATACAAAAATTATACCAAGTATAGACCCATATTTTGACTGCAGTAAAACCATGATGCAGTTGAACATTGCGAAAAGGCAAAAATAGAGACGTCGTAATATCTTAACAATGTTTTCTCACTCAAATGCCCCAGGCACAGAGAGCTCTTGGTGTGATATAATCACTGTAGTTCTGGATATTTTATTGGATAGGACGTATAGTTGAAGGTTATAGTAATTGCCTTGCAACACTTTGATAAGATGAGTCCTTTTCATAGTGAGTTTTGGATTCTATATAGCATAACATGGCTAAAATTAAGGAACCATCATATTCACAGTTCGGCTTATTTTTTTATCCATTGTACAGGTATAGGATCCCTTATCCAGAAACCCGATATCCAGACTGCTCCGAATTACGGAATGGCTGTCTCGCATAGACTCCATTTTATCCAAATAATCCAAACTATTTCCTTTTTCTCTGTAATAATAAAACAGTAGCTTGTACTTGATCTCAACTAAGATATAATTAATCCTTATTAGAAGCAAAACCAGCCTATTGGGTTTATTTAATGTTTTACATGAATTTCTAGTAGACTTAAGGCATGAAGACCCAAATTACAGAAAGATCTGTTATCCAAAAAACCCCAGGTCCCGAGCATTCTGGATAACAGGTCCCATACCTGTATATGATTACATAATGGAAGGGAAATAATCAGAAATATATCAATTCCAGCCTAAATTCTGCAGTTGTGAAATTTTGCGTTTCTGCAGTTTGCCTAAAATTCTTATCCCTCTCACTTACCCACCTAAATCAGTGATGGCTTTTCTTACTATATTGACTGTGAATTTCATAGGGGAATTTCTGACATAAAATATGTCCAAACTATTATGCCTGGATGAGGACTTATGTCCTTATCATCTGATGACAGTATGTAAACATAACCCTGTTTATATTTATTTTTATCAGGTTAGTTTTTCTGGAAGATTTAGTCAGTCATCTTTAAGTTGTTAAAGGTAAAATATGCCTTACATTTTCACATATATACATTTTCTATAAATATTGAAACAGATATAGAGATAAAGGTGATTCTGCACAGGGGTCCTACATTTTCTTGATTTTTTTAAGTGTTAGTGTGTTAGGAAAGCAGTCATACTGCATGTTCAGACAAAAGAAAAGAAAAGTCAGAAATGCCCCTTTGGCAGTGTTGTCATTTAAAATTGTAAACCCCCCCATGCTTTAATGGATATAAACATATTTACAGCTGAAAACAATAGAAAAAAATACACATTATTTTAAAAACCATATGGCCGTCTTCTAGTTGCAAACAGAATAATATTTCATTCAACATCCTTTATATATTCTCACGGCATTTTGTTAACTGACAGAATCTACCCGTTTTTGACGATATTTGAAATTGCCACATCAGAACTCGTCACAAGAGGTTTGCCAGCCCAAAAACCATCAAATGTGTACAGGTTGTTGATTTGCAGGCTTAAAAATGGTGGAAAGTACTCCCTCCTTGTTCTATTGCTTTTAGGCATGATCAGTGGTCCTTATCTAAATCACTAAGCAATGCTTTAATGCCTATTTATATTAAAAAAGGATACTAAGACTAATGTCGCACAGTAATTCGAAGTACTGTCTCTTTAAAAAAAAACGTTGCCACCTAAAACCTACTGAACCTTAATGTTAGCCTATGGGAAAGGTCCCCATAGGCTTTCTAAGCTTTTTTTGATCGAAGGAATTTCGTTCGATCGATGGATTAAAATCCTTTGAATCGTTCGATCGAACGAATTGCGGTAAATGTGGATATTCGAAGTCGAAGGGTTTAACTTCGACAGTCGAATATCGACCCTAAGTAAATGTGCCCCTAACTGTTTGCTCAAAGCCCTACCTTTGTGATATAAGAGAACAATGGATCTCAGACCACTGTTTTTGGATGAAACCTTTTCAAAATTCTAAAGATTTCTGCTTCCAAAAATAACAGCTCATTTCATACTGGCAGGCAACACTGTTAGTATACTTTCGTATGTGAAAAGAATTTTTTCAATTAAAAAATTTTAAAATCAGAATTTTGCATTTTGCTGGTAGCATGTGTAACAAACCCTAGGAGCTGGCTGAAATACTTTGTCTGTTACTATCTAGCAAGCAGATCATCTCTGAGCCTATGTAAAGGTATCAATTGCATCAAGACAAAAACCCAAACCGCAGTGAAGCCTCTCTAATGCCGAGGCTCAAACACTGAATCATTTTCATAAATCAGAAGTGAAACATGAAAATGTCAACTTAATCAAGCATTTAAATTTTATTAATCAGGCCTAATTTTTATGAGTGCAAATAATCGCTGAAGCTGGACAAATTTGTTCTAGGCCGCACAAGAAACATAATTTTAATATTTAATGGGCTGATGAATTTAAATGGAGAATTATCTTTATGAAACATGGTCTTTATAATTCGCCATTAAATGAGAAATGAAGAAATCAACATAAATCTTATATAAAGGTTGCTTAACTAAGTGTTGGCACTATAAATATTACAAGTGTATTAGATACTAATTTAACCATCAGACTAAGCGCCATATAACGAAGGAATGAATGCATTTTTATGGTGATTTTATCTGCTGGGTGAACATCAAGGTGCAGTCCAGTTTAAACATGCAGTATAATTAGGATATTTAAAATAAACCAATAAGTTGTTCTATTAGCAGCAGAAAATGATCATGCAGATACTTTAGTTCCAAAAATATATTTATAAAGGGCAAATGGGTTAGATAGCCAAGTCTCTTGCGAAGTTGTACTTAATTATTATAATTAGTCATTTATATTCTATTGCCAAGGATGAAATTGGAAACCCATTTAGACCTCTGGGATTCAGTAAAAGGGCATTTGGAAAACATAAAAACCTTATAAAGGGGGTGAATTGTGTTACATTTTATATTAATTTAGATTTTTTTTTTTTTTGAGTTATCGTAGTTTATTAACTTAGACAACACTTTCTATTAATAACAATACACAATAGTACCCCCATTTTACGTTTTTTTTTACTCAACAAGAAAAAAAATGGTGTAAAAGCTGGAAATTGTAAAATCAGGGAAATGCAATATTCATTATATATTGGTGGGACCATTGGAAAAATGGTTTAAAATGAGGGACAACTTAAAATCGGGGGATGTAAAGTTGTGGTTTTACTGTATGCACTGTAAGAAAACAATGTGCATTAACACTAAGGGCCATTGATGGACGACAATAAACAATTTGGAGATAATTATGGAAAGTCTTGATTTTCACCATTAAAAGGCACCTGTCATAGCAAAATAGTTTCCCTTATCAGAGGTCTGGACTAAAAGTGGCCATGCACCATTTATAGGTACCTGTTGTTTTCTTGACTACACCTAGGGGGTTATTTATCAAAGTCCGATTTGAACTCAACATTTTCTGCTACAAACTCCAATCAAATCCGCTCAGGTTTTTTACACTTATTTATTATAATATTTTCCCAAAAATTTGCTTTGCAGGAAAAAATCAGATTTTCACGATTTTTTCAGGATTTTTCACCCTGTAAACTCTGAAAACGTCGGGGTATTGTATGAAACCCAGCGCACATCAAAAAATCATTGGGACTTCTCCCATTGACTTATATGCAACCTCAACAGGTCTGAGATGCTGGAATTTCTGATTTGGACTTTTCCATCCTTGGGGTTTAGTAAATTCCAAAAAATTATGACATTTTCGGTATTTTATCATTCAGAGTTTAGTAAATAACCCCCCTAGGGTCTCTCAAGATAAAAAACATTTTAAAATATACCCCACTTTTTCAACATTTATTTAATGAATCCCTGTTGAATTGAACATACCTTTGGCTTATAGAGTTAAGAAAATGTATGTTTTTTTTTTAAATAAAAGAAAAGTCATATTCCACTTTCTTTTCCATGCGGTATTAAAACATATGAGCAGTTCACCAAGAAGCTTCTGTATAATGAGCTGCTCCTTATCTCACAGGCTGCAGCTGGGTGGGTGGGTTTGTGGGGAGGGGGTTGTTTATGCAAAGGGCTTCTTGGTGGAATACTGATTTGTTTTTGGGGGGGGTTGTACTTAAATAAACAATGGTGTCATAGTCTGCAAGAAATAACAGAAACCATACATATTTCTTAATTAACATAAGTTAATTCAGCACAATCAATATACATTGCCCTAATATTGAAAAAATTTGTATACTTTAAGACACTTTCCACTATATATTATTTATCAAATTTTCCCTATTTTTAAATGCAAGTGTCACTGGGAGCAGTATCAGTCTGTCCTTTGCTGTCCAGTGCTAGTTCTGGCTGCATATACCAGTGACCAGTGGTCAGCTCTTCCCTAATCAACATTCTGGTTCCCACAATACCTTGCATGTTCAGTGATTAACACACCTGTTCAGAAGAAGTCTGCCACGAATTGTGGGAATAGCCAAAAAATGCCACTAAAAAAATATATATCTTGGCCTGTTCTTATAACACCCCTCTGCACGAGTGAAGTACCCCCTTGTTTTTTTCATTGTTACAATTTTCAGAGAATAGCAAATACTGTCAATAGCAATTACACACTTTAAAGAAATTGAAAATGTAAAATCAAAATTAGAAAGGGAAAGTTACTAGGAATTAAAATTAATGTCCAAGTGGAAACCCACCCTGGCCTCTTGAGGAAAGCTGATCCAGTGCAAAGTATGAGGGAACAGCACCCTCCAATTCAACAGAATAAAGAAATTACCGGCACACAGGACTCCATGCAAGTGGCGTTTTAGGAATTAAAATTGCCTTTGTTATATTTGGGTCTAAATCGCCTTTATATTTTATAATTGGGTTTACCATATTCCCTGCTTTAATTCAGAATGGGAACGTACCCTGTAAAGTTAGTTTATCCCACAAACTGAATACAGGATTTGCCAAATGATTGATTCTTGAATCGAAACTGATAATGTCATGCCGTTTTTAATGCTTTCGATGACTAAAGGCAGCACATTTCCTTAAAGGTGATTCTGTTTTAGTCCCTAATTACTATATAAAAGGACTGTGGCAACATTCAGGCAAACAACCCTATTGTGAGATCATTTAGAAAATCAGAGATTCCAAATGTAATGAAATGTCAAATCTGCAGCTTCCATCTGAAACCTGTAATTAAGATATTAATGAATACTAAAGAGATTCATTTACAAAGTGCCAGGCTTTTTTTGTTTCTTTGTGATTCTGTCTGTGCAGTTTGTATGTGACAGAATATTATAAACAGAGACATAAAATGTGTTTAGATCAATGCAAATGTTTGTGATCCTTGCCTGGGCCAATGCTAAGCTCAATTGTTAGAGCATATGAAACTAATAACACAACATGATATAGTGGCAGTTTGTTCTTGTAGAGCTTGAATAGTTCAGCACTGGGAATATTGAGCGGACATTAGTCCAAAGGTTACACACCACTCACTTGTCAAGTATAAATTTCACTTGCAAACCTTACAGTACTGCCTCTTGCACCATTAATAGGAATGTGGCCGTTGATCTTGTCAGGTTTCATGTATTACGTGCCATTCATCAGCAGTCATCAGATGTCCACATCAAAGCCACATCCCCTATTAAAAGAAATCAGCGCCTTACAAAACGTTGACCGAGTCGCAGATGAAATGTGTCCTGTATGCAAGAAATGGTAATTGAGTGTCTATGACAAAGTCAGGACATTTCTTCTATAAAAGGTGGTTTTTTTTTTTGTATTTCATCTTTCTTGAAATATATCTTGAAATTAATTACTGCTGTGTCTAGTACCCTGGTTATGGTAACGTTTGTGTTAACCACATCTGCAATGTTTCAGTCGCTAATAGAAAAAAGAACTATACGCATTTTTTTTTTCTTTAAAGCAGGTACAAATCGTTATTTTCATATTGCACTGAATGTGTCACACCTTTCCTTATCTTCGTTGGAAGGTGACTGTACTTTATTAGAGTGAATACAGCAGTAGTTGTTTTCTTGCTTTATTTACGATCTTCCTTTTTTTAGGCTCGAGGACCTGGAGGCAGACAAGGGTTAATAATGACTTGACCTGATTCTCTCATTCAGGAGAATGTGGCTTTTGGTCAGAAAACATTTTAGTGGGGCAGAGTAGTCAACCTCTAATTGGGTCCCTTGATAAGAATAAGGCCTTAGTAAATGTACTAATTGCATAACTTTACATTGAACAGGTATGGGATCCAGAAGGCTCCAATTATGCGAAGGCCAAGTATCATAGACTCATTTTAGAACATGATTCCCCCTTTCTCTGTAGTAATAAAACAGAACAGAACTAAGATAAAAGTAATCCTTCTTCAAGGCAAAACAACACTATAGGATTTATTGTTTAGATTATTTTTAGAAGACTCAAAGTATGGTGATCCAATTTATAGAAAGGCCCCTTACCTGGAAAATCCCAGGTCCAGAACATTCTGGATCAGGTCCCATACCTGCATAATATGTTAACTTACATCTCTCAGTAGCCAATGGCCCATGTTGGCTTGGGGGCACATTTACTATGGGTCGAATATCGAGGGTTAAATAACTCTCGATATTCGACCATCGAAGTTAAATCCTTCGACTTCGAATATTGAAGTTGAAGGATTTACCGCAGTTCGTTCGATCAATTGATTGAAGGAAAAAATTGTTCGATCGAACGATTAAATCCTTTGAATCGAATGATTCGAAGGTTTTTAATCCATCGATTGAATGATTTTCCCTCGATCAGAAATTGCTAGAAAAGCCTCTGGGGACCTTCCCCATAGGCTAACATTGGTGCTCGGTAGGATTTAGGTGGCGAAGTAGGTGGACAAAGTTTTTTTTAAAGAGACAGTACTTCGACAATCGAATGGTCGAATAGTTTTTTAGTTCGAATCATTCGTAGTCGAAGGTCGAAGTAGCCAATTCAATGGTCGAAGTAGCCAAAAAATTACTTTGAAATTCGAAGTATTTTTCATTCTAATCCTTCACTCGAGCTAAGTAAATGTGCCCCTTGGTGTGGTGATGTGTCAGTAGTCTTATAGGTAATGTGTGGTGTAATTTGTTGCCATTTCTTATACAGTATGATAAGTAGGCCCCTAGGTACAGTGTTCCCTTGCAATCTGCACCTCCAGCCCTTTGGCTCTATGATTCTTATACAAAAGAAAAGGGGCAAATTACGCAACTATATAGATTGGCAAGCCCTCATGTTCTCATCTGCCTGCCTTCTCAAAGGAGAAGTAATACTTCACAAGGACAAATGGTAGAAATGCTGCCTATTTTACTGGGCCCCACAGCAAATTTAAAATTGCAAAATCATGTATAAATTCATATGTTGGTCTATTTTACCAAGACATATTAAAATCTCTAATTAATTAGGGCCTCACTGTGCCCCCTATACTCCTGACCCCTGCCATTATATTTTGAGGTTCCATACTGGTCATTGTCGGGGTGCAAAAACACGAATCAGCATGACTGATGAATTGTACATCAAGTTTTCATTCTGGATGGTTATCTGAGAATGTTGGGAGTTGTAGTGTTTATGGTTTAAGCTGCTTTAACCGCATTATTAAATGCTCTTACATTCTCTGACGTCCACATCTGACCTAGAAGAAAGCAGATGTCCCACTTCATAACATTTCACTTCAGCACAGCTGCAGAAAGCTGCCCAGCACAATACTAACGCTGTTTTATGTGACTCCGATAGAAAGAGTTGCCAGGAAAACTACAGCAGCTTTCAGCATCTTCTCAGTCCATCCATACTCTGTCCATCCCTGTGACATCTATTCACATAAGTGCTGTAAATCCAACGACACACAAACATATGTTAGTGATGCAAAGTCTGAATGGCTGTAATGAACTCCATATGACTCTACAGAAAAAGGACTGAGTTAAAATGTGTTGAGCACCAGGGGTAGAAACTCAAGCAGGGTTTGTAACCTATCCAAAAATGACATCTGCTTTGCACTATGGAAAATGCACTATACAAGAGTAAACTTTCCTTTAAGGGATTCATTTTATGATTATTGTTATTATCTACTTTATACACACTTTTAAGCTAATGCTTTTCTCTTGGGTATGTCTACAAAAGAAATGGTGCCTGCGAGAATATACAGTGACAAGTTTCATAGCAGTCATTCATGTACAGTGTATATTTCCATGTGAAGTCTACAGTAACATTAAAGGGGAGGTAAGGTTGCAACCTGTCCGGTTTTGACCCAGACAGCCCATTTTTTTGAAGGGCGGTACAGGTCAAAATTACCTGCCTGGTTTTCCATATTAGAAAAACCATCAGGATTCTCTAAGATTAATGCAGGGATGAGCCAATCATCGATCGTATCATAGCACAGCCCCCGACGTCATGTCTTGCCCCGTTACATCAAGGCCCCATCTCCCCACCTGAAGTTAGTCAGGAGGAAAGGTGGCAACCCTTAATAGAGACACTCCATATTTTTTTGCACCTGTGGATACAGATTCTTTGGTCACTGGCTCTTGAGGCAAGATTACATAAAAAAGTTATATAAAAATATCTTTTTGACTCAAAAATATGTTTGAAGTAGCTTCTTCCTTTTAGTCTTCTTCTTTCTATGTGTTTGTGTGGGGAGGTTAAATTGTTTATTATTCTGTTTTGGGGGATTATGGGTGGTAGTTGCAGATGGGAGGACTGGGGGCTTTGTAATAAGGTTGTCCATCATATATTTTAGCAAATATTATGTCGTTTGGGGATCATGTAATTCACATTGAAGACTTTAGGCACAGAAATATTTTGAGAACACTCTTCTGCTGACCACACTCCCATACCAAGTTGGGGGAAACAGTTGCATAAAACTAGGTTAGTGATATAACATTGTGGGGCACATTTACTTAGGGTCGAATATCGAGGCTTAATTAACCCTCGATATTCGACCGTCAATATCGAATATCGAAGTCGAAGGATTTACCGCATTTCCTTCGTTCGTGCGATCGAAGGAAAAATCGTTCGATCGAATGATTTTAATTCATCGATCAAACGATTTTCCTTCGATCAAAAAAAGCTGGGAAAGCCTATGGGGACCTTCCCCATAGTCTAACATTGATGCTCGGTAGGTTTTAGGTGGCGAAGTAGGTGGTCGGATTTATTTTAAAGAGACTTCGACATGGAATGGTCGAATAGTCGAACGATTTTTAGTTCGAAATGTTCGTGTCGAAGTCGTAGTCGAAGGTCGAAGTAGCCAATTCGATGGTCGAAGTAGCCAAAAAAATACTTTGAGTATTTTTTATTCTATTCCTTCACTCGAGCTAAGTAAATGTGCAGCTGTCTGTCTGCTTGAATTCACTAATTTGCAGCTGCATTTACACTGTAATTAATAGGATCCACAATTTGGTGCATCCCTATTCCCTACTATTCCACCGAATACAACATCAACACAAAAGATTTGTCCAAATCCCAAACCGAATCTGAATCCTAAATTGCATACACAATAAGCAAAATGTAAAAATGCAGTTACCTGTAGTTGTCCTGTGGTTTAATCTCTAGTCACACAAAAGCGATTTCAACATTGGCCGGTGGACTTCAAAGTGGACATACTTGTTTTACGGTATAATCTTAATACACGTTAGATGCTTCCCGTATGCCTGCTTTGGTGATTCTAATAGCCCTTTATCTTGAAATTTAGGGTACACAATTCTTTATAATACACTTTTGTAGTGAGTAGGGAGATCACTATGCAATGATTATAATATAACTGACATCACTATGCATCATTCATAAGGATTAGGGATGCAACGAATCAACTATTTTGGGATTTGGACAAACCACCAGAATTCTTTGTGAAAGATTCGGCTGTATACCAAACTAAATCTGGATCCTAATTTGCATATGAAAATCAGGGTCGGAAAGGGAATAAGGGAACGGTGTGTACAGTGCGGTTAAAATTGTTTTTACTTCCTTGTTTTGTGAAAAACAGTCACATGATTTTAAGAATTCGGTAATTCCAGGCACGAGGATTTGGCCAAATCCGAATTCTGCTGAAAAAGGCTGAATACTGAATGGAAGGCTGGATTCAGTGAATCCCTAATAAGAATATATTTTAGGTATTAATCAAGGGTTTTCCTTACAGTACCTTCATTCAATGTTACAGTTTATGTGCATACTATTTTACCAGTATTAGCATTCCATGTAGTATACTCATTTTATGTAATACTTAAAATATAAATTAAAGGACTGGCTGTGTATATGGAAGAAATAAAGGGGACACTCTCTCCTTAAATACTTTTCCTTTTGGCAGTAAAAGAGATGACATATAATATCTGTGCAGTCTTTGTATTTCTTTTAAAATGTCATCTGTATTAGTTTTACATTCAGGGAACAGAAACAAGCATCGGTTTCTTTCAAGACCTTCTTCCATTATGTGGCATATGAGGCTGTGACAAGTGACATTACAGAAGGTCATGTCACTTTTAAATGCTTGCATTAAATCTGTCTGATTTCCCCAGTGCCCTTCCTTTGTTTGATTAATACCACTTGATTCCATCCATATCTGTATAAAAACATAATTTAAAGTAAAAAAAAAAACTCCTAAGCCAATTTGCTTTCTTAAAATAATAATTTGGTATACAGCCTGAAAAGATAAGTTTCCGGAAAGATAACTGAATTTGTTATTCACAGTTCCGGCCTGAGCCAGTGAGGTGGTTTTATAGGGCAGCTCTGCATGGTGTGTAAGAAGATGGAACAACTTAAATGTTTTGAGTAGGAAAAGTAGTTTTTCAGGACACAAGTATTTAAATTTGACTTCCACTGTTTTTCTACTTTTACCTGTTTCTAAATGAATACTTTGAGTTGAATAAACAGTAGATCCCAATTATACTTTTTTCAGGGGAGCAGAAAAAATGGTGTAAAAATTGGCGGACCAGAAAAAAAAGTTTAAAAATGGTTAAGACTTAAAAGGATACTGTCATGGGAAATTTTTTTTTTCCAAAACGCATCAGTTAATAGTGCTGCTCCAGCAGAATTCTGCAATGAAATCCATTTCTCAAAAGAGCAATTTCCCAGCTGCCCTAAGTCATGTGACTTGTGCTCTGATAAACGTCAATCACTCTTTACTGCTGTACTGCAAGATGGAGTGATATCCCCCCCTCCCTTTTCACCCCAGCAGCCAAACAAAAGAACAATGGGAAGGTAACCAGATAACAGCTCCCTAACACAAGATAACAGCTGCCTGGTAGATATAAGAACAACACTCAATAGTAAAAACCCATGTCCCACTGAGACACATTCAGTTACATTGAGAAGGAAAAACAGCAGCCTGCCAGAAAGCATTTCTCTCCTAAAGTGCAGGCACAAGTCACATGACCAGGGGCAGCTGGGAAATTGACAAAATGTCTAGCCCCATGTCAGATTTCAAAATTGATTATAAAGAAATTTGTTTGTTCTTTTGAGAAATGGATTTACACTATTAACTGATGCGTTTTGAAAAAAAAACATGTTTTCCGATGACAGTATCCCTTTAAGAACAGCAAGGGGCAGATTTATTGAGGGTTGAAGAAGATTCGAGGGAATTTTCGAAGAAAAAAAATTCGAAATTCAAAGTAACTTTTTGGATACTTCGACCATCGAATAGGATACTACAACATCAAATTTACTTCGCATTCGATTCGAAGTAAAATAGTTGGAATATTCGACCATTCGATAAAGTACTGTCGCTTTAAAAAAACTTTGACTTAAATACTTTGCCAAATTAAACCTGCCGAAGTGCTATGTTAGCCAATGGGGACCTTCTACAGCATTTTTCTACGTTTTTTGAAGTCGAAGTAAAATCGTTCAATCGTACGATAAAATCGTTCGAATCATTCGACTCGAAGAATTTAATCGTTCAATCAAACGATTTTACTTAGACCGCAGAATACCCAAATTTGATGAAAAAAGTTTGAATTTGATATTCGAATTTGAAGTATTTCAAGTCGAATTTCCAAGTATTTTTTACTTTGAAATTCAACCCTTGATAAATCTGCCCCCAAATGTGAAATTGAGGTTTTCCTGTACTTCTTCTGGGAGTGTCTGCCATAGGGTTGCCACCTATCTTGTTCTCAAATCAATGGTTTAAAATCAATGTATATGTATATATATATATATATATATATATATATATATATATATATATATATATATATATATATATATTTATATTTATATATAAATTTGTGCGTTTTACCCCCATTGTATTGAACCTCCAGATTTACACATTCCTGAGAAGTTTAACTGTGGAAAACTCAATCCAGTATAATTAATGTCACTTTTACTTCACTACCAGTTGTGTACATCTGCTGAGTTTGGGGGGCATTAGACCCCACCAACCCAGCAAGTTTTCACATTTCACCATCTGTTCCAAATAAAAAGAAATATTTAAGATATATTAATCAAAGGATAAAAATGTTCTATTGTGTGAAGTATTGCTTCACGCTGTGTCATTATATGGTGCTGTTTCATGAATCCCTGGCATATTAAATCAGACGCAGAATATGATCTTGATTTTTTTTTTTTTTTGCTGCAAAGAAATTAAAACAAAAATTTGCCGGACAAAAGGTGATCACTTTTATAAATAGTTGTTGTCATTGTAGCAAAAGTATTTTCTTTTTGAAGTTATTTAACACAACAGGTGAAATCATAAAGAGAACCAGTACTGAAACTATTGCTAGTACTGCTTGCAAAGTATTTATAGTATTTTGCTGCTTTCTTCAGTCACTACGGCCCTATATGTTAATATTCACTCGACCTCACCTTTCTTCTCTGATGAAATGAGGATAAAGTGGACTCTATAGTATTTCTAATAACAGACAGCTTGACAGCTTCACACCTTTCATAAATATAGCCCTAATGGTTCCACTACTTCTTACCTCTGAAATTCTTTTAGTTTCCTTGACTTACTTCTCTATTGCCCCTAATTATTTTTCATACATTTTATAAACTATATAGAAATATTGACTTTAGCCCAAGTTCCAGTTTAAGTTGTAATTCCCAGCATGCTTCATGTTATTTTGGATGAAAGATGTGTGCCATTCCTTAACTATATGGAAACGGACGGTCAGCCTGGTAATTCCCTTTCTTTATGGAGTCATTTTACCCTTCCATTGACCCTTTGCCTCTGAATTTCATGATAAATGAAAACATTTACTAAAAGCACCATGTTCCAGTGACAAAAATAACTTAATCTAGTATTTTTTTATATTGGAAAACAACAAGATCATCTCTGTCTGCCATATAATTTACTACCTTCATAGAAATCACCACATTTTTTATCCCTAAAGGTCTGGAAAGGTGATTTAAATGGCCTTTTCACCTCCGTAAAGATGGACAGGAGGCAGACTACATTATAATGTGCAGCATGTATCCTTTATAAACACTATATCATACAGAGGTGAGCTAGTGCATTTATCCTGCAGGTCAGGACCTACAAAGCTCTCTGGATGAGTATTTGAAAGACTCTAAAGACCCTGCCAGCCTCTTCGCAAGCACTGAAAGCCAAAAGCAGTAGCCTATTAAAGGCATTTGGATGGAACAAATCAAAATAGACAAAATAAATGGGGACACATTTTGGCTTCAATTGCAATTACTGCAATTTTGTGACCAAAGTGTTGTCAAAATCAAAGTTATATTTCTTTTCTTCACTTTGTTTAAATTGCTTTTTTTCTTCTCAATTTAATTCCAACCATGTATTTATTGGAGAAACTAACCAGCATTTTTCTGCTCTTTTCTAACCAGGCTGGATCCAAAACTTTTTTTCATGGGTATTTTAAAAAACTCTGCATAATTTACAATGTTTAATATTATGAACCCCAGAAAAATTATTAGAGTAATTAAGTAGTTATGGTGTCTGTTTGTATTTAGATTCATCATCTATTATAAGATTAGTCATCTAGTATAAATCTATTTTATCAAGAATGCATTTTACAAATATTATCCAGGGTGAATTCAATAAAAACGAGTTTAGATAAGTTACTGCAATTAAGTTACAATATGCTCAAAATGTACAAAACTACATTCATTACAGAGATACAATCACCGTAGCTCCCAACTGTCCTGTTTTTTGCAGGACAGGCCCAATTTTGACAGCTTAGCCCACAGATTGTTACTGAAATGCCCAGAATATTTAGCACCTGCACCTAGATACATTTGTAACTATTTAAGATAAGCAAAGATACAATTATAAGATAAACAGGTCTCTTGGGAGAAATGAGACTTTCTGCTTAAAGGGCAGTTCACCTTCATTATCAAAACTGTAATAACACATAAAACATTAGCCTAAAACCCCCAGGAATGTGTTCAAACTTTCCATAACCTACCAAATTTTAGAAAATGGGCATGGTATTTAGGGGGTGTGGACACAAAATAGTCATGGTCAAAATGTTGCCTCAAGCAGCAGAACTTTTTGTCCCTCTTTCTGATTTTCAAATGTTGGGAGGTTTGCAATTACACCTATACATGGGGGTTCTTCTGTATGTTTGTTGAAAACTACGATCATTCTTTTTATCTGGCCAAACACCCAAACATATCAAGCACAGTTGTAAAATATTTTTTGACTGTTTTTGTAAAATGCTCAGATTACCATTGTATTAGCCCTCCAAAGAGACAAAAAGCTGTATTTTAGTTAATTCCAGTATTGTATACATGGAAATTGTCCCTTCTGCAGTGGAAACTGAAGCACTTGTTCCCAAAAATAATATCCAGGGCTGGAACTAGGGAAAGGCGGAAGAGGCATGTCCTTAAGGTGCAACAGTGAGGAGGTGCCAGGCCCCTAGACACATATCTCTTTATCCTCCTCCAGCTCCACCCCTGCACATCAGGATCAGGAGTTTCTGAACAGGGAGCGGCAGTGGTGGGGGGGGGAGAAGAGTTGTTGGGTTTGGAGCAGGGCTTTTCTTAAAGAGGAATAATCACGAAAATAAAACAATTTATATAAACTATATATAAAAAATATACTTAAATACTAAAGTTACTAAATATAATCAATTAAAAATTGTACTGTACTGTTTCTGAAATAATCAGGTCTGATTTTAATCTAATCTGCTAGATCTACTATATCTTTTGGGGAGCTCATTTGCCTAGCAAATATATTGTACTAACTCCAGCACACACAAAATCTAACATAATAACCGACTTTGGCAAAAATCCTACATGTAGAGGGACAGGATTTCTGGTGATTTTAAAATTGTAAGCTCTAATACATCTTCTGGGCAAATGGAGAGGTGGTATTAGTGGTATTAGTACTAACTACCAAACAAAATCTCACTAGTCTAGTGCTTCCTCCAAGCTTTCAAGATTATGATTTAAAGGGATACTGTCATGGGAAAAAAAATACTTAATAGTGCTGCTCCAGCAGAATTCTCAAACGAGCAAACAGATTTTTTTATATTCATTTGTGAAATCTGACATGGGGCTAGACATATTGTCAATTTCCCAGCTGCCCCAAGTCATGTGACTTGTTCTCTGATAAACTTCAATAACTCTTTACTGCTGTACTGCAAGTTGGAGTGATATCACCCCCTCCTTTTTTCTCCCCAGTAGACAAACAAAAGAACAATGGGAAGGTAACCAGATAGCAGCTCCCTAACAGAAGATAACAGCTGCCTGGTGGATCTAAGAACAGCACTCAATAGTAAAAACCCATGTCCCACTGAGACACATTCAGTTACATTGAGAAGGAAAAACAGCAGCCTGCCAGAAAGCATTTCTCTCCTAAAGTGCAGGCACAAGTCACATGACTGGGGGCAGCTGCGAAATCGACAAAATGTCTAGCCCCATGTCAGATTTCAAAACTGAATATAAAAAAATCTGTTTGCTCTTTTGAGAAATGGATTTCAGTGCAGAATTCTCCTGGAGTAGCACTATTAACTGATGTGTTTTGGAAAAAAAACATGTTTTCCAGGATCCCTTTAAGGGCTTTCTGAACTATGGATAGTCTTCTTCTTTTTAGTGGTCACATTAAACTGGATTTATTAGTAGGATTATTAGCATTTAATAGTAGGCATTCCACTCAACAGTTCAATGTAAACTGCCAAATTTCTCAGAGAAGCATTTTAAATTAACATCAATTCATTTATTTTGGTTTAGATCCCTTTGAGAAGCTTTATAGTAACTTTTTTTTAGACAGGAACAACCATTTTCCCATAGCCCTATCAACTTTTCATGTGCTTTGAATGGGATTCTAGATGAAGAATTTTTATAAGAGTTCCTTGCTTAAATTTAAGCTGCTGTAACCAGAAGGGGGTTCATGTTAATGATAATTTGCCTGTGGTTCAGCTCAATATGTGACCAGTTTCTACTAATAGAGTGAGATATGTTAACAAGCAGCCGCTAGAATGTTTGCTAGTTTTTGCCGCTGGGTGAATGCCTATAAGTAGTAAAGCCTTGTTACTCCACATAGCAATAAACAGCAGAAAACAACCAACTGCAAATTTCTCCACTAATATAAGGAACATTTGCCCAAGGGCAATAGCCTATGTCAACATATTTGCTTTTTAACACGTGACCCCGCAAAATGCTTAGAAACAGTGTTTAGTGATGTAGTCAGTTATGTTTGATGGTTGGTGATCAATACGATAATCTTGCAGCGTGCACTCAACGGATCAGTAGACAGCGATGAATTTTAAAACAGCTTCATTTTACTGAACAATCATCCTAACGCGTTTCGTGTGATCCCACATGTACTTAAAGGCAGTGCCCTAAGAGTCTCCCTAAGATGCGTGTTTAGGGCATCGCACCTCGACCAGAGACCCAAAGTTGTGAGTAACCTGTACATCATGAATGCATATTGAACGTGGAAGTTTAAGCGACAGGTCCGGGGCATTTGCACTCGGACCCACTCAGGGAAAGGGTGAGCGCTGCAGGAGTTACGCCTGCATTTTATATATGTGTATTTGAAGGTGGCAGGGCTTGAGTGCATCCTAATCGGTGCATTGGGAGATTTGAATTATGATGCTTAGTGATGACATGATAACATATAACATGACATGACTTGTCTATTATAAAAAATAATGAACCCCTTCTTTACCCTGTGAGGATATAGAAATCACATTATAGTTCTACCATTGTCATGGTACTCGACTGCTAATATCTGTACATTATTTTCTATACATTTTTCTCTGCATAAAACTATTTTAGCTTTCAGGTGAAGAGAATCCCTTGCAGGCTGCTTCTGTACACCATTTAGTGATCTACCATACCAAATGTCTAACATAAAATTAGTTCTAGAGAATATTTTATAATATATAAGGTTTTTCCTTTCCTGTCCACTTTGACTTTAAAATTGCTGCTTTTATATTGAGCTCGTTACAGTGCAATAAAGTTTTTTCCCCATCAAAATATTATGGAACTAACAAAGGCAGAAAAGCAATATTCCTATAGTAACCTGCCGCTCTTTGTGTCCGCAGGTAGTGGAGGACATGTTAGAGGACGAAGAGGAGGAGGATGACAAAGATGACAAGGTAATTATCCTTCTGAGCTCTTGGGTACCTGGGGTAGCAGAATTTAGGCATGACACTGTTTTCTTACAGACAGTTAAAAGGAGAAAAGAGGAAAAAAAATGAAATGTTTTAGGCCAGAAAACTGAGCAGACTGTTCATCATCTTAACAATGCTGCAGTATATGGCAAGAAGGAATAGAGGGTTATAAATCCTTTTCTTTTTAGTCCAGAGCTGGGTCAAATATTTTTTTTTCCTGTCAGGAACAAATATAATTCAGCTTGTCTAGATCTTGATAGCTCTTTCCAAGATAGCTACAGTGACAACTGTTTATGAAGGACAAAAATGTGTCCTGTCTTGTGCCTTACAAATTGGTCTGCACCTAGAACAGAAAATGCTGTAAAAAGGCTATTACGATGGTCATTTAAGAGGTAATAGACACCGCTGAAGACTAATTGTCACATTATTTTTGCTGTAAAACCAAACCTTTATGATTCAGTTCATTGCTCAGTATGGTTTCTAAAATTGCCATCAACATTATCATTGTTTAGTATGTAGTAATTTAGCCAATGTGCTGCTGCAGTTCTTCGGAACTCCAGAGGGTGATGCTCTCACAACAGATCATTGCAAATCTAAAGTTCGCATGAAAACAGGTTTTCAGAACACACCAGCCCAATGGAATGGCCCAGGCCTTTGTCAATGGAAAATATAATTGAATCCTTTAAAAATAATCATGTAATAGGCAATAGGTATTCATGACTTTTCTATTGCACCTGCCTTACGCATTGTCTCTTTTTCTTAGGAGCAGCTTCCTTTTTTAAGCAGGGTGTTTGGTATGTCAAAGAGTTTGACTTTAATTGAAAGTGGTAAAATCACTACATATCTATCGGGTTGTATAAGATTCAGCGCAACCTCTAGGTATTGTGCTTTCCGCTTCTGCTTTGGCAGGGACAAGGCACACAAGCAGGTCTGTTAAATCAAAAGATCAAAAGTGAGTGTGTTTTGCAGAGTTGATTTTTTACATATCTTTCCAGAATTATGGTGATGAGTTCAAGTCGAGCCTCAGGAAATAAAGGTGGGGAAGAGAAGGCCTCCATCTGGGAGAAGGTGGGAGTACATAACTTAGGGATCCCCGAACGGCAACTCATCAATTGCTGTTAAATTTAAATCCTAGAATTCTCTCATTACAGCCTTTTGATGTCAGTGGGATACTGAGGGTGGCAGTTTCACAGATTTGACATCCCTGATATAAGGATGGAGTAAATGTTATTTATACATTTGGTGCACCAGATCCCACTGTGTCCCTGACTGGACTGTGTGATGCACTGTGTGAGCTGTCTGATATATGGAAGCCCCAAACCCTAATTTTTAGGGTTCTGCTGAATCCAGGGGTATGGATTCAGGCAAATACCAAACCAAATCCAAACCATTCTTCTCTGCCGGAAAGCTGGCAATAGAGCAGAAATACCAGATGCGTGCACAAAGGATGCGTCTATATGGGCCGATTTTTAAAAGTAATATAGTGTTCAGATTGGGTATGGCCAGGTTCTTGGATTCTGCAGAATCTGAGATAAAAAATAGCTTGGATTCAGATAAACCCTTAACCGAATTCAGGATTCAGTGCATCCCTAATTTAATATCAAAACAAAGTTTATTCCAGCTATATATACTTAAGATATCAAACAATGGTTATCATTAGGGAGGAACTCCACAAGCGATTTCGTCGCGATCCGACACGCTGCGTGAAAACACAGCCATGCAACCGATAGAGATGGAAATGTCGGATGAAGTCGCATTGTTCATCTGTCGCAACACGACTGTCGGATGCAGACCCAGCGTGCAGCTTCTGCATCCGACAGTTGTGTCGCGTCATAAGAATGCAACACCATCTGACATTCCTGTTGCTTACCTTATTTCCGTCGCATGCCTGCGTTTTTGGATCACGCCGAAATCGCCCGTGGAATTCATCCCTTATGAATGGTAACGGTGTGAATGCTTTCCCAGTGGCTAACATGTGAGACGCTAATACATCCCGAAGTAGCCCAAAGTTTCTCCACAAGGAAACTTCGGGCAACTTTGCTTATGTTTCAAGAGCAGCAATTCACATGTAAGCTGGGGGAGCATTCAGAGGAAATTAACCATCCTGGCTAGAGGAGATTTATCATAGGCTTCTAATCTCCTGGTCTGTCTTCACCCGATTTGACGTTTTTCTTGTCACTCCATGATCAGGTGACAAAACAGCTGCACCTCCATTAAATCTGAATTGAAACCACCTGATTTTATGCATGCGGTTACTGCTCATTGTTGCTTGTTAACAAACCTACAGGATGTTCCAAATTGCCCCACGTGCCATTACCTTTAGGATTTTATCTTTGCCTTCCCACCCTCTGAATCTGGGGGCCCTGGCCACTTTTCCCTCCTATAAAACCCTGTACAGCCTCACCAGCTAATTGCAATTTAGGATTCTGTAAGTGGTTTTTCACAGCTAATGGCACATAGCAAGTTTTACATCTTTGTCCTGCAGCTGAGAACAGAGAAGAGCTACAAAATATTCATTGTAAAGGTTTTTTTTTTTAAACAAAATAAGCAAAGCATTATGTTATAAATCAGTGTTTTAACTGATAAATCCAGTTTTGTCCACATGAAACTGCCGCAAGTATATGTTGAGCTATTGGGTACTGGAAGAGTTAATTGTTTTGGATTTATCCGCTGTTCAGTTCAGCCACGGTACAGAAAAAAGGGAGAGAGAATGAGAGAGAAATACAGGCTTGTTTCCACAATTCATTGTGTCAGGATATGATAGCACTTGGATTGGTCGTCCTTGTGGGAATATGAAAACCAGAGGGAGGAAATTAGAGTGACCTTGTACCACAAAAGGAATGGATTCTGCTAGCAGGACTACTTTGCTGCACACAAGAGCACAGTGATAAAGGTCTCAAGCTGCCTCGGCTTTTTTTTTTTTTTACAATACCTGAAATCTCTTTGCTGCTACAGGAACCTTCAAAAGAAAAGAAGTTACAATTAAACTTTTGAAAAAGGGAATTGGTGATATTCATGAAAGAATGGGGGATGCTTTTCTCCTTCACAAGCTCCCTTTATTCCCTAAATCACTCCCTTAGGAATACCTCTTTCTTTCTCTTACATTTCTATTTGAGATTAACTTTTTCGTTTCCTGAAAGCTCCTACACCTAGATAATAATAATAAATGGGTGAAGATACTATTGGACAAAATGATGCTTGCCAATTAAAAGTATAAAGTAGGCATGTCTGTGTCTGATTAGATATAATGGGAGGCAATGGGATAGTCGTTTAATATAATTGCCTTTAGGGCTGAACTCCACTCTTTTGTCGGATCGTCTGGCAGCGACAAAACACAGACGACAAATTGGATGTAGTCGCAGGTGTCAAAATATAATGGGACTGAACAAAAGGTCGCAGGTACAATCTACACACGAAAAGACTGTCCAATGATGACACCGTTTTCTGTGTTCACATGTAGTTTTTATCGCCAACTTTTCGCTCAGTCCCATTATGTTTTGATGCCTGAGACTACATCTGACTTGTCGCCTGCGTTTTGTCTCCACAATCCGACAACAGAGTGGAGTTCAGCCCTAAAGGCAATTATATTAAATGACTGTCAAGGATTAGGTAGGGGGCTCTGTAGAGACTGAAGGGAAAGGGTGAGTCCTTGAGGCAGGAGCTGTATGTGCCTAGGGAACACTTATAGGGGAGGAAGGAACAGGTTGATGAGGGCAAAGAGTCAGTCTGGATCAGATGCAGAACAGGACGGAGAGGGCGAAGATCAGGGCTGGACTAGGCTGGATGAAGAGGGCGATGACTCAGGACAGGAACAGACTGGATGGTACAGGAAGGTGCGGGCGTGGATGAGAACAAACTGGGGATAGAGTGCAGAGGGAGACTAGAGCTGAAGGAGACTAGAGTGGATAGCGGGATAGGTCTGGAGAGCAGGATAGCGGGAGAGGACTGGAGCAGAGGGAAACTGGATAGCAAGATAGCAGAGGAGACTGGAGCAGGATAGCGAGAGAGAGGGAGACTGGAGCAGGATAGCGAGAGAGAGGGAGACTGGAGCAGGATAGCGAGAGAGAGGGAGACTGGAGCAGGATTGCGAGAGAGAGGGAGACTGGAGCAGGATAGCGAGAGAGAGGGAGACTGGAGCAGGATAGCGAGAGAGAGGGAGACTGGATCAGGATTGCGAGAGAGAGGGAGACTGGAGCAGGATAGCGAGAGAGAGGGAGACTGGAGCAGGATAGCAAGAGAGGGAGACTGGATCAGGATTGCGAGAGAGAGGGAGACTGGAGCAGGATAGCGAGAGAAGCAGGAAGCGGCGACGCAGGTACAAGTCAAAGACAACTGGACTTTTTAGAGTTTTCTTGAAAACATTTCACCACTCATCCGAGAGGCTTCCTCAGTTCAACTGAAGTGGTAGGTAATTCCCAGGCAAACCTTTGAGGGCAGTAAAGTCACAGATGTCCAATCACAATGGTTCTATTGCCGGGGAATTCCCTAACACTTCAGTTGAACTGAAGAAGCCACTCGGATGAGTGGTGAAACGTTTCAAGAAAACTCTAAAAAGTCCAGTTGCCTTTAACTTAATTCTACTAGCTACTGTATAGTATGGTCTGAATAAATGAGAATCTTCATAGACATGAGACAGATAATGGTTTCAACAGTAATAACATTTACAAATAACTTAAACACTACGAAAATTAGTGTATATTGGCAAATTGCTTAGACCTACAATGTTTTTCATTGGGCAAATTGCTATTTGTGGGTTTACACTCCCTTTAATGTTTCAGTCACTTTAATAGCTTATTTTTAAAATGATGAATAGAAAGTCACGTCTGTTCTGCATCTATGGCAAATTGATTCATCAACATACTGTGGCATGTGGAATCCACATGTTTACTAGCTTTGCTTAGATGTTGACAGTCAAAGGCCCTTTCTTGCACAGACTTCAACTCTGTGGGTGTTATTGTAGCTGAAATCAGTATTTGATTTATTGTCTCTGAATTTCTATCATGAGCAGATGTTCTGTTTCATTTCAAATATTGTCCAAGCCCCTTTTTTCTCCTGTATTATTGCAATGCTTGATGGATGAGTGTCTTAATAAATGGAGGTGAAGCACTGCCTCTTGCAGCCACCTGGTAGACATGTCGAGGTTTTCTAAAGGCTGTTGTCCTCAAACACTATGTGAGGGCTGATGAACGTGCGGTACTGTGTATGAATTAATGCCTTTGTATGGCACATTAAGGGTATAATATATAATGCCACACTCTAGTCATGCTAAAGTGAAACCCTCAAAGAAAAGTAGAACTTGCTATGTCATGATCTCAAACAATGTTCTTGAAACAAAGAATAGCTATGGGTTAGTTTCATCCTACAAGAACAAAACAAGCAAATAGACCTTGTATTACCATACGTACCTGATAGTATAGGTGTTTTCCACCTAAAAAGGGATGCACCAAATCCACCATTTGGGATTCAGCCACATACCGAAATCCTTTGTGAAAGATTTGGCCAAATACCAAACCGAATCTGAATCCTACTTTGCATATGTAAATTGGGTGTGGGAAAGGAAAAAGTGGGAAAAAATGTTTTACTTCCTTGTTTTGTGACAAAAAGTCACACGACTTCCCTTCCCACCCCTAATTTACATATACAAATTAGGATTCAGTTCGGCCAGGCACAAATTCAGATCCTGCTGGAAAAGGTCAAATCGTGGCTGAATCCCGAACAGAATCCTGGATTCGGTGCATCCCTTCACCGAAACAATTGTTTCCAAAAGCAATGGCTAAATCCATCTAAATAGAAATCAGTGATATTAATACAGATGTAAGATCCATTATCATGAAGCCCATTCTCTAGAGAGATACAGGATGGATTCCATTTTAATTAAATAATTGCACATTTTAAAAAAATATTTCCTTTTTTTCTGTAATATAAAACAGTACCTTTTAACTATAGAGAAAGCTAGTGCCCGAAGCTCTTCTTATTTAAATTGTTGTGCTAGCTGCGTGAGCATGCAGCAGGTGAGGGGGGTTGCAGGCAGGAGATGTTATCTGTGCCGGGCCCCTTCTAACGTAGATATAATTAATCCATATTATTTGATATTTAAATGATTTTTTAGTAGACAAAGTACAGAGATCAAAGTAATCGAAAGAACCCTTATCTGAAAAAAAGCCCAGGTCCCAAGCATTCTGAATACGTTTCAAGCTTAGTCATATATTAAATAGATATTTAATTAATGAAACTGCTTCCATTACAGTATTTTCCCAAATTCAGAAAAGGTTACAATCACTTACAATCATCTTCTTGGTACCGCTATTAATATGTTTATAAACAACCAAACGGACAGAAGCACATGCTCTGGCATCATGGGAGTGCCAAACACTTAACATCCAATAGCCTGCTGCAGAATTATGTTGTATTAAAGGAATGATAGCTTTTAAGGGATGAGGGGAAAAAAGCCTCTCTTAATTTATAACCTCGACCTTTGCTTCTAGTAGAGATGTATAGTTACATAACACAGCAAGAACTCACTCTCTGGCAGAAAGCATTAGAAATGTCAAAAAACTCACTGTGATTTGTTATCCCCTTAACAATCTTCTCTGCACACTTACACTTGAATAAGGATGGAAACATAATGCTCCCCAGTGAACTTGGCAGTTCTCAGTTGGAAGTCAACAGATTGGATGATGAATCTCAACGGAATGTTGTGGCTCTGTGCAACCCTATTAGATTCATCAAGTTTTATATGAAGTAAGGCTGCACATATAAGTGGTAAGAAATAATAAGCATCCATCTCTAGTAATAAATGTAAAATTCATCGAAAAGGTCAGCCTTATGATTTTTTTTTTTAACTCTGAGTCCTAATCCGCAAAATCGGATTTTGTGAATTTTAACGTTTTCTTTAAAATCCAAATTAAGTTGAAATGTTACCAAACTCGAATGTTTGCTTATTTATTAAAACATTTCAATCTGAAAAACTCGATCGAATAAAACCATGAAAAAAAAACTCAAATGCGTCAAATTTTGTATTCTACTCTTTTCAATGGGTCTCAAAACTCTTTGAAAATTCCAAAAACTTGCATTGAAAAAAAATCATAAACATTTTGCCATAGGGCAACTCCTATTGACTTCTACACATAGTTGTACATGAAAGTTTTTCAAATTTTTTTTAACTTAATAAATATTGAACATTCAAATTCATGAGTTTCAGCGCAAAAAACTGAATTAAACATTGGAATTCAAACACTGATAAATCAGCCCCCTTGTCAGGCTTAGCCAATGAGGTGTGACTGGCAGGTAGGAGCCTATAGTATATGCTGGATAACCTGGAGTATAACCATAAATGGCAGATGTGAGACTGGAAGCCACAATAAGGTTTTTTTCCTTAAATAGATATCTATATATCACAATTATATTTCACACAATCTAAAAATGTTTGGAATGTGATGTGTTTGAGAAAGCTTAAAGGCTATGTACCCCTTAATAATGACATTGAATATGATGTAGACAACGATATTGGTAAGCATTTTGCAAATGGTCTTATTTGATTCCATATTGGTTTCTGGGATATCTGCTTCCCTGAAATAGAACAGTGTGCAAAATTCCTATCCTCTTTACAACATATTAATGTTATTACTCTGTCATTTACTTCTCTGGAATAATAGTACAATGAGGTCAGAGGATTGTTGTATGGGATGAAAGTAAAATAAAGTTAATAGATGTGCCAAAGCCTCTCTTTAATTGAACTTGAAACATATGCTGCAGGTATGCAAATTTGTCCCAGATGTTGTGCCCTGGCCAGTGTCTGTGCTTCCTCTGATTACCACAAGGCAGCTATTAGTCCTGTAACCTTTGTACGTGAGGCTAAGTGCCGTGTTACATGCCACAAAGCTACAGCACCTGTTTTATATTCTGCAAAGACCCCTGGTAGGCTTTGCATAAGCCAGCCCATATGTTTTAACTTAGCAGATTGTTGGGTGATTATAAAAAGTGTCTTTCTTAAAAGCTAGTGCAGATATTAGTCACTTTTTCACAAGGAGAAGGCAGGTTGGTGGCTATTGATGAGATCCTTATGGGCATATTTCCAGAAGTGATCTTTGATGTGTGAAGGAATATAACTTCCCCACCCCCCCTTGGCTTTGCCTATTATATAGTTACAAAACTTCTAAGCAAGACCTTGCTAAGTGTTCCAATTTTTTTGCATTTAATGAAAAGATTATTATAGCCTTGTAATGCATGCTAAAAACGTAAGATGGGGCAATGGCTGTAATTTGTTGTTTTTGTTTTTTTAAGAAATAACAGGCTGTCATTGCATAGACACATTGATAAAAGGCTTTCATAAAGCTTGCATTAGGAGCGGGAGCAAGAGTTTTTACAGATCGGTGTATTACAGTAGATGCATATTGCAGGTGATGCCCTCCCTTTCTCATAGTTCAAGTAATAACTTGAAAATGATTTGGAACTTCACAGGTTTAAAAGATAGCGGGGAGGATAAAAAAGGGAGAAAGCTTGTAGAGCGTTGGAAGAAAAAGTGGCAACAGGGGCAGCATAAAAGCAAATCCACCATATTCCAGGTGCAATAATGAGATTAAATTAGCTTTATAATAACAGATTACTATCTCCCTAGTACCCTATAAAATTTTAGTTTGACACTCATATCTACTACTGTACTGTAGGAGAGAAGTGAACGACCAATCAGAGGCCCGACACATGCCTTGTTGCCAGTTATAGGGGTCTTTTCCCATGTGCATGTGGCAAGGTGCAGGACATTATTCTGAACTACTTCACCACCAATGATATATTTAACAGGGCTATGGAAGGGTTGTCTTTTTTTATTATTATTGGATGTCAGAAGGTGCTGCTAGTTACTCTTTAATGTACCTGACTCACATTATTAACCATGTTTCTTTCATGTCAGGTGGGCATGGACAATAAGGACTAGGCTTGGGCAAATTAGACCTATTTCGATTCGCCAAAAATTAGATGACGGCAAAAGTCTATGGGTGTTAAAAAAAAACGTTGACGCGTCGCAACATTTTGGCGAAGCTAAATGGGTCAAATTCACCCAAGCCTAGTCCTTATTGTCCATGCCCAGGCTTATGAACAGGAGGGCAGTCGTGTGACCAAATATTTTATCTATAATCATGCCGCTGAAGTAATTGTTATTGTGAATTTTATTTTGATGTTTTTATTTTATGAATGTTCTGTCTGCATTAGTTTATTTTGAAAGTAAAAGTTAAGTGACCTTTTCGTGAATCATTGCTAAAGAACAAGTGTCACTTATTTCATTTGTAACTTATTTCTGTGCTCTCACCTTGGAGTGGGTTCTTGCTACATTTTATGAATTCTAACTGGTAAAGGATTACTTTTAGGGGCAGTTTTATTAAAATGTGAGTTTAGAGTTAATACATAACAACTCATCAAGTTCTATTCATTCCTATGGGATTTTTAGAAGCATATTTAGAAGTGGGTAAAAAATAGAACTCAACATTTGATAAATTACGCTTCTAAAAATCCCATAGGAATTAATAGAACTTGGGAGAGTTTTTATGTATAAAGCGCTAAACTTTAAATAAATCTGCCCCTTAATGTAGGATTAGCAGTGGTTCTCTTGTCCATGGGCTGTTTGGGCCTACTCACGCCCCAAGGGGCATGAGTGTAGGATAAATTAAATTGAACCTGATCCTGTGGCTGTGGAAGAGGGTGGTTGATGCTGTACTGTTAATATGTGGAGATAATTAAAAGTACATGTTATAGGATCTATTAACCAAAATGCGTAGGACCTGGAGTTTTCCATAATTTGGATCTCCATACCTTAAGTCTGGTAAGGAAACCAATACCTGCACCAAATACAACGTAACTGAGATCAGATGTACTGAATTCTATCAGGTTCCTTCTCTTGCCTGAAACACCTAGGAAATAGTTGAAATTTAGCTGCAAGGGTTCACAAACATGTTGCAACAGTGAGGTGCAGCTGTGCAGCAAAGGGATTAAAGGGATCAATTAAGGAGGGAAAGCTTCCTGGTTTCTGGCCATAATAACAAATGATGTGGATATTAGTAAAATACAGTATTTGAAGGGTAAGGGTCGATACTGAAGCCATGGATTGATCAGTTGTAGTACTGTGAGATTGTTAAAGTGGACCTGTCACCCCGACACAAAAAGCTGTAAAAAAAATTAAACTTGAAATCCAATGTTTTATTAAAGCATCCATAGCTGTTGTAAGCTCATTTAAAAATCTCAGCTGTCAATCAAATATTGTGGGCTACTCCTCTATGCCTTAGGCATAGAGGCGGGGCAGACAATTACTTTCACTTTCCATTCAGCACTTCCTAGATGTCACTGCTCTCCACATATTCCCCCATTCACTTTACCATTTAATTGTGTAGCCAGGGCATGGGGATGGACATCAGGTCCCCTGTTCTGGTGCTCAAAAAAGATTCTGAGATGAGGTAAAGCTTGCCTTAATAACAGTGTCCACAAAATGGCTCCTGCCTGCTTGCTATAATTATGAATTCCCAGACTGAAGGAAGCAAGATTTAAATAATTTATATAATTTAATTGAAGTTCATTTTGCTTGACTAATGTGATAAAATAGGATTTTGAATATTTTATTTTGGGTGACTAGTCCCCTTTAAATCTGCCTAGACTTAATTTTTGATCACTGAAATACAGAAAGGAAAGTTCTAGGTGAGATAAGCAATATTCAATGTAAACAGTAACTTCAAACAAAATATAAGAGACTACTAACGGGGAATTAAAGGAACATCAAATGAAAGTTACATTTTAATTCTCCATTTCAGTATTCTGATTGGAAGGACGATGTTGTCTTTTTCATATTTAGAATTAAATTTTGTACAGAATCTGTTGTGTATTATATAACCACTTTCTTATATAATATAACCCAGTGTCCAAAACAAGCTCAGTGAAACTTTCTGTATATATTTGACTATTTTTATGTAATGTAGCTTTTGGACAAGTTGATATCATGTTGCTTATGTGGTAGTACCACAAATGTTCCATCCACGACAGAGCAAAAACCAATGTTCATATGAAGATGGCTGCCTAGTAAGGGCAGATAAAAGCACACTTGCTACATGTGAACTCAGTGCTTCTGTCTGTGTGCAGAAATGAATCATCTTGTGTAATTTAGAGGGGAATCTGTTAGAAACCGATCAGCAAAGATTGGTCAGCCTTCCAATCCAACAATGTATTCCATGTTGCTAATGGAACACACCACCTGAGGGAGTGAATTATTAGTCCTCAAAAACGATGTATGCTTTGCAGACTAGGCACTATACACAAATGTACCCCAGCAATCTGGCAGTGGATTGAAACAGAGACCAAAATATAAGATAAATTCTTATTTACATTAGAAAAAAAACTAAACTCGGGAGTGAAAGTCAGTTTGACTTCAGGTTGGAGAAAGGCAGAAAGACACAAAAATCACAAAAAAGCCAGTTCAATTTCAGTATAAGAGGAATAAAGAAAGCACATTACTTTACAGGAGACATAACCAAAGACATTTGGCAGCTTGAGCCTTGAGTCCAGAGTACTTTTACCTTCATCACTATGATTTTCTGGGGAACTTTTCCAAAAAAATATCATTGGAAGCAAAAATCAGTAATTGAATTGAGCATTAAATAATACAAAGGTACAGAATGTTTGTTTAACTAGTGAATATAAAAGACGAGGAAATGTTCCGCATTCTCCTTGAAGAATTCTTCAAATAAGCTATTTTCTTACTTGTACTAAATTTCTAGAACTGTTTGTAGCGTATGATGTGATTGATTGATTATAAGAAGAAGTTGTCTAAAGAGGTCAGTGGAGTTCTTGAGCTGTCTGAGGTCCATATCCCTGTGCTAGATGACTAGCATTGTTAGTTTGTAAAACTATTGTATAATAATAAAATAATCATAAGCAATATATACAACTACAAGAACAATCATTATCAGCACTGGGCAGTTTTTGTTGGGGTTCTTCTTCATAGAGGAAAGGATGGAAAAGAGACTGCTACTCCACACATCAATATTTCACACAATCACTACATTTTGTTTGTTTTTAAGGCTAAATTAGTTACAAAGGATAAACTGGCGCACAATGGATTGATTATGTTTAACCAGAAGTAACAGGTTCTTAAAGTGCAAAGACTAGACTATACAATACTATGGCACAGTGTTTTATGTACAGGCAGGGCCGCCATTAGAAATCACGGGGCCCCGTACAACAAAATTTTTGGGGCCCCCTGGGCCCCGCCCACACTGACGACCAAGCTCCGCCCCATATCCCGCCCACATCGCAGTTAAAAGACCACACAGACATCAGCGCTAAAAAAGTAACCCCCCCCCCACACAAGTTGTAAAAAGCTATTGATGGTCAGGGCCCCCTTATAAAAAAAATTGGGGCCCCAAAAAAAAAAAAATTAAAATTTTTTTTTTTTAAAAAACATTGGTGGCAGGGGCCCCCTGTTAAAAAAAACTTGGGGCCCCAACAAAAAAAATGTAAAAAAAACTAAAAAATAAACAAACATTGGTGGCAGGGGCCCCCTTCTAAGTTAAAAACAAATTGGGGCCCCAAAAAAAAATTTGAAAAAAAATAAATTTTTTTTTGAAAAAAAAAAAAACATTGGCGGCAGGGGCCCCCTTATAAGTTAAAAACAAATTGGGGCCCCAAAAAAAAATTTTTTTGAAAAAAAAAATTTTTTGAAAAAAAAAAATGGTGGCAGGGGCCCCCTTACAAGTTAAAAACAAATTGGGGCCCCAAAAATTTTTTTAAAAAAAAATAATTTTTTTTTGAAAAAAAAAAAAACTGGTGGCAGGGGCCCCCTTACAAGTTAAAAAAATTTGGGGCCACGAAAAAGAAAATTAATTTTTTTTTTAAAAAAAAAAACCCAAAAAAAACAATGGTGGCAAGGGGCCCCTTACGAGTTAAAAAAAAAATTGGGGCCCCAAAAACAAAAGTTTTAAAAAAAAGATTGGTGGCAGGGGCCTATAGAATATTAAAATAATACATTGGTGGCCAGGGGATTAAAAAAAAAAAAAACACAAACTGGTGTTCAGTAGAATTGAACTCATGGCTTCAGTACTTCAACTTCGCCTCCTTTCGTGACTTCGGGTCTTTTCACCGCTTCAGGACTTCAATTTCGGCTGTTTTCGTGACTTCGGGTCTTTGCGCTGCTTCAGGACTTCGGCTTCGGCTGTTTTCGTGACTTCGGGTCTTTTCGGCGCTTCGTGACTTCGGGACTTCGGCTTTTTCCGTGACTTCGGGTCTTTTCGGCGCTTCGTGACTTCGGGACTTCGGCTTTTTCCGTGACTTCGGGTCTTTTCGTCGCATCGGCTTCGGCTTTTCGGCACTTCCGCATTCGGCACTGAAGAGGCAAGACGTACGGCTCGGGCGCTCGTAAGGGGGGCCCGGATCTTCAAAAAAATGCAGCGCTGCCGGGCCCCCCTTCATGCCCGGGCCCGGTACGCTTGTCCCCCCTGTCCCCCCCTGATGGCGGCCCTGTGTACAGGTATGGGATTATTTGGATAAAATGGAGTCTATTAGAGACGGCCTTTCCACACTTTGGAGCTTTCTGGATAATGGGTTTCTGGATAACGTATCCCCTACCTGTACAATAACATGTTACAAATAAGATATACTGTAAAGATGTACAGTACAAAAAAAGTAAATACAATTAAAAGAATAAAAACACCAAGACATCCTATACATTACCTGCCATGGGGTCTCTTGTATCCCCTGAGACAAGGTTGGAAGCAGACATAGAACCCAACAGAATTGAAACCTCAAATGTATGACTGTGTCACATATGTTTGGTCTTTTAACTCCCCGTTGAGCTCCCACTCTTATTATCTATATATGAGGTAGAACTACAAAGAAATTTGTCTTTTCGATGTTACATAAAAAGGGGTTTCAAATGAAAAAAATTCGAATTTTAGGCTATTTTTTTGTGTACCTCGACTAGGGAATAATCCAAATTCATTCGAATTTTAAAAAAATTTGAATAAAGAAATTTATCATGTACTGTCTCTTTAAAAATTCGATTTCGACCATTTGCCATCTAAATCCTGCTGAATTGCTGTTTTAGTCTATGGGGGACCTCCTAGAACCTATTTTGAGTCAATTGGTGGACTTGTCTAAGTTTTTTTTGGGAAAAACTTTGAATCGAATTCAATCAAATGTGCTATTCCTTCAATTCGTATCATTCAAATTCTATTGTCTTTTTAAATTCGAATTTCTAAGTTTTTTCAATTTGAAATTCGACCCTTGATAAATATGCCTCTTAGTGTCTTTCAGTGTCGGACTGGGCCGGTGGGACACTGGGAAAAAACCCGGTGGGCCCCGCCGGCCCAGGTTTGTACCCATAGCTGCCTCTTAATGCCGTGACTTCCTTTATGGGAGGTTGTGGCAAAAATAAGTTGTGTGCGCGCGCATGCGCACAACCAAGGTGCCGTTGCATGTGTACAAGCGCCGCACACATGCGCAGACAGAAGGCGCACACGCTGGCGCAGAGGCGCGCGCACACGCTGGCGTGGCAGGGGGGCCAGAGGGGAGCCCCAATCCGCCCCTGGTGTCTTTTCTAACATAACCCCCTTGGAGGTTTATTCAGTTTGGACCGTTTAAAGATAAAATGGCTTGAATGTTGAAAATATACCTCCCATTGGCTTATATAGTAGCTCACCAAGTTTTAGCTGCTAAATCTTTTCACTGCATTTTTTTCAGATTTTCAATTGATAAATGCTGAAAATCTGAGTTTGGAAAACACAAACTAAAAAAAAATCTAAATTATGTTTTTTTCTTTAATTTTCTTTGATCACTGAGAAAATACAATTTGCCATTGGTCTTCAGTTTTTTTAAATGTAAGGTTTTGTTCAATTATCTGGTTAATAAAGCCCCACTAAACCTGGCTTAGGAGAGATCTGGGTAGAAATGTAAACAATAAACATAATCACAACAATAAATATTCAACCTTAAAATGAATCTGCTTCCTGGATGTTGGGCAGTGCTGGCCAAGCAGTAGGACAAGGGGGGGGGGGAATAGAAAGCGCATAACTCGAAAATTATATTTAAAAATGATAAGTCAAAATTTTCTAACTCATACTAGAAAGTAATATGAAAATTCTCTTCCTCTTTAAGTTAAAAAAAAAGAATATATATATATATATGTGTGTGTGCGTGTGTAAAAAGCTATATAAAAGAACTGTAGAACCAAATTCTGCTACAGATTCGAAACAAGTCACAAGCATTGGACTCACTGTATTAAATGTTATGACACTGTCTGTGTTGGAGACTTTATCAACTGTGTAATCAGTAAATGTACAGTTTGTTGGAACATGATAGGCTCTGATACATCTCTAGCAATTTGATAATGAAATGCCTTCATTGATTTTCTTACTCCATTGGTTAAGTTTTCTTGTTCTTTAAACGAAATGCCTCGGGTAGTCCAACCAGCTCCTTTCCCACTGGACTGGCCACACATGGTTTTTGAAAGTTTCATTCATTTCTCTATCTAATAGGTTCCATTAGAGAGAAATATGTCAATTCCTGCTGAACATAACACCAAATCAGATCATAATTCATACACAATTAAGACTGACAATTTCAGAACAAAGACGGAGTTATCTACTAACAGCACATGGACTGATATCTTCTAATATGTGTATAGTAGAAAAACGATTATTAAGTCTCTGCTCCCGTAGTCGTATTACAAGTGACAATTATAATTTCCATTTTTAACTCATACTGATCAGCTGAGGTTCTGTACTTAAATAGAAAAGAACGTCTGTATGGTTAATAGGGAAACTACATATTGTTTATTTTAAAGCCAGATTTAATAACTAGATGAAAACAACACAGTGTACAGTCCTGGAGTGTAGAACTGAGAGTGCAGAAGTGTATGAAAGCTTGCTGCCCCAACGGGTGATGGCAAATCTAGTAATGGGGTGGCACTGCCGCAATGTCATAATATCAGAATCTCTTTTGTAACCTTTGAGAGTAAAATTTAACAACCATTAAAAGCAATGGCACATACTAAGGAGCAGATTCATTTATATTTTAACTTAAGTTACTGTAATTCAAATTGTTTTTGAGCATAGTTGAGGTCCCCAAACTCTTATGATAATCATAAAGATTTCCACCTAGGAGGTGGAAAAACACCAAACCTCCGTCCTGGGCCGAGTGGAAATCCTCTATGGATGAGATTAAAAAAATTGAGGAAATAAGAGCAATAAGACAAGGTTCCTTTGATTCATTTATAAAGATCTGGGCCATTTGGGACTCCTATACTAAATTGCAAGCTGTACCGGGAATTTGAATTTTCTGAAATGTCCTCTGTAATAATTCCCAAAATTTCTAATGTGATTCATCTGTTGACTCATTACCTTTCCCTCCCCATACCTGCTCCTAAGGTTGATGTACTCTGATGTATCTTTTATTTTATGTAACATACTGACTTGCTTGTATTTAAGATAATCTGTGTGATACTTTCAAGGAATTATTGATGTACTCAACCTTTCCCTCTCTTCCCCTCTTGCTTTTTGTACCCCCCCCCTATTTCCCCCCTTTATTAAAATTGCAATAAAGAAAGAATTTACAAAAAAAAAAAGTATTTAGCACAAATAACTCAAATACTGTCTTAACAGTGAGTTGTAAGTGTAGGAGCAATGCCCAACTGGAGTTGCCCTAGCCAGGTGCTGATTTGCGGCTCCTTTGCACCCCAGAACTTTGTACTTATTAACTGCATAACTGCATTCAAGTCAGGAAAGCAGGTTGAATTGGTATAATTGAACAGGTATGGGACCTGCTATCCAGAATGCTCGGAACCTGGTGTTTTCCAGATAACAATCTTTCCATAATTTGGATCTTCATACCTTAATTCTACTAGAAAATCCTGCAAACAACACCAATAGGCTGGTTTTGCCTCCAATAAGGATTGATTATATGTTAGTTTGAACCAAGTACAAGCTACTGTTTTATTATGACAGTGAACCATTTTTTGGGAGTCCCACCAATATATTATTCATAATAAATTTTCACTTATTTTACGTAATTTTACGTAAATACGTAAATTTTTCTGGTCCCCTGAAAAATGTACAATGGGGGTTGTACTGTACATCATTTTTTAAAATTTGGATTTTTTGGATAAAATTAAGTCTGTATGGGAGACGGCCTCGCCATAGTTCAGAGCTTTCTGGAAAAACGAGTTTCCAAACAATGGATCCCATACCTGTACTCAGGGCCGCCATCAGGGGGGTACAGGGGGGACTGTTGTCCCGGGCCCTGGTGGTTTGGGGAGTTAAGGGGGGCCCGGCCGTGCTGCATTAACTTGCACTTACTTGCATTTACTTGCACAGCCGGGCCCCTGCATCAGAGCTCCGATGACTGGCTTCTTGTGTTCTGATTCACCATGAAATGTAAGTCCCGGTAAAGCCACATGCGGATTGGTTGGGAGAAGTTTGAACCTCCCCTCTACTTTAACCAATCACCATGCGGGTTTACCGGGACTTACATTTCACTGGCGAATCAGAGCACAAGAAACTGAAGATACCGGCATCTGAACTCCCTGGCTAAGGTACGTGCAGTTTTTTTTTTCTTTTAACTTGTGGGGGCCCTGACCAATTGTTTATTTGTTTATTTTAAATGTATGGGGGCCCTGGATAATAGTTTTTTTTAAATGTGTGGGGGGCCTTTGCTATTTTTTTTTTTTTTAAATGTGTGGGGGCCCTGACCAACTGTTTTTTTGAAATGTGTGGGGGCCTTGCTAATTGTTTTTTTTTAAATGTGTGGGGGTACTTTGCTAGTTTTTTTTTTTTAAAGATGTGTGGGGGCCCTGGCTAATTGTTGTTTTTTAAAAAAAAGTGTGGTGGCCCTGGCTATTTTTTTTTTTTAAATGTGTGGGGGCCCTGGCTCATTGTTTATTTTTAAAATGTGTGGGGGCCCTTGCTAATTGTTTTTTTTTTAAATGTGTGGGGGCCCTTTGCTAGTTTTTTTTTTTTGAAGATGTGTGGGGGCCCTGGCTAATTGTTGTTTTTTAAAAAAAAGTGTGGTGGCCCTGGCTATTTTTTTTTTTTAATTTGTGTGGGGGCCCTGGCTCATTGTATATTTTTAAAATGTGTGGGGGCCTGGCCACAAATGATTTTTTTCTTTAACCACCACCTGACACCAAAACTTGTAGGAGGGGCCTGGGCACCAAAGTTATTTTTTTAACTCGTAGGGGGGCACTTAATGTTTTAATGCCTGTGTCTTGTGTGGCCTTCATACTAAGGGAAGGGTGGCGAGGGGGGCCCAGAAAATTTTGTTGTGCGGGGCCCCGTGATTTCTGATGGCAGCCCTGCCTGTACTAGACACAAATATATAAGTTCAACCACATTGGTGAATATATTTTTATCTCTTGCATAATGAGCTCTTGTTGTTTAGCAGATACTATGGAGTGTGCTTTTTAGGCTGAGCCTCGACACATCTGTATGGTGTACAAAAAGTAAGAAACTATTTGCTTCAATTTCATCTCTGAAAAAAATAAGGGGTAAATCCTGCTGATATGTACAGAATGGTAGCGCTGCGGACGCAGCTCAGTGCAAGTGTGTGAGTGACAGACTGTTTTTTAATGCTGTTTGAAAAGTCAATGATTGGTTTAGCAGTATGGGAATCTATGTAGCATCCACTCGGTGACAAAGTGGAACGTCTCTGAAGTGTTATTGTATGTAATCTCTAACTGTCAGAAATAGAAAAGTGCAGATCATTTTCCAAGAGGGAGGGGACGCTTTCTGTTTCTGATTTTGCTTCCTTTGGAAATGGCTTGAATAGCAGCGTATTCTCAAATCCACCTTCAGCCTCCCGCACTATTGTTTCCGCTCAAGCCATTTTTTTCCCTGATAAAGTGCTTCAGAATCATATCTCCCTCTTTATTTACTGTTGCAGTGCCCCAGATATGACAGTACGTGCAGATCCAGTTGGAAATAATGAAATCTCAGGGAGAAAGGCTCACAGAGGAGGAAAAAAGACATTAGGCGATGGCAGATTTTATTCCCTGCTGTTATTGGGCTGTGAATGGGTAGATAGATTGCAAGCAGGGCTACAAAGCATTTAAGCTTTATTTACTGCACAATAAATACAAAACCGCTCAGCCAAGCGCCGGAGATGAGAGCTGTTATTTAATGGGTACTTTGTTGCCTGTGAGTGTCGCTTTCTGTGCTGTTGCCTTATTTTGTGTTTGGGGATCATGTAGCCCTGGTGACCTACTTTTGGACTGGAGGAGGGTTTCTTTCTTACTGCAAAATACAGATATCTGTCTGCAACGCTGCACCCTTTCTCTTTCATCCTTGTAACCCTCTGTGTCCTGATGGCTGTGACCTGGAAAACATGAATATTCTCTCTTACCGATGCTGTGCTTATGTCATAAGGGATTTTTTTATTCATGTTAATGTCATGAACTGAGAGAAGTACAGAGTTAGCATACAAATTGATCTCCCAATGAAATAGGTGCTGCCAGCTTATACGCAAACCCAATGAATAAAAACAAGGTTTACTAATGATACAGTGCTCCTGGGTCAGAAATAAGTGGCTGCAATATAAGTGCAACGTCTGGCTCAGGCAGATGGGAGTTGTAGTTCATCCGTACACGTAGTTTTGCATTTTGAACATCCTGAGACAGGAACTCAGTGCATTCACAGGTCAGATAGTTCCTCCCTTTGTTAATGGCAGTATAGAGAATGAAAGTTATCATTAAACGAAGGGAAAAAAAGGTTAGAGGTATCAAGCTGTGAGCGCAGAGCCTCGGCCCACTTTGATGCCCAGTGAATCTCCAGCAGGCCAATTGATCTCTCGCTGTGATGGGAATTTGATCATGAATGAAGTAGACATATTTAACAACACTGATGATTCTTCAATAAAGATCAACAGATAGTATAATCTTAGCTGATATGAAGTGTTTCGTAAATGATCAGGATATATATATATATATATATGTACAGTATACATATTTATTTTTATATATTATATATTATATTTATGTGTGTATGTCTATATATATATATATATATATATATATATATATATATATATATATATATATATATATATATATATATAAATATATACTGAACTGTATATATATATATATATATATATATATATATATATATATATATATATATATAAATGTTCATCTATATATATATATATATATATATCCTTATGGCAGCTCAATCATGGTGCTATAGACATAGACAAATTCCACATATTATGAAAAAGAAGCACTTTTGGGCGCCTATCACCCAAAAATTGTTTCCCCCACCAGAGGTGTGAGCTAATAGAGTCAAGAGTAAAACAACTGTTTTTTTTTCCAAAAAAAGCGTTAGGTCAACCCCACCAGAAGGGAGTTGGGGCAACAAAGGTGTAACTACAGAGGAAGCAGACCCTGCAGCTGGGTAGGAGGTATAAAGCTGGGCAGGAGGTATAAAGGACCCATGAGACCCTAATTCATATATCTCTAGACATTTTGGGGGACTGAAATATCTAGTTGGGGGCCCAGTTATATCTAGTTACTGCCATTACATGGCTGCCATGAGGATAGTGCCAAAGCTTTCGGTAGTTAGGTGCATGCATGTGACATTAAACGCATGCACATAACAAGCACTCATTATGAGCATTCACCTGGTGCAACTGCAGCCGATGCAGCAAAATTAACAAAAATGCACCCACGCTTCCACATATATTAGACGCAATTATGCTGAAAGTTTTCCAAGTCCAGTTGGAATCATTTCCTTTGTTTGAAGTGAGAATGATGTGTGCAGCAGAATTTTTTTCTAGATGCCAGTGTGCTGTGCCTATTGATGCAGAGCACTGGTGGAACCCTAAAGCTACTGCCTGGTCTGGAGGTGGTAATAGCTCCAGGGTTCCCCTATGCAACTGTGTTTGATTCAGAACAGGAGGGGGAAGGACTAATCAGCGTCAAGCACAACTATAGCAGAGTGTAATGAATGAGGTTTTACACACAAGGAAATTAAATGGTAAAGAGGGAGGGGGAATGTAGGGAGAGCAGTGACATCTAGGAAGTGCTGAATGGAAAGTGAAAGTAATTGCTTGCTCCGCCTCTATGCCTAAGGCATAGAGGAGGGGCAGGCAATATTTGATTGACAGCTGAGATTTTTAAATGAGTTTACAACAGCAATGGATACTTTAATAAAAAAAAGAATTTGGATTTCATGTTTAATTTTAAAAGGACTTTTATTACACAGCATTTTAGGTCTGGGTGACAGGTCCACTTTAAGGTATGGGGTTCCAAATTACGGAAAGATCCCTTATCCGCAAAACCTCTGGTCCCAAGCATTCTGGATAACAAGTCCCATATCGTAGTAATATTTGTAATATTTGTTTTCAGCAGAAAATAGAATTGACAAATTGCTGTAGAAAACGTTAACGTTTTTTTTAGTGTTAAAGGCCGATGACTTACAAATAATTCTACTGCACGTGAGTCTCAGTATTTTAAAATGGTTTTCTCTGTATCTGAATTTCATGTGATAGGATAGCATTCTTCAACTTGTTTTTCTTGCTGAATTTCTAGAGCTGGGCTCATTATAAAGATTTATTTTATAGCACTCGCCACTATGCATATGCAGTGAAACCATTGAGAATTCCAGATTCAGCCAATCGCTCATCCCTGAGTGACACCGCAGACTTGCTCGCAGTGATGCCAGATGGTTCTCCTTTGTGCCAGCGTAACCCTTCTGCCAATGGCTAGAGGGCTGCACTAATAAAAATTGTTTGAATACATGGTAATTTATTGTGTGTGTGTGCTGTATGTGAGAGGCTTTCCAGGCTGTTTGTCCTGGGTCACACGTGTTAATTTCCTACCATGGAATTGATACACTCGGTAATCATCTGTCTGATAACAAAATCAGGTGTCTGTTTACCAAACTGTAGCTGCTTTATTTGTGAATTTATTTATGTTTTTACATATACAGACGAGCATTCATAAGGACAGAACAAGTTTTATGTATGCTTGTATCATTGTACAGGTATGGGACCTGTTATCCAAAATGACTGGTACATGGGGTTTTCCATAATTGTAATAACCCTACTTTAAGTTTACTAAAATATCACTTAAAGATCAATTAAACCTAACAGTATTATTTTGCCCCCAGTAAGGATTAATTATATCCTGGTTAGTCTAAAGTACAAGGTGCTGTTTTATTATAACAGAGATAAATTAAATCTTTTTTTTTTTTTAAAGTGAATTATTTGATCTCTATGGGAGATGACTGTCCCATAATTCGGATCTTTCTGGATAACTGGTTTCCATATAATGGATCCTGGATTACGGTATTGTATTTTACACCAAGCTAATATGGCAACTGCAATCCTAAACAAATAGAGAAGGCTTCTAGAGCTGTTTACTCAGGGATGGTAAAGCATTCTGCAGGATAAATGTATTATTCTACCTTATGTACTATTGTGGCTATTCTATTGGCAATAAACTACTTTGGTAGCTTTCCTTCTCCTTTAAGTAAATGGTTCCCTTGTGCGTGATCACACTCACACTATGCCTTGCACATTATGTACTAACATAGTAGCATCCAACACAATGGTGCTCCGTGCATGACTGCATATAAGGGCATAGGCAGAATTCTGCACCCATTATGGCAACTTACCCTGTTGCCTCGTTCCTCTGCCCTTATAATGATGTATGGAAGTTCAGTGAGTCTAGTTAAATCCAATAAGGGGAATCTTCAAGACCTAACACTATTTTACATAAAACCAAAGAGTAAATTCCTTGTTGCCATTAAGAGCATAACTTAAATAAGTAATTTGCTCTACACTGATAGAGTCTAACTGGAAGTTGTAAGAAAGTAATGATAACAGGACGTCTATCATCTGGACTGAGAACATTCTGCTTTTGTGGCTAGTCCCAAGTGATATGAAATAAATGTTGGAAAAACTTTCATGTGAAAAGAAACTCTCCAAGAGTATTTTTGTATTGGCAAATTGTGTGCCTTGACCTCTTATCTCTGAGTGCTTGTCTGTAGTAACAATGACATCAAAAGATTCCAGTACCATGGGGCGAACAGGGGCACAAGGACAAATCTCTGACAAAGCTGGGATTTGTGAGAATAGGAAACCTAATTGTCGCTCACCTTTCAAGTTTACAAGTATCCTGCCGAACTTAATAATAAAAAGCTCTCCTGTTCAGAATATACGTTCATTGTTGCGCTAACTGGCAGCGGGGTTTAACTGAACGATGACCCCTTTTGTCAAGCCCAGAGTGTCTATGTTAAATTATCGGAAAAGATTTTCAAATCTGCAAATCAGACAGTGCTTCTTTTCCTTTGGTGCACTTCTATTCAGACTTCCTAGTGTCAGTAACGTGGGGTCACATAGCAGATTTCAATTTAGTATGGCTCCTGGAGGCACTAGCATTGGGATACTTGTACACAGGTTACATGGTAAAGAATTGTTCACTCTTAGGGGCAGGTTTGAGTTGTGTTTTCCATGAACATTTTTAGTTTTCAGGGTTATTTTTGAGTCAGAAATCGATTTTGTATGGGGTTTTTTTTCGAGATTTATTATACCCCGACTCTGGAAATAGCTTGAATCCAAAAATACACCATCTAAAACCTGTCGAGGTTCAAGGGCAGAGGTCCCTTAAACTATTTGAAGATGTTAATAGCCTTCATGATGTTCAAGTTTCTTTCGGGGGGTTTTTCTCGAAAACTCTATCAATTTGAGCGATTTGAGGGGTTTTTTTTCACCGAAAACCTTATCAATTCGTTTATTAACCCCAAACTCGCTGATTTGAGTTTTTTCTTAAATTAGCAACCATTTGAATTCATTCGAGGTTTAAAAAAACTCACTAAAATAACTAAATTTTGACCTTTGACAAATAACCCCTTTAATGTTGGATTCATTAACATCCATTGATACCTAGGAGAAAAAGAACAGTTTGCTTGTGTATAAAGTCACAGCATCCTACAGCTTTCATGCACAGAGACCAGACAGGTCAACAATGTACAAGCATGTTCAATGTTCCATAAACTGTGTTCATTGTATACATGTAACTAGTTAAAGTGTTAATGGTTAGTGATGATTTATAAAGGTATCACTCTTGCAACCCTATGTACTATGGCAGCAGGAACTTGAAGCAATGCTCAGTAAGGAGGAACCACACTCAGATCTTTAAAGGGATTCTGTGATGATTTTTATGGTAACATTTTTATATCTAAATTACACTGTGTACATTGTTTCTCCTACTCAATGTAGATTGAAGGAGCATGGGGCATGGAGAACATTTTAAGTAATGCAGGTGTCAAGGAGATGTTACCTGATCACCTTCCCATTGTTCAGTCCAACTTGCAGTGCAGCAGTAAAGAGTGACTGAAGTTTATCAGAGCAGTCACATGACTAAGGGCACCTGTCGGATTTCAAAATTAAATATAAAAAATCTGTTTGCTCTTTTGAAAAATGGATTCTGAATCCTGCTGGAGGATCACTATTAACTGATGCATTTTGTAAAAAAACATGTTTTCCCATGACAGAATCACTATAAAAAAACAAACCCTGCTGGATAAAAAAAGCCCAGCTGAGATAACCTGGAAGAGAAACTAGTACACTAGTGAAGTTCAGCTATAATGACTTCCAGATGTTTATAGCGAATAACTACCCTTATTTGATTTTAAGCTCTAAGTTGAGTGCTGACTTAGATGGAGCTATAAAAGTACATATCTACAGGTAGTGCCCACTTCATCAAGAGTATGTGCACTATTATGATTTCCCTTGTCTAATTCTGCAGGACCCTTAATGTGGAGCTTCCAGGCTGCTAATTACCAGGTCCCAGTCTCCCCTTAATGTGGAGCTTCCAGGCCGCTAGTTACCAGGTCCCAGTCTCCCCTCACTACATGACAGAAGGTTCCCACGTTAGCATGTATTTCATCTGGAATTACCATTACAATGTGGGTTGTTTCATAGCATCAAAAACATAACTCACTATCTTTCAAATTTATCATGTATTTTATATTTAAGGGTAACAATATGAAAATTGCCAAGACATGAGGATTACAGGATATGGGTAAAATATTAAATTGCTCTCTTCTATGTGAAATCCTATCTTTGTTGAGATATATGCATACATACATATAAATCCATACTGAGACTTTCATTTATGGGCTATTTATTTTTTGACTAAAGCCAAACTCATGTACCTGGATGGCCTAGAGATGTAGTAAGTAGAATGGGCTATGTATGTGGGAACAAGAAGACATTGGGGTATATTTATCAAACAGTGAAATCTGAGATCGCCACAAATTCTGCTACTCTCCATTCATTCCTATGGCGTTTTGAAAGGCTTATTTATCAAAGGTGTATTTTAACTTTCACCATTTATAAATACTCTTTTAAAAATCCCATAGAAATGAATGGAGAGTGGTGGTATTTCTCCCTAGCGGATTGTGGCGATATCAGACTTCACTCTTTGATAAATATACCCCAATGGCATAAGGGGGTGTGATGAAGGAAAGCATAACTGCAGAGAAGATAGAAATCAGCAGAAAATGGCACACGATTGGTAGTTCCCAGTCCTAGATAATTCATTGCATACTAGACTACACTTCTGCACACTGAGCCTTCTGCTAGATGATCAATATAATCACTTCAATGTGGCCATCTGTGTGTGACCATATTGTACAGTATCTAATTTGCTGCACTGTGGGGCTCTCATTCTGCTCACATCAGCATGTAATATACATAGCGCTGCATGAGGCTGGTGAAGTAGGACATATATACCCCCATGTAACATAATATAAAATTGCTCTTCTGAGCACTTTACATTTTACAGTAATTAGATTTTATGATATGAGCAATTTCAGTAATTTGTGTTTTAATATGTTTACATTGTAAGATTGTCTGTCTGAGTCTCCAGTTTCCTAATGGCACCCTGTGCACAAGGGCTATATTTGTATATACTGTAGGCACACGAGGGCCCCTGCCTACGGCTGCAGCTTTCAAGGGGTGTCCCTTGGGCACCTATAAAATAATATAATAAATTAAATTTTTTGTAATAAAAATTCTCCCCTTCCGCCACCGGCCGAAAACTTGCTGTGTAAATCTGGCAGTGAAGCTGGGGGTGATATGAGGTGCATTGTCGCACGCTGTGGAAGGAAGTGACATCACGTGCAACAGGAAGTGACAGCATACACAGAAAATGCATTTCTAGCGAGCTAAAATTATTTGTTCAAGAAGAATCTCAGCATTAGAAATAGGACAATTTCATCCCAGAACTTAGCACAATAAAGTGTTACAGAACATTTCCTCCTTGTGACTAATGTTCTGAAGATTAGTTTGCTCTTGTACAGATGTAAGACTCTTTTTCTTCAGCATTTTATAACCTAATGTTCTGTATTGACGAGGGAATTAAGCCAAGATCGCTTTATCAGCCTTTATAGAATGTTGTTGAGGTATTTGCCACTAGGTGACCCTTAAACATAGCAGTATATATTGACCCAGCACAAAAATCTTGCGATGTCTCTGAATTTTTAGCAGTAGACGTGGTTGAAAACAAAATCCAAGAAAATTAGGCTCAGATTATGTTAAAGTAGTATTTGAGAGTAGTCGCACATTTTTTATTTTATTGCCTTAAAACTGTGTGAATTACAGTGTCAGCATCCTTTTTGTTTATATTCTGAAATTGTTGTGATACTGTTATTGTGTATGCAATGCAGTTGTATAAATACTACACAATTTCCAGGCCTGGAATACTGGAATATATATGTATATATGTATATATTTATTTCTTAGGTTTCTGCTATATTTATAGTTAATGCATCTGGGGGACTATAAACACTAGACCTTTCATCTATACTCATATTATAATATTATGTAACATAAACAAGACAGCCAGTTTGTCTGTGCGTTGTCAAAGAAGTATTTGCAACTCAGTTTGCTATATTGTTACATAATAAGATTTTACTCCTTATTTAGTTAAAATGGGGGTTTTTAATACAAATGTGTCTCAAATTTTTAATATGATATCAAAATATGTTTTATATGTGTTATTTAAAAACTTTAGTACTTGACGCACAGTGATGATGATGATGATGATGATGTCAGCCAATTAACCTTTCTTGCCACCAAGGGTATTTATTGCTTTCATTTTGTATCTATCTGTACTTTGAGAAAGGCCTCGGAGAGGCCGAAACGTTAGTCCGTTAGCTAATAAACCATTTTTGATTTTTTAAGACCTGAGAGTGCGGACCTCTTTGTTGGATAGAAATTCTAAATATTTTGGACACTGCACCCAGGCACGTTTGCACCTGGTTACGAGAGTGCTGACTCCTCCACAGATCTCTATTTTGATATTTACTGAGTCGTGCACCCGTGTTTATTTTATACTTTTCGACATTTTTCATCTATGAAAGCTGCTACCATGTTTGGCGCTACAAGGCCACTATTGGGATTGACGTTTTTACCCCTTCTCTTTGAGGTCGGTAATGGTCTGTGTATGGGGGGTAACAGTCGGAGCCTATAACAATGGCCGACACTTTGGACGCTATGATATGTACCCACCCTTATATGACCCCCTCCGCAAGTAAAGATTACCTTTAGCGATTTCAGATGATATACAGAATAGTAAAATCCGACACCGCAGACATTGATTCAAGCTACTGAACCTTGGATACAGACCGGTATGACCCGCTGTATGGATGGCGCTACAACTAAATTGATGGCTACCGCACACAACGTGTTACAAGCTAAGAAAACTGCTCCACATATACGGGTCTGTACGACTTGCTACAGTGCTGCGTCTATACAAAGGCGCGAGAGTATTTGAAATCCTGAAGCCGGCGTTCAGTGGTGAGCCCAGTCATACATTACACTTACCGGGTCTCGGCTGTTGTTGTGCGATGGAGCTACATCTGATAGCTGCCTCCCGGTGGGGATCCGGTCGTCCACCTTTGTGGTGCGTGTGTACTGGGACGGAATTACCCCTACACTACGGGAATTGTATTATTTTTTCTTCCTCTGCACAGGATTCGACAAGTGTTAACCACTTAAGCAGCTAAGGTGTAATAAGTTAATGTCTGCAGTTGAAATAAGTTAAGTCCCGTTGCCCAGAGGTGTAAGCCACCCCATTAACCCAGATGATTATACCTACGGCTACCATATGGCTGTTTTGGACGTTATGGATATTTGGACTGAATAATATGGCCCACAAGACTTGGGGATTTCTTCACATTACTTTAGCGACTTTTGGGGTTTTTTATATATTTTTTATATATTTTTTATATATTTTGCATTTTTTATATATTTTGCATTTTTTATTTTTCTCATTTCTTTCACATTCTCCATTTTTTCATGCATTTATTGTTATTTATATTTTGAATGACATACATATCTCGATTGAGGATCTGGATATGATAATTTATATGCACATTTCTTTGAGTATATATAGCCGCTCATTATGCTCATTGTGATATATTGAAAACACGGGCAGCGGTAATATTTTTAATCTAAGGGGTTATTTTACACGTATTGGTGACATATGAGAGAGTTAGTACACACTTTCACTTGTGGGATGATGGGTGATCTTACAGGCACTGATCTATTTAATACATCATTGACATACTATCGATGGGTTAATGTTAGAAGTATATTGACACACAGGGAAGGGGAGGTTGGTGCTGCATAAATTAGCACATAACAAGGACACCTGACCTGCTTTTGGGACTGCATCCACTATGTATATATTTATTTCTTAGGTTTCTGCTATATTTATAGTTAATGCATCTGGGGGACTATAAACACTAGACCTTTCATCTATACTCATATTATAATATTATGTAACATAAACAAGACAGCCAGTTTGTCTGTGCGTTGTCAAAGAAGTATTTGCAACTCAGTTTGCTATATTGTTACATAATAAGATTTACTCCTTATTTAGTTAAAATGGGGGTTTTTAATACAAATGTGTCTCAAATTTTTAATATGATATCAAAATATGTTTTATATGTGTTATTTAAAAACTTTAGTACTTGACGCACAGTGATGATGATGATGATGATGTCAGCCAATTAACCTTTCTTGCCACCAAGGGTATTTATTGCTTTCATTTTGTATCTATCTGTACTTTGAGAAAGGCCTCGGAGAGGCCGAAACGTTAGTCCGTTAGCTAATAAACCATTTTTGATTTTTTAAGACCTGAGAGTGCGGACCTCTTTGTTGGATAGAAATTCTAAATATTTTGGACACTGCACCCAGGCACGTTTGCACCTGGTTACGAGAGTGCTGACTCCTCCACAGATCTCTATTTTGATATTTACTGAGTCGTGCACCCGTGTTTATTTTATACTTTTCGACATTTTTCATCTATGAAAGCTGCTACCATGTTTGGCGCTACAAGGCCACTATTGGGATTGACGTTTTTACCCCTTCTCTTTGAGGTCGGTAATGGTCTGTGTATGGGGGGTAACAGTCGGAGCCTATAACAATGGCCGACACTTTGGACGCTATGATATGTACCCACCCTTATATGACCCCCTCCGCAAGTAAAGATTACCTTTAGCGATTTCAGATGATATACAGAATAGTAAAATCCGACACCGCAGACATTGATTCAAGCTACTGAACCTTGGATACAGACCGGTATGACCCGCTGTATGGATGGCGCTACAACTAAATTGATGGCTACCGCACACAACGTGTTACAAGCTAAGAAAACTGCTCCACATATACGGGTCTGTACGACTTGCTACAGTGCTGCGTCTATACAAAGGCGCGAGAGTATTTGAAATCCTGAAGCCGGCGTTCAGTGGTGAGCCCAGTCATACATTACACTTACCGGGTCTCGGCTGTTGTTGTGCGATGGAGCTACATCTGATAGCTGCCTCCCGGTGGGGATCCGGTCGTCCACCTTTGTGGTGCGTGTGTACTGGGACGGAATTACCCCTACACTACGGGAATTGTATTATTTTTTCTTCCTCTGCACAGGATTCGACAAGTGTTAACCACTTAAGCAGCTAAGGTGTAATAAGTTAATGTCTGCAGTTGAAATAAGTTAAGTCCCGTTGCCCAGAGGTGTAAGCCACCCCATTAAATAACACATATAAAACACATATATATATATATATATATATATATTTACACACAGCTTACATGTTGTGCCGGCTTCATAAAGCCACATTGTAAAATGCAAGTACAGTATTATCTAGAATGCTTGATAAGGGATCTTTCTGTTCTTTCAATCTCTTTACGTTAAGGGTAAGTCCACACTGGGTGTTTTGGGGAGATTTGGTCGCCTGGCGACTAATCGCCTCGTCATTGCGGTGACCAATCTCCCTAAACGCCTTCCCTGACTCTGCTCCAGCTTAAAATGAAAAACCGCCGGTGCTAATCACACGCGGCGGTTAATTTTCCGAAGTCACCCGAAGTTGCCTCACGAGGAAATTTCGGGCGACTTGGGAAAACGAATTGCCGCGTGTGATTAGCGCCGGCTTTTTTTCATTTTAGCCGGCAAAGAGTGAGTGAAGGCGTTTGGGGAGATTGGTCGCCACAAAAACGAGGCGATTAGTCGCCAGGCGTCCAAATCTCCTCAAAACGCCCAGCGTGGCCTGACCCGAAGTCTGTTAGAAAATGTAAATATTATAAACCCAGTAGGATTACATTGCCACCAATATGGCAAGCTTAGTTACCATCAAGTAAAAGATACTGTTTTATTATTATACAGAAAAATTTAATTGGAATGGACTCTCGGGCAGATGACCTTCCTGTAATTTTGAGTTTCGGGATAATGGGTTTCCAAGAAAAAGAATCCCATAGCTTACACCTGTACAATATCCATTATCATTTTTAGGAAGTGCTGATACAAACAAATACCAGCTCATATACAAATGAAAGATGTGTCAAACAGAAAGAACTGAATTCAGTCTGATCTTATTTTATTTTGCACATATGGTGCTTCTATTTTTATCCAACATTCCCCTCCTTTGCTTTGATGCCAAAATTCCACTGCATTTTCATTAGAAAGCATTCTTTTTAAAGTGTCAAGGTGTATATCAGTCAAATATTTCCTTTACATTTGGCCCTCCCACATTCATCCAATTCTTTTATTAGAAAAGAGAAGCCGACAATTCTTGGCTAAATATGACACATTTATCACCTCAAGGATCACAAGACATCTATCCTGTTTTCGAACCATTAGCCATATATAGTTCTCAACAATACGGGGAAGGGAATCAAAAAACCTGACCTAAAGAAACCCTTATGCTCATCCTGAATCTATTTACAGCATAAAAGTGAACTGATGTTCCCATATACACATGTGCATTGACAAAACAGTTAGTACTAGTTCTAAAAAGGACAATTGCCCTGATCTATCCCAACAAGCCACATCATAGATGCACTTGATCTACCTGAAACACATCCAAATTCTGTTTCGCCCACCCATCTTGAGATTTACTTGGACTATCCCATCTACAACGCTGAAGGTCAGAACCATTTGGAGGAATGTAGGTTACATAGAAACTGAAGCATACAGGTGTTGTAATGTAGCACACTAACACGTTCACATAATTACACAACTGATGATTCAGGATCAAGAGGAAAAATATATTTTTGTTAGTATCATGTATTTATTTTGTACTGTATATAATGATCAAATGTCCTACAATCTTACATAATGCAACTGTACGGGCCCATAAGGGTTAATCTGTCCCTATGGCTTTACCCTTTTCTCAGTTACCAGGCAAAATCCTGTGTAGCTCAGTGTTATTGGTCCAGAGGTGTAATGACCACTTCCTGCTAAAAAATTAAGGATTGCACACTCAGTCTTAAAGATACAAAAATAATTTTATTAGACACTTACATAATAGCAGGTCGCCCTACGCGTTTCGACCACATAAGAGGTCTTCATCAGGGGCCAAATATTGTACAATTACAAAAAGTATAAAAAGGCAGAACGATTGTAAGCAGTTGACAGTTTAAATACCTTTTAGAAACTCGTATCTGTCCCATTACCGCATGTATTTCGGCGTGTGACGTAATTTCCGCCGTGTGTAGGATAATGACAGGAAGTATGCGTCTATATTACCCAGTGGAACGCACTTGCGTTCCATTCAAATTTGTCGCATGCGTGTAGCTTCCTGCTACACTGCACTATAGTGTGTGTAAGGAGTGGCCTCTTCCTCTTTGGCCTCTGGATGGTGATCCAGCTGGGTGTGCTCGGGGGTGCCTGGGTACAGCTAGGCCCATGTGCTCTGGACAGAAGAAGTTGGGGACCAGAAAACCTGTGTATGAGGTTTAGCTATAGTATGGCAGACTTGTAATAGTTTCTAGGAGAGAAAGGTAGATAGGGTAAAGAGGAAGAGCAGTTGAAGCTCCAACAAGGATTTGCAGCAGGGATTAGCTTCCCAGAGGCTCTGTGTGTTGCCTTCAGTGCAGGGACCTCAGTGAAGAGGGTGTTAGGTTAGCTGTCAGCTTCCTGAACAGTGCACTGGATGGGAATGGCATACTGAATACTGCAGTTGCCTATTACCTGATGTGACTGTGTGTCATGTGCTAACACCTCATCTGTGTACGTGAGTAAACCTGGGATATTGTCTTCAGACTAACAAACAGTTTCTTGTTTGCATCATAAGAACCTCCTGGTGCCCAATCATTTTAAATGTTTTGTATGCACAGTAGCCTGAGTGTTGTAGTTGCACTACACCTTAGAGGGAATGCTTCCACTTAGCGACGGCCCTGATCCTTAAGTGTGAGTCCAAATGTAACCATGCTCTGCTCACTAGCTGGAAAGTGTCTGTGGTGTGGATAGCCCAGATTATGGTTACACAACCTTCAATTTCTCAAGTCTTTATACATGAAAAGTCCAATATGCAGTACACGTATGGGATCTATTATCCAGAAACCCATTATCCAGAAAGCTCAGAATTACAGGAAGGCCAACTCCCATAAACTTCATTTTAAGCCACTAATTCAAATAATAAACCAGTAGCTTGTATTTGATTCCAACTAAAATATAATTAATCCTTATTGGAGTCAAAACAATCCAATTGGGTTTAATTAACATTTAAATGTCTTTTTAGTAGATTTAAGGTATGGAGATCCAAACTATGGAAGGTCCCTTATATGGAAAACCCCAAGTCCCGAGCATTCTGGATAACTGTAGATGAAAAATAGCTGGTGGGGAAAGCTTTAAAAAGATATTTCCATCTCAAACTTCTAGAGGATTATAAAAAGAATCCTGAACATGCCCTGTTATGTCACCCCAATGTCTTCTGTAAGCAAAATATTTCCATTTTAAATTATATACTACATGCCAAGGACATTGTTTTATTTTGTAGACCTATGCAAATGACTATACAAATAAAATTTGTGCTTTGCATTGTATAGTAAAACTGTGTGTTGGTTTGTGTAGAAATCCATTTCATATTCAAAGTATTGCAGCATTGCGGCCAGTTGTGTCAGTGATGATTTCCAGACCTCTTAGCAGTCTGAGCCATATAAATGAATAAATTGACTCCAGTCATCATCCCATATTGGTTTGGAAAGGAAATACCAGTAGTGTTTGAAGGATGGATTAACGTTCTTGGTTGGCTGATGTTGGTTCCTATCTTCCATTTGCTAACAGCACAGTGCTGGGGAAAAAACACAGTTGTACTGTATCATGGATTATTTTAACTACAAATCTTTTGTACAGGAAATAAAAAACAGATAATAGTTTATGGGACATGTGGAATTAGTTAAGGCAAAGCTGGACCTTCTGTTTCATTCCTGGGCTCTTTTTCCTTGTTTGTCTTGGAATAAATCAGAAAATTATCTTTCACTTTTAAACAATTTGTGAAACCTCTTGTAAATTGCAAGCATCACCCCCAGGAGATCGATATAAAGGTTAACTAAAGGGGCAGTGGCAAACCTACTCCACAGATGAAGTATATCATATTGTAGTTTTAACAAATGACAAAAACACAAAAGTGAAAGTCTCATCTATAAATATGTCACAGGGTACAGCTATAATGTGCCACACTCTTATTTCATATTGGTATTTGGGATATTTTGCCTTAGTGTCATTGTAGCAGTTCAAGCAGCGACCAGTCAACCCTACACAATCCAACACAGATTATTTTTTTACACTTGTGTGGCATTAGCTGTTCTGTAGACCAAAAAGGTTCATAAAAGCAATCCATCTATACATTTATCTAAGGTTTCAAACAAAAACAGTCATTCTCTTTTTCACATTACCTTTTAGGATTGTGAGAAGAAAGGGTTTATGAATAAACTCTATGCCATCCAAGAGGTGTGTGTGAGTGTCCAGAATGTTCTTGATGAAGTTGCCTCCATTGGCGAACGGATAAAAAAGTGAGTGCCTTTGTCTCCTATTTGTGCATTATACTGTATGATATTTAGCTTCCATATCTGCTATAACGGGAATCCCCAACCTTGTGAACATCATTCAATTGTCAAAATTGTCACGAACATGAAAAATTTCCAGGGGGGTGCCAAGTAAGTACTATGATGGGCTATTTGGCAGCCTTTATGTGGACTAGCCGACTACATGCAACCAAAAGTTGCATCCAAGCCAGTCATTCAAAAATAACCACCTGTTTTGATGCCAAGGGAGCAATATCCAAAGGGTTGGTGAGCAACACTGGTTGGGGACCACTGTATTAAAATAATATTGACTTCACCACCCCAAGAGTGAAGTTGTTGTGATGCCTTAGAAGCACACTGGAGAAAAATGATAATGCAAGAAAGGAAGACTGAGGGACTGATTTACTAACAACTGCTACATTACAGTTATTATTTAGCAACGTTTTTTTATTTTTATTTTTTAAATTGGAGCATTATGATCCCAAAAACTCAAATGTACGATATTTATAAAGTGCAAAAATTCAAATGTAAAACTTCCAAAAGCTGCCGTGTTCATGTAAAAGCGAATTGGAGCTTCTAATCTTTTGGACCCATTAAAAATGATAAATAGCGTACAAATTAAAAGTATTCAAGTTATTTTTCACAATTTTGTTCTATCAAACTTTTTCTAATCAGAATTTTAAAAGTAGGGTTTTTTCTGAAGTAGAGAAACCTCTAATGCTACACAAATTAGAATTTTTTATAAATAAACTCAGAAGTGTTGTACATGATTGAGAAAGAGGGAGGGATTGATCAATGCACAAATACTTGATTACTTATAAGACAGAGGACTAGTGTGCATTGATCAATCTCCCTCTTTTTTGTGTGCTTGTAGTTAATTAGTAGCACTGTATTGTATATATATATTTTTACTACACCTTTGAGTGCTCCCACAACCCACCTTTTGGCATTTTTTGTATTGTAGCAGAGTTATTCTGCCGGAAGTCTAGCAGATATGCTGCAGGCCAAGATTCCATGTGGTTGTTGCATCACACACCTGTCCCTTTATATGGTGGTCCCATGCCTTTTAGGAAGTCTCTCTCTCTCTTTTAAAAGAAGCACGCATGGGAGGATTAAGCCTATGGAACCAATGTTTCTACAGTAAACCAATGTTATTCACAGTAAATAATACAGATTAAAAATCTGCAGATTCTTATAAAATGATAGCAACTAATACAAAACTGATCTTTTCATCGGATCATGTAAATTTCACCTAAGGAACATATCCATTTATCACTCAAGATTCCGCCAAAATTCTTATTCATTCTCTTATCATATCACGTCTAGACTACTGTAACTCTCTATTAATTGGCCTTCTCCTCCAGTGAGTGTCACCTCTTCAGTCCATAATGAACACTGCCGCCAGGCTTATATACCTCAGCAACCGCTCCTCCTCTCCCATGCCATTCTGCCAATCCCTACACTGGTTCCGCTACCTTTCAGAATAAAATTCAAATTAATGACCCTGACATTCAAAGCAATTCATAACTCTGCCCCACCCTACATCTCTCAACTCATCTCTATATACTCACCCAACCGCTTACTACACTCCTCTACTGACCTGCTACTCAACTCTTCTCTCATTACTTTCTCACACACTCGCATTCAAGACTTTGCAAGGACTGCACCCCTCCTCTGGAATTTTCACCCACAGTCCAACTTTTTCCCAACCTTTCGGCTTTCAAAAGATCTCTTAAAGCACACTTATTTAGAAAAGCCTACCCTCAATCTGTTTAGCTACCGATACCATATGCTACATCTCTCACCTCGCTTTTCTGATATTGTCCACTCCCACACCTAGTGTCTCATTCCCTTCCCCTTTAGATTGTAAGCTCTTTTGCACAGGGCCTTCCTCAGCTTTTGTACCGATACTGGTTGTTATGTATGTACCTAACTCTGTATGTTCTATGTATGTAACTCGTGTTATTTCTTTGTAAAAACATTTATTTTACAGAGCTGCACAATACAGTATGTTGGCACTCTAAAAATACATGTTAATAATAATAATAATAATAATCAGTTGCCTGTAACAAGTAGCGAATCAGTTTAGCTCATTCGATTAATTTATGCTTGATCTGATTTATGATACGTATTTTTATATAATTGGTTGCATCATCACAAACAGCTACAGATTGGATCCTCTATAGTACAGTGCATGCATTGTTTATATTTATAATACAATAGGATAATAAATACTCTGTAATCTTCTAAATATAGCTACCTTTTTACATCCCAGTACAAATCATTGCCTATGTCAGAGGGTTTTCAGAATACTTGGCTGATTAAGAACAATGTTTATAGGGGTTTATTCATCATTCACAAAATGTCACAATCAGAATTAGTGGTATTATTGACCTTACCTAAATATATTGCATTAGGCAGTCTAATGAAATGTAATTTGTACCAAAGATCCATTTGGTATTTGCAGTTCAGCATGTTAGTTCCCCTAAGTGAGTTAGTGTACAAAGAGCCTTGATCCATGCAGGTCATTGTCTTTAATGTTGTTGGGATACAATTTATTTGGCATCATTCATCTGTGTATTGGCTCTTGTGCAGCTCAAAAGAGATGATGAAGAGTGATACGTCTCATTTTAAAGTCCTCACTTTATTTGTTGTGTCCTTTATTAGATGTATGAGATGATTAGCGTTGTGACTCATGCTGATTTTTTACTGCAGCACTTTCAACTGGACAGTCCCATTCTTAACCTGGCTGGCGATTATTGCCCTCTGCCTTCTCACAGTAGGGCTGTATTTTATTCCGCTGAGATACATCGTCCTTGTATGGGGTACGTAAAGCATTTCTTGAACTAATGATGCTATCTGGGGATAAGTGTTTTTAAGGGGATGAGTTATATTACCAGTATTTTCAGCACTTATGATCAAGGTACTTCTTGCTGATTGAAGAAGGCAGGCAAAGTAGAATATCACTTCTCTGTAATGATTTAGGTTGTCTTCAAACAGCTGTTTTTCTTTCTTTTTACTTTGATATCATCATCATGCTAAAGACACGCCATAAAGAGCATTGCACACTCACTGTCTATTTCAGAGGGCTGGTTTCACTATTATAAATGCTCCAGACAAAGCCAAGTTCCATCTTCAACATTGTATGTGATATTGAAGGAAGGCTATGGGATTTTCATGAAACAAATATTAGAAATATGAAAGCATTTTAATTTTTCAAATATTATATATGTGGAATAGATGTTTTTCTTTAAATGAAAATTAGTTAAAGAACATTTCTTTTCTCTCCAAAATGGCAAGTTCTTCATAGGCTATCCTCTCTTATATTGTTCTTTAAACTGAATTAAAAAGTATAAAAATTTATGTCATGAATGTATTTATAACACTGGTAGAGTGTTATCCCTTAGATTACAGAGGTTATTTATTAATATCCAAATGTTAAAATTTCGAAAAATTTGAGATTTTTGCACTAGCAAACTCAAACTTATAAAGGAAAAAAAATTCGAATTTTTCAAGATTTATTATACCCCGATGCTGCAAAAAGCCTGAATCGGAAAATCCACCATCTCAGAACTGTCGAGGTCCTGTCAATGGGAGAGGCACCTATCTCAATTGGAAGTTTTTGTGGTCTGCGCTGGGTTTAGCTTGAAAATCCGATTTTTCAGGGTTTTTAGGGGAAAAAATAAAAATATTACAGCAATTTGGGGAAAAAAGGGCGAAAAAAATTGAGTGATTCATTAAAAAGCCAGACAAATTAGAGAAATTCAGGTTTTTGCTTGATTTTATTGATTTTTTCTGCAATCTGATCAAGTTTTTTAATTAATAAATAACCTAAAATCGGGCATGGGAGTTTGTAGTGTTTTTTTAAAATAAAATATGAGATAAATTCGGATTTAAGTAAATAACCCTCTTATTATTCTGTCCCTAAGGTCTGTTTGAGGTTCTAGGTAAAAAGATTCTGTTATTCTATATCACTTTTTGCTGCACACCTATCACATTATTGGGGAACTCTTTTTAGCACTGGCATCTGACAGCTGATTCCAAAAAAATATCTATTTCCGGGTTCTACTTTCTTCTATGCCATGCTGCATATTTACTAGCAACACACAGGGGCAGATTTATCAAGGTTCGAATTTAGAAGTAATGGAAGTTTTTTGAACTCCCATTTTTTGAAATTCAAATAAAAAAAGACCAACCAAAATCGCTCGTGGTCTTCTTGAATATGTCTTACTGCATGTATTATGTAGAAAGATACTATGGCAGCAGAATACTGAATTTGTGATTGCAGAGGAAACATTCTTTAGTGTCCTGTAGCCCAGAAGCACTTTATATTTAATGGTTTAATATAGTACTGACTATAACGCAATTTATGACGCACCACCCAGGCACTAAGGAGATTGAAGCAAGTGTTGGCTTACTTAATTTATTAGAAATAAAGGTCTCCACAAAGATCTCCCAGATGAGTGAGCTTCTGCCAAATCCTAGAAAGCGGGGCCAAGCTTTCCTGCTACTGGCACACAATGATTTGACAAATATATTTTCACTGCATGGACATAAAACAAAACTATCACATTATGTACTGTACATTTTACAAGTGTAATAAGACAACTCAGCATATGCCTATTGCAATGTTATTATAACACGGTGAAACACAAAATTGCACACAGCTGTGTTATGATAATTGCTTCTGTATTTCAAGAGGTTACATGGGTTACTTAGGGGATAGAGACAATCTAATTGAAATCATGGGGTGCAGCCATACATGTTACCTTTGTTTATGATTTAGCTGATCACAATGCAATAAAGTTTAAGGGGGTTATTTATCAAGCTCTGAATATCCGAACCTTGAATAATTCATAGTTTTCAGAGCAAAAAAAATGACTATGAATTTTTCTAGATTTATTAAAGTCCTATAGTCTAAAACCTCAGAATCTGAAACCCAAGCATCTAAAAGTTCTCGAGGTCCTGTATAAGTCAATGGGGAAGGTCCCAGTGTCTTCGATGATGTCCGTACTGATATCCGATGATTTCTGGGCTTCGGAGCAAAAAACAATCATAGTTTTGCCGAAAACACCGAACAATTCAGAGTTTCGGGCTATTTTTTCAGGCTTTTTTCTTCATGAATAAGGTCTATTCGGGAACTCGTAGTTGCTCGGAGTTGGATATTGGAAATACTGAGATAAATTCAGACCTTGGTAAATAACCCCCTAAGTGGCTTGTTTCTGTTATTGTACCTAGCATTTGTGTACCACTGAAATGTTGTATAGTTTTTGGGTTATGGCACATGGGGTGATGATCAGGTATTTTGTTCCATAATATGGTATTACAGTGACAAGCAAATAGAGCAAATTATTAATGTACATACATTTATACATGGGCATATATATTTATACACAGTTTTGCATTCTGTGGGGTGGAAACAGTAAAATAGAACAAAGCAGACTCATGTTCAACTGTTTTTCTTTACATTTATACAGGAATCAATAAATTTACAAAGAAAATACGGAACCCTGATATGATTGACAACAATGAAATTCTTGACTTTCTCTCCAGGGTTCCTTCAGATGTACAAGTGGTGAGTGGATTTTGCGTCAGAAACAAATAGTGCTGTACAAAGGGTGTCTTGTTGCCTGCAGTCTACTTGCCTTACAAGAAAATAATCCTGTATTTCAATATATAAGTGACATTAGTCCACACAAGTGATGTACTTTTATCCCTGTGCATAGCTTAATCCTTATTAGAAAATGTTGTGGAACAGTTCTTCTAAAGCTCAGTAACAAACTGGCCCATACTGTGTTAAAAATATTTTTCTTCATTTTTCAGTCACACAGTAATTTAATTTTTACAGATACTGGTTAGAACTGACAATGATCAATACAAGATGGCTGAAAAAGCTATGAATTATCACATTTTTATCAACTGGATATTTCCATAAAATACACAAAAGGGTTCAGATTATTAAATAACAGTGAGTAGGTTATACAGATGTTTTTCACATAGATGTCTTTGGCTATGAAATCACATATGACATATCTGAATCCATAAATACACTGGGGGGCACATTTACTAAGGGTCGAATATCGAACCCTCGAATTCGACCCTCGAAGTAAAATCCTTTGAATTTGAATATCAAATTTGAAGGATATACGCCAAATCCTACGATCGAACAATCAAAGGAAAAATCGTTCGAACAATTCGAAGGAATTTAATACATGGATAGAAGGATTTTCCTTAGATCAAAAAAACCTTAGAAAAGTAATGGGGAAGGTCCCCATTGGCTAACATTGTACCTCGGTAGGTTTAAACTACCGAAGTATGTAGTCGAAATAGTCGAACGATTTTTAGTTCGAATCGTTCGAATCAAAGTCGTAGTCGAAGGTCATAGTAGCCTATTCGATGGTCAAAGTACCCAAAAAATTACTTCGAAATTCAAAGTATATTTAATTCGAATCCTTCACTCGAGCTTAGTAAATGTGACCCTAGATCCTTATCGTTTTTTCTATCTTCTAGGATTTAGCCCATAACCAGCACACTAACAACACGCTATTAAAGAAAGATAAACCATCATATACATTCTGCTGACCAATATCCATTATAAACGTTCAGTATATTTTAGATGGACCTAATTTAAGCTACTTTCCAGTTGGTAATTTTAGCATTAAATAGTTTTCTTTCCTTCCTTTCTATTTCTAGTCTGCAATGTACCAAATCCAGAGTGTTTAGCCAAACTAAATTCAAACCTGTGTGAGTTTAAAGCTCTTAACATCTTTTAACAATAACATTTTGTTAACATATGATTTACATTTTTGTTTCAAATTTTAATTTGCAAATTAGGGTTCAGATTCAATTTGGCCAAATCTTTTGTGGAGGGTTTGGTATTTATCTGAATCCAAAAATGACATTCAGTACTAGTTGCCAAGATCAGGGACCACAACAACTACAAGGCATCAGTTTTATTTTAATTTTATATAGGACCACTCATCATCGTTAAGAGTTTGAATTGTATCATTATCATCGTTAAGAGTTTAAATTTCTACTTGGAAATTAAAATATAAAAATAAAATATGAAGATGAAATGTTATTGCAGGTTATCTTAAAATACAACCGTCTTCTCGTACTAGAAGTTTAGAAAACATCAGAAATGAACAATTGTAGGCAGAGCAGCAATGTCCCAGGGGTTGCACTTTGTTACAGTTCTTCCTATAGAATAAAATTCCATCCCCCGGACATTCACACCAGAAAATGTTCTCACCTGAATTCCCACCATTGACTTCGGCCAGCTCTAGAGTGGAGTTAAATATTAATATTTTTAGGGGCTGATTCACTATAGGTCGAATATCGAGGGTTAATTAACCCTCGATATTCGACTAGGAATTGAAATCCTTCGACTTCTAAGTCGAAGGATTTAGCGCAGAAAATTCGATCGAACGATAATTCCTTCGATTGAACGATAAAATCCTTCGAAACTAACGCTTCGAAGGATTTTAATCCAACGATTGAAGGAATATCCTTCGATCAAAAAAAGTTAGGCAAGCCTATGGGGACCTTCCCCATAGGCTAACATTGACTTCGGTAGCTTTTAGCTGCCGAACTAGGGGGTCGAAGTTTTATTTAAAGAGACAGTATTTCGACTATCGAATGGTCGAATAGTCGAACGATTTTTAGTTCGAATCCTTCGATTGGAAGTCGTAGTCGAAGGTCGAAGTAGCCCATTCGATGGTCGAAGTAGCCCAAAAAAACCTTCGAAATTCGAAGTTTTTTTACTTCGAATCCTTCACTCGAATTTAGTGAATCAGCCCCTACATGTTAGTCTACTGTTAAAAGTGTGATTCACTTTTAAGTTAACTTTTAGTATGTTATAGAATGGCTAATTAACAACTTTTCTATAGTTTACTATACTTTTTTTTATAGTTTTTGAATTTGGCTTCTTCTTCTGACTCTTTCCAGCTTTCAAATGGGGGTCACTGACCCTATCTAAAAACAAATGCTCTGTAAGGCTACAAATGTATTGTTATTGATACTTTTTATTATTATTCTTCTTTCTATTCAGGCCCTCTCCTATTCATATTCCAGACTGTTATTCAAATCAAGACATGGTCGCTAGGGTATTTTGGAACGTAGCAACCAGATTGCTAAAAATTTCAAAATGGAGGGCTGTTGAATAAAAAGCTAAATAAGTCAAAAAACACAAATAATAAAAAAATTACAACCAATTGCAAATGCTCAGAATATCACTCTCTACATCATACTAAAAGTTAAATGAAAGGTGAATGACCCCTTTAAAGAAAAAACCTTTATATAAACACATTGCTTAGTTATTTATAAGGAATTAGTTCTGTGATCAAATACCATTCATTTAGGTATAAGGGATATGAGTATATATACATATTTTATTTTATACCATTCTTTTCACCATTTTTGGCATGGAATATTTTTGATAGATTGAATTTTATTCTGTTATTAGAGGAAGCCAGAAGAGCTTGTAGATGGTAGGCTTATAGGGAGGGCAGCTATTAATTCATGATTCAAAATTACAGAAATGTGCGACAACTATATAAATCCATGACATTGGAGGATTTCTACTGCTGGTAGTTGGAGGTAGTGCTTTCCCATTTGGGTCCCTCAGGAAATTTAGTCTTATGTAGGTTATGATAATGTTTAGTGGACCGAAGCATCAGTCAAGCAAGATGTTTGATTGCACTGTCTCTTGAGATTGGAGGAGCTTATGCAGCCAAATATCCTTTTTATCTGACATTCTGATCTATCAAAGGGGTAACCTATATGTTTTGGTAATTTTGTAAATAGTTAAAAAGAAAAATCCATAACCTATACTGCTAAATTGCGAAATAAATAAAATATTAGCTATGCTCATTGATATATAAGTGCTGAAATAAGCATTGAAGCAAAATATCTAGACCATAAGATGGATTCCATTATCCACCTTGATTACATGCTTTAGTATGGGATTATAAGATAAACCTAAATATATTTACATGTATATTTATAGGATTTATCAGGGTTTGATTGAGCCAAATATTAAAAGCATGAGAGCAAATATATGCAATGACCCATAATAGGCAGCATTGTTTCTCTATCCAGTTTAAAATATCATGTGTGACTTTTTCTTCCTAAAATCAATGTATTTTTTCTGTATGACTTAAATACACCACCAGCCGCATATTGTCATTCCTGCTCATAGTTCTCCGCACAGAAACCCATAGGTTTCAGCTGGCTGTCATTTATTAGAAACAAAGCTCGTGTTTATTACTGAGGTTTGTTTTCAAACCCAATTCCCATTTTCATAAACTGTCTCTTCCTATTTAGGTCTACCTTATGCATTAACATGAAGATTGGATCTGGTTATGGTACCTTCCAATCCCTTAGATCTGTCATCTGGGCAGAAAAAAAGCAGGCCTAAAATATGCACATTATTATTATTATTATTATTATTAACTGTCCCTCCAACATCACTTTTAAGATTCAAGATGCTTTACCTATTTATTCATTTCTGACGAATGAGAATCTAACATTTTTTGGGAGATTATAAATGAATCATTTCATGCGCAGTTGAGTGTTAGAGAAAGGATTATTATATTGGGCTTCCAATATTTCCAACCTTATCAAATTAAGTTCAATGTAACCAAAAAAATGCTTCTAACTGGCATTACCCCAATACCATATACAGGTATAAGACACGTTATCCAGAAACCCATTATCCAGAAAGCTCCGAAGCCCGTCTGCCATAGACTCCATTATAATCAAATAATCCAAATTTTAAAAATTGATTTCCATTTTCTCTGTAACAATAAAACAGTGCCTTGTACCTGATCCAAACTGAGATAGAATTATTTCTTATTAAAAGTAAAACCAGAGTATTGGGTTTATTTAATGTTTACATGATTTTCTAGTAGACTTAAGGTATGAAGATCTAAATTACGGAAAGATCCATTATCCGGAAAACCCCAGGTCCCTAGAATTCTGGATATATAGAACACATTTATGAATAAGTAAAAAAAGGATTATATAATATGAAATTTAATATTTGCAATAAGCAAACTTACATTGGGTGTCTTTTAAGAATATGCTAAATGTTGCCTTACATAAATATTCTCCATGTTTTTTATGCATTACATATAGAAGGAAGTTTGTAGGGAGAAAAACTTAATATAATGTATTTTGGAAAGATAAAATATGTGGAAAGTTAAAATGGTACATTGTACAGGTATGGGACCTGTTATCCAGAATGCTCAGGACCTGGGATTTTCTGGAAAATGGATCTTTCCATACCTTTTGGATCTTCATACCTTACGCCTACTAAAAAATCATGAAACATGAAGGGGGTTATTTACTAAACCTCAAATTTATCTGGTCGGCTTTTTGGGGCAAAAGCTAAAATTTTTCTAGGAAAAAAAAAACCTAACATTTTTCACAAAAGTATTATACCCCGATGCTGCAAAAAGCCATAATCCAAAAATCTGCCATCTCAGACCTGTTGAGATCCTGTATAAGTCAATGGGAGATGTCCCTATCCCAAATGAGAGATATAGTGGTCTGTGCTGGGTTTAGCCCGATAATCGATAAACTCTAGATTTTCGGGCAAAACCCTAAAAAATGTGAGCGTTTAGGGAAAAAATCCCAAAAAATCGTACAGTTCAGGTTTTCGCTCAATTTTATTGAGTTATTTTTATTAATAAATAAGGCAAAATCAGGGATGGGAGTTTGGTCTAGCTTTTTAAATTTAAATTATATCAATTCGGATTTCAGTAAATAACCCCTTAAATAAATGCAATAGGCTGGTTTAACCCAAAGGAAACTGAAAGAACAATCAGAATTAATTTGTTTTAAAAATCCATATGTCTCATTAATATATAAAATTATAGGACAGTTTTCCGTCTAATAAATCGATGGAAAAGAAACAGCTTTAATGTAAGCAGTATTAAATCACCTATGCGATTTGTGTGTTAAATGATATACACGTTCTTCCCTTTAATACTACATTTACTTTTGTATCTTTGTTATGTCTTTAAATTATAGCTGTTGGTATCCCCCATAAGGCGAACTGCCTCGAGCTCTGCTAGATTTGCAGCTTTAAAAGAAGGCTTAATGATTCCTACTCTGTAAACTGGTAATTTGTAGTTGACAAACTGAGTGACGTGTATAAGCAATAAGCAGCAATAAACATCTGGTGTTTCACTACACAAACATTTAATTGAACTGCAGCTTATTTGCATACACACAAAACTCAAGACATTTTCTAACTGTAGTTAAAGCAAAAGTCTCGTTTTCTAGCTCCACTTTCAGAGCTTCTGTAGAAAAGGGTGGGAAGAAAATGAAGGGACCTTGACTTCTTTGCTGCATAATAATGCGTTACCCACAAACACATATTTCAATGCGAAACCTGCTAATGATTGATTTGGAACGCATCCAGTTTTGCAGTCTATTAGGATAAAACCTGTTTTTTTTCCAATATATGAAAAAGAAAAGGTATTTGACATTTAGGGAATTGTCCTCGCTTTTATGCAGATGTAACAAAGTAGAATCTGCGGGCCTTTGTGTTTATCTCATCCATTTGATTATTGAGGGACTTATTGGTATACAGTATATAGCAGAAGTCTGGAATCCAAACAAGAAGATATACTTACTAAACCTTGAATTTCTGATTGACTGCTTTGGGGTAAAAACCGAAGGAAAATAAATATAATGTCTTTTGGAAAGATAAAAGATGTGAAAAGTTAAAGTGGTACATTGTACTGGTACAGTATGGGACCTGTTATCCAAAATGCTTGGGACCTGGATAATGGATCTTTCCAAAATTTGGATCATGCCTTAAGTCTACTAGAAAATCATGAAACATTAAGGGGTTATTTATTAAACCTCTAATTTATCTGGTCGGCTTTTTGGGGCAAGAACTGAAATTTTTCATGGGAAAAAAAATAAATAACATTTTTCAAAATGTACAGTATTATACCACGATGCTGCAAAAAGCCTGAATCCGAAAATCCGCCATCTCAGAACTGTCGAGGTCCTTCATAAGTCATTGGGAGAGGCACCTATCCCAAATCAAAGTTATTGTGGTTTACACTGTGTTTCGCCCGAAAATCCAACTTTTTCAGGGGTTTTGGGAAAAAACTCAAAGAAAACTAGAGCTTTTTCAGGAGAAAAGCCCCAAACAGCAGTACGATTTTGACTTTTGTTGATTTTTTCCGTGTTTTTTTACCGATACTATTAGATTGAGTTAATTTATTAATAAATAAGGCAAAATCGGGCATGGGAGTTTGGTCAAACTTTTTTTATTAGGACAATGAGATAAATTTGGATTTTAGTAAATAACTCCCCTATATCTGACTTAGTCTGTGAATGTTCTCATTCATCCAGGTCATATCCAGGTATATCTATGGAAATAAGTCAAATCAACTGGACTTGCTGTGTTTTCGCTAGTCATGCGACTGGCTTTCTCAATTCAGAATGACCTGTAGAAAAATATTTCTTGTTATATACCAGGGGGCGTGACACCTAGGGGGTTATTTATCAAAGTCCGAATTTATCTCAATATTTTATGAAAAAAAATTTGACCAAATCTGTATGGGTTTTTTTGTCTTAGTTTTATTAATACACTTTTGCGAAAAACTTTGTGTAAAAATAAATTGGAAAAACACAAATCTTTTCAGAATTTACACTGAAAACTCAGATTTTTGCCCAAAAACGTCAGATTATTGCACGAAACCCAGCACAGATCATAAAATCTTTGGGACTTCTCCCATTGACTTATATGCAACCTCGGCAGGTCTGAGATGCAAGATTTTCGGATTGGGTTGGTTTTTTTAAAATTTCGATTCTATACTAAAAAAACATGAATTTTTCGGATTTTCGGCATTTGGTAAATAACACCCCTATTGTCTGCCACATACAATTCTGTTTTAGCACCTCTCCCTGGACCTCATAGCTCCAACCATGCTAATACAATCAACCCATTACCTTCACCAGGTTGCTGACCCCATACTGGTTTTATTAAACAGATTATGCTGATTGAAGTAAGAATCCAGGGTAAATATACAGGAATATTTTTTTACAGGACATTATGAACTGAGAAATTCATTTGGATGACTAGCGAAATGTCTTCAAGGAAAAAGAAAATCCAGCAAGTCCAGTTGATTTGACTTATTATACTATAGATAAATCTGACTTTATTGTGAGAGTTTTGATCGCAATAGGTTTTAATGGGAAAAGATTCTATAAGAGCATAACTGTATTTCCTGCCACAATTTTCTCATTCAGGTTTCACATTTTCCAGTCAGTTCTTTTTTAGTTCCCAGCTGCAACTTCCACTTTTCTGAGAAGCATAGCTTTTTTTTTCTTTCCCAGGCCAAGAAACCTTTCCATTAAGAGACTGCATCCATTTGACCATCTCATGTCTGAACTTGTGTGTTTAAACAGGTGCAGTTTCATGAACTGAAACCAGATGCCAGGGATAGTCCAAGCAAGAGGAAGAAAAATAATCTTGGCTAGCCAACTCTACGCATCGCGGAGAAAGGCATCTGCTCGCAGGAGATAAAAGGAAGCCCTACAGCCTCACATGCATTTCCATTGTTTATGTTAACTTTTTCTCGTAATTTTTTATCATGATGGAGACATTTTGTAAATATTGTATAGAGACAGATAAACACTGTACAAAACGACTTTGATAAAATATGGGAGCCTGCCTTTTGCTGTGTGAATGCTTTGCCCTGGCCAGTAATGCTATGCTCAGAAGAGAATTCTTTTATCAGCATTCAGTATAATGTAGATGCTGTCTTATTATAGTAGATTGCACATGGCATTGACTGCTGGGAAATATATTGGCTTTCAGACGATGCGCATGCATGTATGCACAAGCCAAAAATATCATACCTATATATATATATATTTATAGTTGTTGACTAATAATATGCACTTTTAGAATCAGTGCCTAATAGGTCCCTTGTGTTACAAACCTTAGTTCAGGTCTCTGCTAATTACACTCTCTTTCATGACTTAATAATATAAACCACTATTCTGTCAGCTCTTCCTCTGGGTTTCCTTCAAGCTTGATGTTGGATAGCAATTATCGAAAGGTTCAGTCAGTAGAGGTAATTTTTTTAAAAAAAAAATTGCAGTGTGCAATGTCCAAAAAAGGTCGCCCTAAGCCATTTGTTTTGCTCTTTGCACACTGCCTACTGTGTCACTCAGAAGTACAAGTCAGGGATGGGCAAGACGTGCAGGAAGCAAAAGGCCCTGTCATAGGGTAGGGGGTAAGAAGTAGGCTCTCCAAAACCTCCTGATACTGTGCTCTGCTCTTCACACTGGATTTTCAATCTAGACCAATGAGCATAGTTTTTTTCTGGGGCTCAAGTACTTCATAAGTGAACAAAATGGCCCCTACTGTGTTGCATCTATGGAAAATAAACAGGGTAACACACCATACTGTAAAGGAAACACACTATATACTATATATATTTATTAAAGAGTATATTTATTAAAGAGTGAAGTTAGAGATGGCCACAGTCCACTAGCATGAAATACCGCCTCTCTCCATTCATTTCTATGGGATTTTTAAAGGCGTATGAAAGTGAACGTTCACCATTTGATAAATATGCCTTTAAAAATCCCATAGAAATGAATGGAGAGAGACAGTATTTCTTGCTAGTAGACTGTGGCCATCTCTAACTTCACTCTTATACCTTTTAGAGTCTTTGTATTTTATTGGGTATTTAGTATATATTGTGTTTCCTTTACAGTACGGTGTGTTATTCTGTTTATTTTCCATAGATGCAACATAGTACATCATTTTGTTCACTTATGAAGCACTTGAGCCCCAGAAAAAACTTGTGCTCATTGGTCTAGATTGAAAATCCAATGTGAAGAGCAGAGCACAGTATCAGGAGGTACTGGAGAGCCTAGTCCTTACCCCTTGCCCTGTTGCGGCCTGCACCACCTTACCCTTTCCTGACTTGTGCTTCTGAGTAAAACACAAATTGGGGGGGGGGGAGAGGGGGATCACTCCGTCCCCCACCCGCCCTATTTAGTTCTGCCTAATGCAGGTAGTTCTCTATTCAAGGTGCTCGCTGCATCTCTCTGCCCTCCAAAAAGGAGCACAGAGGCCCAGATATTCGGCAAAGGCAGTAGGCAGTGTGCAAAGTTTAAGGTAATATTGAAACAATGACTTGGTATAGGGCACCTGAAATTGGGCTAAAATAACTCTCCAAACTTCTTCCTATTTTTGAATGGCAGAGTCATAGGCCTAAAACACACACCCATATGTTTGGTGGCCCGGTTATCACGAGAGGAAATGGATCTATGCAAGTTATATTTTTATTAAGGCTTCATTTCTGTACATATATATGATGCAGTTAGCACTGTTATTATGTTGGGAAGCTGTAGGTGTCTGCACTTCAAAATGGAGGCAGTGGCAAAGTGCAAAAAAATTCGCCAACTGAGCACTCTTTTTGAACTTTGCACACTGCAATAAGCTTCACTAATAACCCCTATACTGTGTCACCCTCAAATGGAATAGATTCAAACCCACCTTCTTTCTCCCACAGACAGAAATAAATAACTTGTAAAGCGAAGTCTGATTCAGTTACAGAAATCATTTCTACAAGCAGCTGCAAACATATATTATATTTTGATATTTAGTCGAATTTCAATGGCGTGTTCTTGCAAGTATCAAGGTGTAGTAAGACACATTTCATTGTAATATATATATATAATCAGGAGTTACAGATAAAGTAACATCAGTGAATTACACAAAGACAACAGGTAGGGAACTATATATAAATCCATGTAAAATGATTCAGGTTGAAAAGAGTGTAAAAAGTTCTGCCAAATAAATGACATTTCTAAAACTGGGTATTTCTGATTGCATGTTATTTACCAATCTACACTGAAATTATCCAGTAAAAAGAGCTGATTTTTCTATTGGTGTGTTTTCTGTTCTGCTGCCTCGATGCTGACATTTCTGCCGTTATTTTACACCACCTCAGACTTGGCATAACTCATCAATCAATCAATTCAATGAGAAAAACTGAGAGGGGAAGAACATTTTGACACTAGATCTGGTTTAAAATGTTGAAAAAATAGAGTCCCATTTTTTAACACAGCAAAACAGAGGACATTACACGTGGCCTCAAATAGGAAATAATTATTATTGTTTTGTTGTGAACTGCAGTATTCAGGTTTTTATGTCTGGTGTATTTTAACACCATTATTTTACACATTTTCATAAATGAGTTAAGAGTAACTCCAACTATATTTGTATTAGGGATGCACTGAATCCAGGATTCAGTTTGGCCGAAGTGAATACTAATTTGCATATGCTAATTAGGGGAGGGAAGGAAATCGCATTACTTTTTGTCACAAAACAAGGAAGTAAAATGTTTTCCCTTCCCATCCCTAATTTGCATATGCAGATTCAGTTCGTATTCGGCTGTATCTTTTGTGAAGGATTCGGGGGTTCAGTGCATCCCTAATTTGTATCTCACTGTCTGTTTCTGCTACAAATTGAGGGTTCATTTATCATATTGCAATCTCTCTCTTACTTGGAATGTCTAATTCATTTTCATGCAACTGACAGCCAGTAGCGATCCTAGAGGGGGGCGGGCCCTGGTGCGTGACGCACAGCCTGGCCCCACCCCCTCCGTACGGCCGCATTGCTGACAGCGCCTTCTTACCTTGACAACGTCACTTTATCTTTTTACCTTGATAAAGATTGGAATTTCTGCAAGGTTTGTACTTCCTGTTCAGGTAGAACAATGTGATAGTACTGCATAAAAGTAATAATACGTGTATATATAATATCCTTAGTACAAAGCTGCATCTGTTAGGTACTGCCAGTGTACCTTATATAATACAACGTATTGATAAACAACTGGACACATTTCAATACAAGTATGGAACCTGTTATCCGGACTGCTCGGGACCCAGGGTTTTCTGTAATTTGGATCTTCATATTTTAAGTCTACTAGAAAATCATGTAAACATTAAACCCCAATGGGATGATTTTGCCTCCAATAAGGATTAATTATATCTTTGTTGTGATTATGTACAAGGTACTGTTTTATTATTACAGAGAAAAAGGATATCAATTTTAAAAAAGGAATGATGTCATTAAAATGGAGTCTATGGGAGACTGCCATCCCATAATTTAAAACTTTCTAGATAACAGGTTTCCAGATAACCACACCTGTACTAGGATTGCCTAAATTTTAAGTCAAATTTTAAATGACAGGTTGTAAAGGGTGAGAATGTCCATCACTAAGGGTTGGGGATCCATAAATATGTGTACTAAAGCAGAATAAAGTTGTTTCTGTTCAGCATATTTTTATTGTCATGAAGCTGCAACGCAATGCCCAGTATAACTGTATTTTCCCATTGTCTAATGGAAATATTTAGGGGTCGGATCTTCCTCTTTTTTTGCCTACTTTATTTAAAGGAGAAGGAAAGTTGTTTAGCACTTAGGGGTGCCAAATGTTAGGCACCCCCAAGTGATTGTATTAACTTACCTGAAACCCCGGGCCGGTGCTCCTATCAGCAGAAAACTGCACCAGCCCGGGGTTATTCCAGCGAGCACCACAGAGCGATCCTTTTCTGGCTTCTTCTTTCTTTTCGCAGGTGCGGCTGCCTATTTGCATTAGAGTGAAAAGCCGACCTTTAACTAAAAAGTCGGCTTTTTCATTCTACTTCGCATGCGTTGACCCTCGGAAAATTGAGCAGGAAGAGGATCGCTCCGTGGTGTTCGCTGGAATAACCCTAACATTTGGCTCCCTTAAGTGCTAAACGACTTTCCTTCTCCTTTAATGACGTGGCAATTTCAGCCTCAAAAACAGCTCCATTATTCATTGGCTGTCCCTGTAGTGTTATATTATGGGTGAGGGCTAATGTTGTGGGGGTCTGGTCATGCCTGGTGGTGAAAAAAACAGCCACTACAAGAAGGTTTTCCCTGTTAATGCTAAGATAATAAATAAAACTATGCCAGCATTGGTGTTTTCCCGTGCTAATCACAATTCAGTAGGTAATGTATGTAGGATAGGTATAACATAGATCACAGAGCAGTTGTTAAAGGGTTACTGTCATGGGAAAAAAATATTTTTTCAAAATGAATCAGTTAATAGTGCTGCTCCAGCAGAATTCTGCACTGAAATCCATTTCTCAAAAGAGTAAACAGATTTTTTTATATTCAATTTTGAAATCTGACATGGGGCTAGACATATTGTCAATTTCCCAGCTGCCACTGGTCATGTGACTTGTGCCTGCACTTTAGGAGAGAAATGCTTTCTGGCAGGCTGCTGTTTTTCCTTCTCAGTGTAACTGAATGTGTCTCAGTGAGACATGGGTTTTTACTATTGAGTGCTGTTCTTAGATCTACCAGGCAGCTGTTATCTTGTTTTAGGGAGCTGCTATCTGGTTACCTTCCCATTGTTCTTTTGTTTGGCTACTGGGGGGGGGGGGAAAGGGATGGGGTGATATCACTCCAACTTGCAGTACAGCAGTAAAGAGTGATTGAAGTTTATCAGAGCACAAGTCACATGACTTGGGGCAGCTGGGAAATTGACAATATGTCTAGCCCCATGTCAGATTTCAAAATTGAATATAAAAAAATCTGTTTGCCTTTTGAGAAATGGATTTCAGTGCAGAATTCTGCTGGAGCAGCACTATTAACTGATTCATTTTGAAAAAAATGTTTTTTCCCATGACAGTATCCCTTTAAGCAAAGTCTCATAGGAAATGGTTTTCAGATGCTGCAAAATGAGCTTATACTTCTTTCTAATAACTCTCTTTATTTTCCATCACGTGCCTGGTTTTTATTCAAATCAGACCAAACTCACTGCCAACAACATTGTATTTGAGAATGGCCTTTAAGATATATCGAGCTATGCCAAGCTTCAGGATAAATGACATCTAATGTAACCCACATAGAAACTGAATTCAACTTATGATTTGTTCTAATGTCCAGCTGAGACCTTGCCTGAGCCATAAACCTTATACCACACACCTTGTTGCATGGCCCTTGACAAGCATTAAAATGTATCATGTAGCACTTACAGAAACATTGATTTGGAATGATTTACATTTACTGTAAAATGCTTTGGGGAAATTTTTGTTTTACAAATGTGCTGCTGAATACTGTATCTCGCAATAAAGTTACACCGACACAATGTTTATATTGCTTGAAATGTTTTATAGCCTATAAGTACTTTATTTTTCATGAAAGGGGTTTCAACGTTGTAAGTGTTTGAAGACAGAAACTTGGATATTATGAAGCCATAGTCTAAGCTGAGCCTTATAGATACACGTAAAGCCATCCTCATCCTCGGTCCTTTTGCTGCACATGGAATGTTATTTTTGGGCTTCAAGTAGCAACGGGGACGAGGGGATAAAGCAAGAATGCGTTCTGTTTTCTTCCTCAAGCACAACTGGCTTTCCATTTTTTGAAGTTTGTTTTTTACATGTATTCACTTAATGCTTGTCTAATAAACAATGAAATGAGAAATGTTATGTATTTGTTTTGCACTCTGTGATGAAATAATCACAGTGTAAGTAAATTGTGTATATTGGGAATAATGTACCCCCTGTTGTTAAATATTAGAAGTCATCAACACATAAGGATCAGCAAACTGCTATTTTACAACAGGCTGTACATTGGGTTTTTTTTGGTAAATACTAAACACATTACAACGATCCATGTTATTGATCTATAGTGACCTATGATATTTCTTAGCACATTTTATAGGAAAATATTTTACAAGTTATTCAAGACTCTTGTGTATAGTGTCAGACTGGCCCACTGTGATACCAGTAAAACCCCCGGTGGGCCCAGATATCAGTGGGCCCTCTTGTTAACCCAACCATTTGTCTTGTATACCATGAAAGTTCCTTATTTTTATATGAGAAATAGAGCAAAGAATAGAGCATATTATGTAAGGAAAAGCAGTAAGGAAAATTGTTAGTATGATGTAGATCAGTGATCCCCAACCCCTTGAATGTTGCTCCTAGTGGCCTCAAAGCAGGTGCTTATTTTTAATAATTCCAGGCTTGGAATCAACTTTTGGTTGCATAAAGGTGTACTGCCAAATAGAGCCTTTTGTAGTCTGCCAGTCCACATAGGGGCCACCAATAGCCAATCGCAGCCCTTATTTGGCACCCCTAGGAACTTTTTGCATACCTGTGTTGCTCCTCATCTCTTTTTATTTTTGAATGTGGCTTACTGGTTAAAAAGGTTGGGGAGCCCTGATGTAGAGAGTGATATTCTGAGACAATATGTAGTAGGTTTTAATTTTTTATTATCTGTGTTTTTTGAGTTACTTAGCTTTTTATTCAGCAGCTCTCCAGTTGCTTGAATGCAAATGACCCTAGCAACCATGCATTGATTTGAATAAGAGGCTGGAATATGAGACGGCCTGAATAGAAAGATGAGTAATAAAACGTAGCAATAACAATACATTTGCTGCCTTACAGAGCATTTATCTTTAGATGGGGTCAGTAACCCCCATTTAAAAGCTGGAAAGTCAGAAGACAAATAATTAAAAAACTATAAAAAGGTAAATAATGAAGACCAACTGTAATGTTGCTTAGAATTGGCCATTCTATAACATACTATAAGTTAACGTAAAGGTGAACCATCCCTTAAATAGAATGAAGAAGGTGAGAGGAGAGAAAGTGAACCCCTTGCACTCCAGGCCGACACTGCTTGTTATTTAATGAGTAACTTAAAACTGGCTGAGCCAAAATGTTATGTTGACGTTGGACTCAAATATGCAGATTAGTAAGCCTACATACAGTATGTTGTCTGAAAACACTACCAAGATTGGCACCAATGAAATAATGTATGGGCTTATGATATCCACGCAAGAATTAAGGAGACTGGAGCATTTAGCGAAGCCTGGGTGCTTGTTAAATAGGTTCATATTTATAAAAGGCAACTCACAGTCAGATATTTTTTAAAACTCAATGCAAAAATATTTAGTGATCAAAATGTCAGCCTAACTGAAACAGTGATCACTTAATAAATATTTTTCATTTGCTTTTGGTCTCACTACCTATACATACAGTAAATAAATAATATATACCACATAGCAGAATGGCCTTCAATAAATCTCAACTAAATTAACTTGAGTAAAATCCAGAATGGTATGATCACATACTGTAACTAGCAGCCAGCATGGGTAAGTATTTATAAACTGAAAAAGGACAGGGCAGGCAGAAGAATCTTGGCTGTCCCCCAAAAAACTGAGCTTTCTCTGCCTTCAATAAATTGTGCAGAAATATCCCTGTTGAACTTGTTCTTCATTGTATCGTCCTTAGTACACCTTCAATCCCCAAGGATACCAACAAAAATAAATAATTTAAAGGTATAATTAACAACCAAATGGATATGTAATAAATTTGTTTCATTAACCCTTAAAAATTCTCAATTTAAAAAAACTGGCAGGCCAGGACCCCAATCAATTTTAGAACAAATTCAAAAAACAATCACTTAAGTTCTTAACGTGTGAGTTATAGTTCTCTCTTAATTACACCTTTAAATTATTTATTCAAATAAAAACAAAGCAGTTTTATAATTGAACGCAGTGCAAATCGTTTTGCAGCCAGTAGCTTCAGAGCCTCAACCCACAAAAAGATTATGGGGAATTTTAAGACTGAAGCTGGAGCTCATCACAGTGAAATTCTGCACCTCTCAATTCATTACAAAGGTTTATATAAAGACATATTTATGAAATGGCAAATATAAGATTTCATCTTTGATTAATATGGCTCTAAAAATCTCATGCAAATGAACAGAGAGTATCACCATCTTACTCTGGTGGATATATCTTGTAGGAATATTTCTAAACTAGACAGCCAACACATTTTTTTATGGACCTGCTCTTAGGACCACTCTGTATCACAACACACAAGCGGTTCAGTACGGAATCCTGCATTCTCATCAACAATCCCTAATGAAATGAGTAAATGTCAAAATTACAATGGTAAAGAAAAATTAGAAGCCTTTCATTCAGATTGCAAAGATGCACAGAAGTTAGATTCCCTTTGCATGCCCATCATTTACCTCCCCCAACGCATTGACACGTGATCATGTGCATGCTAGTTCCTGTATGTGCACCCCGGGGGTGGTCAAGTAATGATATGTGTGCTCAGGCCTGGACTGAGATTCAAAATAGGCCCTGGCATTTCAGGTACACAGAGGCCCAAACAGGCCACACAGCAGCACAAACAGCCTCCTACCAGCCCAATATATAGTGACTGTCTATGGCAACTTACAGCAGCCCCTCTGGCATTTGCCAGAACCCACAGATTGTCAGTCCGGGCCTGTGTGTGGTGGCCTGAAGACCGCAGGACCCACGAGGTGGGTGGGTTCTGGCCAACTTCTGCACAAGATTTCCGGGTCACGAGCGGGTTTTTTGTTGAGTTCCTTCTGCGACTTTACACTGCCATCTTCCTCCTCAGGCAGCCTATATTTATAGGTGCATGCATGACCAGCCCCCTTTTGGGACACCAGAGATAGACACGCTAGGCGTGGGTCTATAAATCAAGGGGACTTGCTAGGTTGGGTTCGGGTGCAGGTGGGATCGGGTGAAATTTTTGTTGACTTGCACATCTCTATTTCCTAGGGCACCAGGCCATCTTGGCCTTCCACTGCTTGCCAATTTAATGATTATAAAGTTTTATTTTAAAACCCATTCTTAAATTTTATGCACAGGCTGATACATTAGATTTAAGAAGGGGTTGGATGGCTTTTTAGCAAGGGAGGGAATACAGGGTTACGTAAGATAGTTGATAGTAGTGATTGATCCAGGTACTAGGAGTCAGGAAGAAATTTTCCCCCCCTGTGAGGCAAATTGGAGAGGCTTCAGATGGGGTTTTTTGCCTTCCTCTGGATCAACTGGCAGTTAGGCAGGTTATATAGACTTAAAAGGTTGAACTTCATGAACATGTGTATTTTTTCAACATAACTTGCTATGTTACTATATACTAAATTATTAATACAGCATGGGGCCTAAGCATGTGCATTGAGCAACCCCTCTTTTTATGTTATCCTTCAAAGACTCGCCATATTATCTGAGCTACTTTTAAAAATAACCTCCCTTTAAGTTTTTTTTATTAATTCAAGTAATTACAGAATGAGTGGCCTAGAATTTCGCAAATCCCTAGAAAGACAATGTGTAGCAAGAACAGTTTTTGCAGATTTATGTCATGCGTAGATGCGTGCAATTACCAGACTATCAAAGGATGCATTATAAATGCCACATTTCCTTTGAGTTATACAGTGGCTCTTGTCTTTTATGAGAATTATAATGTAAAAGCAGATTACAGAGACTGTTTGGATTAATAACTTTTATCAGGGCCATCAAACGGAGTGACATATGCACCCACCTTTCTTTGTCCTGTATATAAAGTTGATGGAATGTCACACAACTGCTTGACAGACTCCTTGGTGTTGACATGATGATTTTTTTTATTTTAGCACATGCTTAAAGACCTCTCTAGCGTAAGCACAGCCAATGCTGTTTCTAGGTAGCCTTTTAACCTGCCATATTTTTCCATTCCTATACAACAGGAAAGTCATTGACTTAGTCTATATGACAGGAAATTATTTGTATCTCCAAACCATCCCATTTGGTTTAAAGTTCCTTTAATTTATGTCATACCATGAAACATAAAACATTCACATGCAGATAGTTTCCAAGCTAGGTACCATTCCAGAATTGATGACCCAAGTCCCTTCAGCTGATGTTTCCTGTAATATTTCACCTCTTTATACCCTAAACATTAAAGTGCACCCTTAACCATATGGCTTAAATAAATAGACACTTTCAAAATGTGCCCTTCCTTCTGTTTAAATGCATTCTACTTACATTAGCTCCCACTTTGGTCCCTTAGTATCAGAATACGAAGAGAGTTGGTCCTCATTGTTTTTCTCATTGGGCGTGGACTGCAGTGACAGGCTTACCTAGGCCCCAGTTATAATGCAGTTGAAGATCACTTCTTCCAAATAACATTTATATATCATAGTATTTTTTATATAACATTTTATTCAACTCATGCCCCATTGAGGGACCTATTAAAACACTGGAAGCCATGCACGCCCAAGCCTTCACACTGCCTCCGCCATCTCTTATAGAGATGTGGCATTCTTTGGATCATGAGCTGTTCCACACCTTCTCCATACTTTTTTCTTGCCATCATTCTGGTAGAGGTTGATCTTGATTTCATCTTTCCAAAGAATGTTTTTCCAGAACTGTGCTGGCTTTTTTAGATGTTTTTTTTTAGCAAAGTATAATCTAGCCTTTTTATTCTTGATGCTCATGAGTGGCTTGTACCTTGCAGTGCACTCTCTGTATTTACTTTCATGCAGTCTTCTCTTCCTGGTAGACTTGGATATCGAAACGCCTACCTCCTGGAGAGTGTTGTTCACTTGTTTGGCTGTTGTGAAGGGGTTTCTCTTCACCATGTAAAGGATTCTGTGATCATCCACCACTATTGTCTTCTGTGGACGTCCAGGTCTTTTTGCGTTGTGGAGTTCACCAGTGCTTTTTCTTTTTTCTCAGGATGTACCAAACTGTAGATTTTGCCACTCCTAATATTGTAGCAATTTCTCAAATGAGTTTTTTCTGTTTTTGCAGCTTAAGGATGGCTTGTTTCACCTGCATGGAGAGCTCCTTTGACTGCATGTTGTCTGTTCACAGCAAAATCTTCCACATACAAGCACCCCCCTCAAATCAACTCCAGGGCTTTTATCTGCTTTATTGATAGACATAACAAAGGAATTACTCACACCTGCCTATGAAATAGCCTTTGAGTCAATTGTCCAATTACTTTTGCACCCCTGGTCCAACTACTTTTGAGCCCATGAAATGAAGTGATTTTTATGCAATCTTTTTGTTCAACCCTCTGAATTAAAGCTGAAAGTCTGCAGTTCAACTGCATCTGAGTTGTTTCGTTTAAAATTAATTGTGGTAATGTACAGAACCAAACATAGAAAATAAAGTTGTCTGTCCAAATATTTATGGACCTAACTGTACATGTACTGTATCTCATGTCCTTTTTGCATCTTCATAGTTAATATCTTCTACGATGACCCTGCTGCTGTGGCTTCAATTTCTTCTGTATCAAGTTCACCTGAAGAACCAGATGGTAAAGCAATATCATGCTTGGCACCCCTTCTATATGTATTGGTTCTCTTTGGGTAATTATGATGTCCTTGATACAGGTACAGGATCCAGAAGACTTAGAGGATAGATAGCTCCTCAGTTTGGTATCTCAACAGCTATCTATTTGATAGGGTCCTATGTACCCTAGCAACCAGGCAGTGGTTTGAATCAGAGACTGGAGGAAAGTGTCTTCCACTCCTATCCCTGTGAACTTTCTGCATTGTTTGGATTAAACATCATTCCTGTCCAGAAGGGCTGACATCTGCATCAATTAAATAATGAGAGTACATGTAGAGTTCATCCTACTTCAATCAAACTAGCTGCTAAATTCAATCATCTGGCGACTGTTCACAGAGAAATATTATTGTGCATTTTTAGAGTCTACCAACCAATACCACCATCAGCCATTGTTCTTTTATGCTAATAAATGCATTATCATGCAGTGCATGTCCCCAAAATCTCCTGGATACAAAATTAGATACACCTTTGTTTATGGCAGGAATCAAATGCTTTTTTGATTCACTACAGGTATAGGATCCGAGGTTTTCCTGATAAGGGATCTTGCCGTAACTTGGATCATGCCTTAAATATGGTAAATATTATTTAAATCTTAAATAAACCCAGCATGACTTTTTGCCACCAACATGGACTCATGTAGCTTAGTTAGGATACGTGCAAGGTACTGTGTTATAATTAAAGAGATAAATCATTTGTAAAAATTAGTCTTATTTGCTTAAGCTTAACTTTTAGTATGGTATAGAAAGGCCCATTCTAAGCAACTTTCCATATGGGCATCATAATTTATTTTCTATAGTTTTTTAATTATTTGCCATCTTCTTCTGACTCTTTCGGCCTTCATATGGGGGTCACTAAACCCATTTAGAAAGCAAATTCTCTGTAAGGCTACAAAGATATTGTTATTGACATTTTTTTATTACGCACATTTTTATTCAGGCCTTCTCTTTTTCCAGTCTCTTATTTAAATCAATACATGGTTGCTAGGGTAATTTGGATCTTAGCAACCAGACTGCTAATTTGTAAACTGGAGAAATGCTAAATGAAAAGCTATATAACTGGAAAAAAAAAACACAAATAAAAAATGAAATCCCATTGCAAAGTGTCTCAGAATATCACGCTCTACATCCTACTAAAAGTTACTTTAAAGGTGAACAACCTCTTTAAACTGGTCTCTATAGGAGATGACATTTCCATAATTCTGAGCATTCTGGATAACCGGTTTCTGGATCCTATAGCTGTATAACAGCCATGCAATCCTCTAGGACCTTAGTCTATTATTAAACAACATTACCAAGACTATCCATGCTTTATTTTGCTCTGAACTGACACTTTTCACAGTACATCATTCTATTATACCTGTTTTGCCTAAGCAACCTAATTATATGGCATTTAGCATACAATGTGTCATAACAATAAATCTATATTAGACTTTGTTACGTAAGAGAATGTATGTAAATAATATATTGCTGTAAAACAGTTTACATTTGTATTAAATATAATCAGGAAAAAGATCATTCTGAATAATACAGAAAACCACTACCCCTTGTAAGAAATACTTTTAATACAATTATAAATGTCAAACACGAACACAATAACAATAATTCTAAAACATGTTTCACAATGCAGAAATGACCTGTAATAAAGCGGCAGTACTAAACAATGGTATCTTACATCTAGCTGCACTTTGGGATCTCTAATCTGAAGTGTCTGCCCATATAAAAATATAACATTTCCAGGGAATCCTAGCTGAGCTAGCAGTCTCAATCTCCAGCCGTGTATTGTGACACATAAGGATGAATTCATTGTCAGCCTTAAACAGAAAACTCTCTCCTCTGAAGAATCTTTGTCAGACATACTGCTCATCAAGTGCAATTCAGTCGTCCTCTCTGACATTCTGGTGCGCAGATGCTTGAGTGGGCTTCAGTTGTGAAAGAATACTTGGTGCTCTATTACAGAACATAGCAAGACTTTCAGGGTAAGAAACCCAAATGTGTATTACTAGCATTAATTGGGTGCTGTCACTAGGCAAGAGCAACAGCTTTTTATGAATCACTGCAATCTGGAAGTATAAAAAGCAAGCCAATGGCAATGATGTAAAAAGAAAGTGACGGGAATACATTATATGAAGAGCGCTGGGTATATTTCAGACTGGGAAACCTTATTTTTCTCCTTAATAAAAGAACAAATGTGCCCGGGTATATTACATATCTTGGAAAATTTAGCTTATTTTCTTTAACAACATGAAATTAGTAATTGTTATATTTTTAAACCTTTTTTATAGTTTCTTCAGACACCCTGAAATAGGAAGGTAGTTTTTTGCTACATATGCTGTTTTGTCTTAGAATACCTCTTTTATAAAATAACAGTAACTACCAATGGAATTTACAATACATATACTGTAACTAGATTTATGCGTTTTTTTTACACACACTTTACAAAATGGTCAATGGCCTTTCACAAGGTTTTTTTTTTTTTCTTTTTTCCATCTTGAAAAAAATTGCTAAAAATACCTTCTGGCTTTCAAAAATATCCTGTTGATACAGGTATGGGATCTGTTATCCAGAATGCTTGGGACCTGGGGTTTTCCGGATAACCTATCTTTTCGTAATTTGGATCTTCATACCTTAAGAAAATCATGTAAATAAACCCAATAGGCTTCCAATAAGGATTTATTTTATCTTAGTTGGGATCAAGTACAAGCTACTGTTTTATTATTACAGAGAATAAGGAAATTATGTTTAAAAATCTGGATTATTTGGATAAAATTGAGTCTACGGGACTCCAGATAACAGATCCCATACCTGTACGAACACTAGCAATTAGAAACTATATCTTTGGAGTGTAGGCTGCCTTCCATTTACTCCCTCTCTTACATGCAATCAAGGTCATTCAATATTACACGAACATATTTCCCCAATTCAGTAAAGAATGGCGCACAATTGTGCCTTATTGCGCTGGATGAGTAAATGTAAACTGCTGATTGGTAGCTGTGGAATCACTGATTAAGTGGGAGGTACCATAAAAGTAAACCAAATACCTTTAAGGATAGGTTTACTACAGATAATCTGATTTATTAAACACCCAGTACTTGCTGCTGCATTTGTGGATTTCTGTAACTATATAAAAAGAAATGACCCATAATTAGGGCTTCCCTCCCTATAACTTGCTGCACTGAGCTGTGCTCCAGAAAAACAAACAAAAAACAGCGTTAACACAAAAAGTCAATATTCTAGGTTCTGTATAATGCAAACGTTTACCTAGATTTTTGTTTTTCTTAAAGAAAACTTGCATGTCTTTGTGTAGAATTATCACAGGAAATGTAACTGCTTTACATTCGTATTGAAACTTGCCCTTCATTTCTTCCAAGTTGTTTTAAAATTAAACTTTATACAAATATTATTTATAATATTAACAAACATATCAACAGTATTGTGTTTATTTGTATTCTTATGTATGTTATCCATTTAAATTGCTATTTTAAAAAAAACAAAAAACAGCTCAACCAGGTTTTTTTTTTGTAAACGATGGCATTAATCTGACCGTGTTTGAAAACCCTTATGGTACTATATATATTATTATGAATCTTTACAAAGTGCAAGAATTAGCACAGGTAGTTGAGAATCACGTACTACTGAATACTGTGCTTATGAAAACAGTGTAGTGTCGAAGAAAAATGACCCTCAGCTTTAAAAAAAAAACAACTTATTTTTTCTCGATTGTAAATGACTGTGAGGCCAATGTATGAATAGCGGCTAATAAAATTTTCAAATGAATACCGGCGGTGTGAGCAACAAGAGCATCGGGAACTGCTTGAGGAAGGTCACTTAGCTTTTGTAGAGTGACTACGTTTTCAATATAGCCTTCAACAAAGGCACTAGCGAAAGTAACCTTTGTTTCTTTAGATCGAATATGATTAATAAAGAGAGCTGCATTTGGACAAAGCGTCTTAGCAGCATGTGAATTTGCAGGCAAGTCATAAAGGGAATGGAAATTCAGCAACATCTTCGACAGCAGGAACGCAGTGAACTCTATTTTGTGGCTGTCATACTCCAGCGCAGCGTGCTTGTGAAAATCTTCAATTGTTTCATTCAGTTGGACAAAATCAAAAAGTTCATTTTTTAACTGCGGCGAAGCAATATAATCAAGGGGAAACTTCCCATAAGAGTCTTTCTGTTGTAGAAGAGTTGGTCCTGAAACACAAGAAATTGATTTTGTTACGTTTATCAAGATGTAGTCTCACCGGGTATGTGTAATAATATATAATGCTATGAAATCACGTGCAAAATAAACAGGCCTTTGCGGATTTGAGATCATGAGGGTATTGGGCACATTCAAAGGTCTCACTTTACGTCACAGAAGGCAGGACTAGAGTGTCGAAATAATATAGTAAAAGCATTAAGGAAATCTTCTGTGGCTGAAATCATTATGTGTACAAATTAAGTAAAAAAATTAGTAACAGATGTAAGCATGTGAACTGGCATTGTTCTGCCTAAAAAAAATAATAATATAAACATATAACATTATTGAGGAGGTTATTCATCAAAGGTTGAATTTTAGACTTTTTTTAATACTGTACCTCAAATGAACGCACAACTAGAATGGTTTCTAATTTAAGAAAAAACTTGAACAACCCAAAACTTTAAATGAAAAAACCCAAGTCGAGTTTTCGGGCAAAACCCTTATGAAGGCTATTAACATCTTGAAATGGTTCAAGGGACCCCTGCCAACTGACTCCGACGTGACCTTGACAGGTCTTAGATGGTGTAACCCAGGGTTGGGGTATTATAAATCTCAAAAAATGTGAGATTTTTTTTACCAAAAAAATAACCTCGAATTTTTTTTTTGTGAAAAACACAACTCGATCCTTAACAAATCTGCCCTTAAAAGTACACATGGGGCAAAAAAAACAACTATATTGATAACATCCGCATTTTATCTAGTTTTCATTCTAAGGGCTTCATGATTGACTTATTCAATTAATAGGCAATTGTCTTAATGTTCATGCTCTACAAGTATACAGGTATGGGACCTGTTATCCAGAAAGCTTGTGAACTGGGGTTTTCACAGATGAGTGATCTTTCCGTAATTTGGATCACCACACCTTAAGTCTACTAAAAATTATATATATAACTATAAATAATTTCAACTTAAAATAAACACAATAGGATTTTTATGCCTTCAATAAGGACTAAATATAACAGTTGGGATTAGGTAGAAGGTACTGTTTTAGAATTACAAAAGGACATGATTTTTAAAAAGGTAAATTATTTGATTAAAATGAAGTTTATGGGGGATGACCTTCCTGTAATTTGAAGCTTTCAGGATAATGGGTTTTTGGATAATTGCACAGATATGTCCTATGAATGGGATTTATGATGAGTAAAATCACATCACTCACTGTACAGGTATGGGACCTGTTATCCAGCATGCTCAGGACCTGGGGTTTTCTGGATAACAGATCTTTTTGTAATTCATACCTTACGTCTACTATAAAAACATTAAACAAACCCAATAGGTTTATTTTGCTTCCAATAAGGATTAATTATATTTTAGTTTGAATCAAAAATTTGGATTATTTGGTTAAAAATGTAGTTTATGGGAGACAACCTTTCTGTAATTCGTAGCTTTCTGGATAACAGATTTCCACATAACAGATCCCATACCTGTACAAAAAACTGATAATATAAACAGATATCCAGCAACGCTCTTCTTTTTTTTTTTTTTTTTAAAGAAAAGTTCAAACCTTTAGTAGAAGTAGGTATGCGAGATGTACTGAAAACCAGCTCACAGCCCACTGGTACGGAGATAGTTAAGCTGCAGTGAAATGCTATCTGTCAAAATATAAGTCGCTATACTAAAGGGGCATATTAATCACCTAAACCACTTCAGCAAAAGCAGCAATAACACCTCCAGCATACTAAATAATGAAATAAAGTAAGGCAGATTCATGAGAATATAAAATAAGGCATGTTTGTGTATTTAGCAAAAGCCGAGCCTGACTTCACAAATACACCTTGAATTTCTAATGCAGTTCTCAACATAATTGTGTCACATAACTTGACAGGCCAATACCCGGGATGTGACAAAAGCCAAAGAGGAGTCTGCATGCTGCCAGAAATGGTGCTCGGAGACCCTGATGAATTCAGGTTCAAGTTGATCTTCTCCCCAAGGAAAACACTATTATCTACTCACTATTCTGCACACAAGTCTAGGAGAAGCTGCACAACTGTCAGTGCGGAATCATTTACTTTGAAGAACTCGAGTCTAATTTAATATTGGCTGTTGCATCACCTAGACTGATAGAAGCGTAGCCAGCTATTGGCTTGGCATGACACAGGGATGTCTCTGTTGATAAAAACCTAAAGGCTGACCATCGCACATCTGCAAAGAGTAAAAAATGATCTGGATTAACAAAACAAGGTACGTATCCAACCACTCCAAAACACAAAGTGGCCTTTAGAGGGCAGGAGAAGCCTGCAGATAAAAAAAGTAAATCCTGCAGCTAGCACTCCAGTCAAATACGGACTAACTAACTATTGAGCAACATGATACAGTTATACAAGGATGGACTTCCCAGCATGCATGGACACTATGAACTTATTACAGGAAACATACGAGTTAAAAGCATTCTTATCTAGGAAACAGGTCAAAGCTGCTCAAAAAAACTGAATCAAATGTCAAAATTACATTTCTCAAACAAATATACAGCATCTAACCTAAATACCTGAAAATTGATTAACAAAGGAATTGTTCAGTATAAAATTAAAAACTGGGTAAATAGATGGGCTGTGCAAAATAAAAAATGTTTTCAGTATAGTTAGGCATAAATGTAACGGATAAAGTCTGGAGTGACTGGATGTTTCACAGAACAGAACACTACTTCCTGTTTTTCAGCTCTCCTGGTTTCCACTTATTGGTTACCAGGCAGTAACCAATCAGTGGCTTGAGGGGGGGGGGGCACATGGGTCATATCTGTTGCTTTTGAATCTGAGCTGAATGCTGAGGATCAATTGCAAACTAACTGAACAGTTATGTCCGATGTAGCCCCCGTTTAAGTCGCTGACTAACTAACTAGAGAGCTGCAAAGCAGGAAGTAGTGTTCTGGTTATTATGTTAGACATCCAGTCACTCCAGCCTTTATACATTAGATTTTTGGCTAACTAACTATATTAGAAACATTTTTTTTATTTTGCACAGCCTATCTATTTACCCAGTTTTTATTTTCACACTGAACTGTTCCTTTAAAATATATTTATACCTTAACACAACCAGAATTACTCAATTATGAATACAATGCATAGGAGCCACAAACTTTCTATACAAGGTACTACACTGCCTGTTAAAGGCACAGTAACACCAAGAAATGAAAGTGTTTTAAAGTAATGAAACGATCAGTGAAAGCATATTTAGCTTACTTCTACTTACCCCCATAATGAAGCAACATTTTACCGATTTCAACATGACCGTTTAGCAGAGCATCGTGTAAGGGAGTCACGCCGTCCACATGACTAAGCAAGTTGACTTCTGGACACTGCTGCAAAATTACACGGACACATTCTGTGTTGCCATGGTTACAAGCTTCATGCAAAGGCGTCCAGCCGGCATGGTCTGAGTTATATATTTGCAACGATAAGAAATAATAATAATAATGCATATGTAAAGGTAATACAAGTAGGCAGCGCTGCAGTGAAATAACAAACAGTAATGTTGGCTTAGAAGGTCATTTGAAACCATAAAATGCTTCATTGGAAGCAGTAAACGATAATAAAGAGGCATTTGCCAGACAATTCCATTAGAAGAACTCACCTTTTACATTTATATCAGTTCCAGGCAAGCTAAGGAGCACAATGAGCTTCTTTACTTTGTTGTTGCCGCAGGCTGTATGTAGGGGAGTCTCTCCTACCGTACACATGAAAAACAAATGAGAAAATGACCCATAGATGACTGTGTGCCAGTGTGTGTGTGTGTTAGTAAGAACATATTCAAGGGTTTTTGTTATTTTTCAGTCCAGGGTGTTTTTAACTGATAATCCGTGTTTAAGAAAATAGCCCAGATCTTCGGGTATAGTCACAAACCCGGCAAAGAGACTAGGCGAAGAAACTACTTCCCTCATCTCCCCTCCTTTTTTTTTTAAGTTTAAGATTTAAAGCTCATGACATTCTATAAAAGTACAAAAAGAACAGAGCTCCAAAATGACTTGCTTCCAAGGCAATGAAAGTTTAGAGTATGCAGTTACCCTGCTTAGAAACTATTCATGAACAGCTATTGCATGATCTATCTTTTTATAGAGCATTTATGGTTTAATTGAAATGGATGTTTCTGGTCAAGCACGAGTGACTCTGCGCAGTATAGGATAATTCTACGTTTGGAATCCTGTAGAAGGTGATTTGCTGCTTTTAATAAGAGAAGTAAGACAGGGCGAGTAATGAAGAGGGATTTGGTTTATGAGCACTTGCCTTACATACAGTAAAACTCAAGTTTGGATTTACCATAGTCAAGTTGCAAGAGGAGCGACACAGATGGAATGTGAAGAATCGTAAATATCTGTTGTAAAGGGGAGCTCAACAGTTTGAAACTTTGAAAAGAACATGTATGGGCAAGCTCCCCTATCTACTGATTGGGATGCAACGGTGAGAATGTGGGGTTAGCACAGAAGCCCATCCATTTCAGTACAGATCTGTTATCTAGAATGATTGGACCTTGGGTTTTCCGGATAATGGCTCTTTACGTAATTTGGATCTTGATACCTTAAAGGAATAGTTCAGTATGAAAATAAAAACTGGGTAAATAGATAGGCTGTGCAAAATAAAAAATGTTTCTAATATATTTAGTTAGCCAAAAATGTAATATATAAAGGCTGGAGTGAACAGATGTCTAATAAAACAGCCAGAATCCAACTTCCTGCTTTTCAGCTCTATAACTCTGAGTTAGTCAGCGACTTGAAGGGGGGGCCACATGGTACATTTCTGTTCAGTGAATTTGCAATTGATCCTCAGCATTCAGCTCAGATTCAAAAGCAACAGAAATGACCCATGTGGCCCCCCCTCAAGTCTCTGATTGGTCACTGCCTGGTAGCCAGGCTGCAATACGCTGCGAATATTCTGACGTAAAAATATTCTCAGCGATAACATGCGGAAACTTAAACTCAGATTTACCGCACTTTAGTAAACGGACCCCTATATTAGAAACATTTTTTATTTTGCATAGCCTATCTATTTACCCAGTTTTTATTTTTACACGTAACAATTCCTTTAAGTCTACTAGAAAAATCATTGTTTAGCAAAGGTTGAATGTGAGCGTTTTTTTATACCTCAAATGACCTTGAATTAACTCGAATGAACTCACAACTCGAATGGTTTCTTGTTTAAGAAAAAAACTCAAATGAAAAAAGCTTGATTCAGCGAGTTTGAGTTGTGAAACTAAAAAACTTGAATTAATCAATTTTTCGGTGAAAAAAAATTGAATCACTCAAGTTGATCAAGTTTTCATGCAAAATCCTCTGAAAAAAACTCGAACATCATGCAGAATATTTAAATGGTATTTTTGGATTCAAGCCATTTCCAGAGTCGGGGTATAAGAAACCTTGAAAAATTTGTGGTTTTTTTTTTTACCTGAAAATGTGAGTTTTGACCAAAAAACCTTTTCGTGAAAAAACAACAACACAATAGGTCTGTTTTGTCTCGAATAAGGATTAATTATATCTCGGTTAGAACCAAGTACTGTTTTATAAAAAGCAAATTTAAAAAATTTGGATAAAATGGAAGCTATGGGAGACTTTCTGAACAACGGGTTTCAGGAAAATGGTTACCATAAATGTACACCCCTTTTAAGTTTGGCTAGCATTTAATAGATAATAAACAGATAATAAAATGTGCCTCTTTATTAAACTTTAAAAATAGCTTAAATCCCAGTGGCAACTCATTGTGACCCTTGAAAGTCAAGTAATCTCCTAGCGTCACAGTATACATGGTGTTCCTACTATGGTTCATGTAATTGCTGCAAAGTGCTTTCAGTCTCAGAATTCCAAAAGAGGGATATAACCATAAAGTTTGGTCATACTCTCTCATGCATCAAACTGTAAATTCTTCCTTATGAAAGGTGCGTTCTGACAGGTGCCATTTAGAGCTTCAAATTTAATGCAGCTTTACAACAAATGCTATGATCAGCAGAATGAGCAATGCCTGTTCCCCAAACCTGCCAAGAGCAACACTGTAATTGCTATTCCCATGTATCTGCCCTGCTTCTTATTCTGTGCCTTGTTTCTCCTCACTGGTCACTGGGTACAATTACTAAGGACCACATCCCATTTCTTCTGTTCCAATAACCAGCATCAAAGTTGAAGAACCACCACCAGCCCTCTGACAGGGACACAAAAGACAGTCGGACAGAAAGTCTAACTTAACCAGCAGTAAAGCATGCCACCTAGAATCCAAGGAGTAACAGAAAATGCCAAGAAGTTTGGGGGGGCTGTGGTTGGTAGGGACCAGTGCAGTGTTTGAGGAATCTAAAGGAAGCACTATAGCAATGAGAATTTGAGGGTTGGGTTTTTGGACTGTAGACATGATCAGGAAGGGCAATGAAATGCCCTTTTTAATTTCCACACAAGCTCTGATTCAGTAATAATGTAACAGGAGTCAGGTCTCCTCCACATCTGTTAATCTGTCAGTTTGCAGCAATGCTTCAGGTGTCATGGAAAGGCGTGCAAAGAATATAGTGAATAAAGTACCCCTCTTGTAAAATATAAGGCTGAAGGCCGAGTGTTTTATACAGGTCATGTAACTGAGGTGACGTCTAAAATCCTCATATTTTGCAACAGGCGGTACTTTATTTATTATAATACACAGTTTCAGTGACACAGAAATGACATCACTAAGCGCCGATTAAAACCAATGACATCACTAAGCACCGTTTATAAGAATATCATTTACAGGATATTCATGGCTCTTGTGTATTATATAAACATAAAGGTAGATACTGCTTTTGAAGCAGATTACAAATAACTGTGATACCATGAAACTTATTAAATGAATGTATACTGGAAAGTTGCTCAGAAATACATTTTCTTCATTATGCCAACATTTTTTGGGCGAAGGACCACTTTAATGTAAAGCTACTTAGAGCACTTTTCTAATTCTAAGCACTTATTTAATATCATTTTTTTGATTCATTTATTTTTCATATGTTATATTATACAGGTATCGGACCTGTTATCCAGAATGCTCGGGAACTGGGGTTTTCCGGATAATGGATCTTTCTGTAATTTGGGTCTTCATACCTTAAGTCTACTAGAAATTCATTTAAACATGAAATAAACCCAATAGGCTGGTTTTGCTTCCAATAAGGATTAATTATATCTTAGTTGGGATCAAGTACAAGGTACTGTTTTATTATTACAGAGAAAAAGGAAATCATTTTTAAAAATTTGGATCATTTGGATAAAATGGAGTCTATGGGAGCTTTCTGGATATTGGGTTTCCGAATAAGGGATCCTATACTTGTACCACTAATATCATGACTTTACAACAGGATTGGGCTCTTCTGTCAAAGTGCCTTTTGCTCCTGTCAGTTTGGTCGAGTTGTTGTTGTGTTTTGCCCGAAAAAATTGAGCTTTCGAGGGTAGTTTCAGTAAAAACGTTCGGATAAAAAAAAAGAGACAAATTTCTCTAGATGTATTATGCCCTGAAGCTGCAAAAAGCCTGAATCTAAAAATACTCGATCAGGTCATGTTGAAGTCAATGGCAGAGGTCCCTTGAACGATTTGAAGATGTTTTTAGCCTTCATGATTTTCTGGGTTTTTATTCCGGTGGTTTGTGCTCGAAAACTCGATCAATTCGAGCCATTCAAGCTTTTTTTCGCCTATTCCTATTTGCCTATCATTTCCCCCTGACTGCATCGACTTTATAAATAAGAACATTTGAGTTGTGTGTTTATTCGAGGTAGAAAAAACCTCACAAACCTCAACTTTTGATAAATTACCCCTTAAGAGTAATAGAGTGAGAGCTGGCCAACTGAACAGAATAGAAAGGGGAACTACTATGAAGTTTGGTGGGGATGAAGAGACTTAAAATGGAAAAGAAGAATCGTTTTTCAATCACCACAAAACCATTTAAGGGTAAACTGTTTAGTACCTTTAGTGTTATGACGGTTAAAGCTTTGGTCTTGATCTGATAAAGGGAGATTTTCCTTTGCAAATACTGCTGGACACTCACTTTTTCTTCTCAGTTTTGGAAGAATTCTGCTGAACAAGATTCATGTTTAATTGTAATTGAGCATGAAAATATGGTATATGTACATCATACAAATGGGATTTTTAATTAATTTGTCAATAGGAAGGTCAGCATATGGTTTAAAAGCATACTTGGTTCAGGGATATTTGTTGGTATCTACTCTTCCCCTGTCTGTCTGCAATATTAGCACCATATATATATATATAAGAAAGGTTGGAAGCCGGCACAGCTCGTCAAAAAGTCAATGCTGCCTGGGTGCAAAACGCCCAAAAGATTAAATAACAGAGTAGTAAAGCTCACACTCACAGGTCTTATCAAAGCAAAAAAATGGTGTTTATTTATTAAATAAACACCATTTTTTTGCTTTGATAAGACCTGTGAGTGCGAGCTTTACTACTCTGTTATATATATATATATATATATATATATATATATATATATATATATATATTTTTTTTTTTTTTTTTTTCAAGGATGTCCCAATGGGGACCGAAATTGATACTATGCAACAATAAATATTACATTTTTACACTAAAGGGAGTGCTGGTTTGGAAACTATTGGTGTATGCAAAATTACTGTGCACCCCTCACTTTATTTAAATTTGCCTTGGAGTGTGGATACTCATTGGAAAAAAAAAAATACACACACACACACACATGCACGAATTTCTAAGAATGCTGGAAAATTAAAGAAATAGCACTCAAAATACAAGCACGTTCCCTAAAGACTAGTACAGTATAGTTAAAAGAAAAAACAAAACAAAATAACTAACGTTATTGTCTTTGAAGCTTCTTATTAATCCAGATCATGGTATAGTTTTAGTAACAAGTCAAATCAACTGGATTTGATGTATTTTTTCTCCTGAAGATGTTTCACTAGTCATCCAACTGGCTTTCTCAATTCATTCTGTTGACTTGATGTTTACTATAGCTATAACTAATGTTATTATGCTTCCAATCCAAAAAGTACCAGAAAATCTCCTGGTACTCCCAGACTTAGTGCAGACAAATTCTTTTATCTCTCTTTTTCCACAATACAGCCATGGTGTTACGTTTTTGCCGATTGTTATAAATATGGCATAATCTCTAAAATACAAAAATAACATTAATGAATCTAGACAAAGTCAAACAATATACTCTAGGGTATACCAAAAGATCTTCCCAGAGGATATGAAGTCATTCCTTGATGTTAGATGAAAAGATACTTCATATTCAGATGAATAAAAAAAGGAATTTCTTATATAATAGGAATAATGACTTGATAGAATTTCACAGCAGAAATTATGATGGCAGGTACATTTGTGAGTTTAAACAAATGGCTTTAAATGTTCAGAAGTATAAATTATTTAAGCAAATGTGTGAAGTTTTCTGTTGGGTCTCTTTTTTCCAAACTCCACAACTATGTTTGTCAAGTTTTTTTTTTTATCACGGTTGAATAAGACAAGGAACAACTTGCAATTGTTCATGTTCAGTTTTGAACTCACATCCTGCATGTTGGGTGTTTGCTTACTTTTCTGCTGAGAAGACTTGCTTCTAACCTACCTATTGACTTTTCCAATCCTGGTCACAGCTTCAAAAGACCTCAGCATGAGTCAGGCTTTTTTCACCATGGTTTGTTTTGACCTTGGTAAGTGTTAGAACCTTAAATCTAGACCTTACCAGAGTCAAAGAACTCTGTGATGTACAAAGGCAAAAAACTTTGTTGCACCCAAATTTTATCTATCCTAAGCATCAAGAGTCATTTGCTTTACATCATGCTCCAAAAACTGTTCCGGGTATATATTAAAATCATTCCATTCATAATTATTTAAGGGGTTTCTTTCAGAAATAGCATGTGATTTAACCAGTTATGTGCATTGGTAAATTGGTCTCAGTACAAGTTTAAGCAAGCAGAGCACAGGGAATACTTTTGTGCTTTGTAAAGGCATTTTTGACAATTGGATAGATTTTCAGACAACAGCGTAGGTCACATAAAGTTCAAGATATGTGTCGGGTCAGAAGCTGTCCCCAAAAGCAGACAAGTGGTGATGTTATAGGTATTACTTACGGCAGATCAAGCAGCACATCGCCTTGGTAGTTATTTTCACCATTTAGCATCAGTAAAGCCTTCTGAGACTCCAGGCAAAGCTGCTGCCCTATTTTCCTCTTTCCTTTCAGTTTCTGCACTTCCTTGCCACATGTTCCCACTTTCCACAATGCTGGTATGTATGTAGAAATCTGTTGCAAAATTAGACATTTTTGACAAATGTTCTAAATTAAAAACATGACCACAGTTGCTCTATAAAAATGCTGCTACATTAGACAAGGAATGGCAGCTTAAAATACAGTACTGAAAAATCAATTATAACATTTGAAATATGGGAATTCTTAGGACAAACTTGATATTTTAAACCTGCCACGTTGTACAATTAAAAGTTCACAGCTGTATACCCTGGGGAAAGAAAGATTTGATTGTTGGTTCCTATGATCACAAACTAGAAAGTCACTTACCCCTATAATTCAGGCAAATAGTCCAATGACCCAATTAAAAGTCCCCTACTCCATAATATATAAATGTAAAAAAGCAGATTTTACCTGTTTGATGGGCTTGCGGTTCAAACTTTTCTTTGTATTTAAGGAGTTTTCACGCCTCACAAAAAAAGTTTTTTTTTTTATTTCCCAAGAGACTACCCCACACCAATGGAAATGCACCACTTTTACCCCCAAAATCTTGGTGTACTCTTCTGGCACGTCTGAAGCACTTCTTGAAATTGTTTGCAAACACAGAGCATGCATAGCTGAAGCCAAGTCCCAATCAACATCAATTAAGCCTGCTCAGGGTCAGGGATCACTAGCAGAAGTGGCACAAAATGGCACCCTTCATTCAACCTTGCTTTTCTACTCCGCTTTTTTCAATTTACTAAATTGGACACTAATTTGCATCTGTATTGCTTCAGAGGTTCTATCCATTATCCAGAAACTAGTTACCTAGAGAGCTCCAAATTATGAAAAGTCTGTCTCCCACTGACTCCATTTTATAAATTTTTATAAAAATGATTTCCTTTTTCTCTGTAATAATAAAACAGTACCTTGTACTTGACCCAAACTAAGATATAATTAATCCTTATTGTAAGCAAAACTAGCCAGTAGGATTTATTTAAAATCCGTTATCCAGAAAACCAAGGATTCTGGATAACAGATCCCATACTTGTACCTGAAATTATGCTGCAATTCTTCATATCTTCACAAAATAGTGCCTGAAAATTGCATGTTGCGCATTGTGATGCTTTTGTAAATGTGGCTGTCTCTCTTGGAGTTTATGCCATATCATAGAGAAAATCTTCCGTATACCACTCTCTTCTATAAAAAGCATGTGATTTGCTCTTAAGCTTTCTCAAATTTCATTTCAGTGCTATAAATATGTTTAGCCAGCAGAAATTGGCTGTTTTTGGAGACATTCGTTATAGGCAGTGCCATGTGTTATGTGCATGCACTCAGCTGTACAAGACAGAGTATCTTGGCTTTGGCAAAGCAGAAAGAAAATCATGGAAAAAGAAAAAAACAAAACAAAGCCAAAGCACCTGCAGTAATGTGGAAGCACAGATCTCACATCCTCAGCTACATGGAAGTAACATCATAATTTCAAAAATCAATTATGGACCGCATACTTTGAATACAAAAATTTTTTTTTGAAAAAACATTCTCAAAGCAGCCTGACACATTTCATGTGATGCAAAGCAACCACACAAAATTAAGCCTGGACCTTGCAATCAATAAGCTAGAGAAACCTGTGACATGTTTATCCATGTAATCAATTTATTGTTAGCTGATTTGGGCAAAAGATACAAAACTAGGTGTGGTACTAGGTAGATGTTAATTCATATATGGCTGAAAATAGCAGAGCTAATGCCAACATAGCAGAGCTAATGCCAACATTTGGCTCCAGACATAAGCTGGCTATGGATGTGCAGATATATCCTTATGTCCAATGAACACTCGTTTGTTGCAATAGCCCGACCTACCACTAACCATTCAGATAAAATAAACTAGTAAAAAGAACAAACCAGATGATGTTCTGGCCATTAATTCAAAAGCAAAATGTACGAATGTTATGTCCGACAAATAGCAGTGACCCATTGCAGAGATATTGTTAGCCGGCAGAAATCTTCAACGATCTACTAAACGACAAAAAATGTCCGGACAATTCACAAATGGACCGCAAATCATACGAATCTTTGTTTCGTACAATTTTAGGACCGTTTGTGAATAGTTCCAACATTATCTTTGCATCTGTGGCTAGCCTTAGGCTCATGTCACAGTTGTCATATTCTCTGCAAGAGAAAGGAGAAAACACCAGTACTGCTCAGAACCTCTTGTGAAGAGAGATGTTTACTTTACAGAACTTGTCACAGAATACGGAAGCCCAAAAATGCACACATAAGCATTTTTAGTCCAAAATCTGGTTGCACAGTGAAAGATGGCTGCCATTAAAGGCAAGCTAGCTGTCTGAATGGGTAGCTTGGATATATAGGAAACAGTGTGTACCATTGCCCTTAGAAGTTTAAAATAACACATTTCTCATGAAATCAAATAGAAATTAAAATGAAAAATTCTGCTTACCAGTTTTTCTAAAGATAGAGGGTCAGAAGTAATGTTGACATTGCACTTCACACAAAGGTTTATGAATATCACTTCTGCAACTAACATTTGAAGCCAAGGAGAAGCAATAGATGAGATGAACTTTTCTTTCTCCTCCATAGAAAAATCTGAAATAAAAAGTGTGCTTCTTTTGGAAAACATGGTATATTATAGAGCTGCATAATACACAAGGAAGTATTGGCAATTTAGTTTTACAAATGCAAAAGGAGATTTGCAAAACATGTAAACCTGTAAATAAACACCACTGTTGTTGGATTGTGCCATATCCCCTCACACAAGTTTTACTTTAGCACCTAAAGAAACCCCAAAGTGTGCAGAATCATAAGACAACCTGAAAATATTATATGTTTTTTTCTGGGGACCATAACTGTATCTTCTTCCTTCTCAACTAAAACAAAGAGCTGCACATTTTTCTTTTGAAACAAAGATTCCAGAGACCAAATGTTGGGGTGGCAGTGTATGTGATCTTAGATTTTTGCAAGGCATTTAATACAGTACTACACAGAAGGTTACAGATTAAATTAAGTAATATTGGCCAGAACCATATTTGTATTTGGATAGAGAACTGTCTGAAGGATAGATTAGAGTGGTGATAAATGGCACATATTTAATTGGATTACTGCTGTAAGTAGAGTTCCTTGGCCCTTTGCTTTTTCATTTATTTATTAATGGCATTGTAATTATTGTCTTTATTATTGCTAATACAGTACTAAATTATGCAAAACCATAAGTTCCATGGAAGATGCTCCCACTTTGCAAAGAGATTATTAACTACATTGGAGAACTGGGCTAAAACTTAGACTCCCAGTTGACAAATGCAAGGTTATGCACTACATGGTATAGAAGACCAGTCCATCTTCATAAAGACAACTTACAGATGACAACATGTAATAAAGACCCTGGAACTGTAGAAGAAAAATCTAAAAATACTGGGACAACATTCTAACATATGTTAAATAGTTACGAGAACCAAATCAGAAATGAATGCATTACATTTCTATTAAAAATAACAGACAAATTAAAACAAAATTAAATTTTACCTTAGGGAATGGATCAACCAATGACAATGAGATCAAACAAATGGTAAAACATATAACCTCTAATCTAAACAAAAACTGTGAGGACTTTGTTATTTCTTAGTTGCTATGATCTGAATTCTTACATCAATCAATCATCAATCTTTCGTACAATCAACCAATAAAATAGAATAATACAATCTAAATCAGCACATAAATTATATATATATTATGTAATACACATATAATACACAAAAGCCATGAATATCTTGTAAATTATATCATATAAACGGTGAGTTCTGATGTCATTTCTGTCACGACTCACTGAAATTTGTGTATTATAATAAATAAAGTACCCCCAGTTGCAAAATATGAGGATATTAGACGTTACCTCGGAGTTCCATGACCTGTATAAAAACACTTGGCCTTCGGCCTCGTATTTTTATATGGTCATGAAACTCCTCGGTAACTTATAATATCCTTATATTTTACAAGAGGGGGTACTTTATTCACTATATAACCAAACTGACAGATCCTCATTCTCAATTTACTCATTATATGTTTTTAAAGTCATAGAATATTTTGATTAGAATGATAATGAACAATAACACTTACATTCAGCACCATAAACTGCATTTTACTTTTACATGTTATGGTTTACATTATTTGTATTTATGTACATTGTATTTTTTTCCATTGAATTGAATAATGAATAATAAGAAACAAATAATAATTATACACTAAATAGTAGTGTGCTGGGTGCCTCCTTAACGGAGAAGGATTTGGGGATTTTTGTGGATAAAAAACTGTGCAATTATACAGTGTCACTCAGTGGCGACTAAAGTAGGGATGCACCAAATCCACTATTTTGGATTTGGACAAACCCCCGAATCCTTTGTGAAAGATTCGTCCGAATACCGAACCGAATCCGAACCCTAATTTGCATATGCACATGCAAATTAGGGGTGGGAAAGGGAAAACATTTTTTACTTCCTTGTTTGTGACAAAAAGTCACGCGATTTCCCTCAGCGCTCCTAATTTGCATATGCAATTGGATCCGGTGCATCCCTAGACTAAAGCAAATAAAAGACTTTCTTGTATAAAAAGGGGCATTAACTCAAGGGATAAAAACATAGTTTGGAATGCCTGGTAAGGCCTCACCTTGAGTTTGCAATGTAGTTGTGAGCCACCAGTCCTTAAAAGGGATATAAATGAGCTGAAGAGAGTGCAGAAATGTGCAGCTTAACTGGTTAACTCAACGGAACTATTAAAATATAATGAAAGATTGTCCAGGTTGGCGTTATTAAATGCTTGCAATGGGACTTGTTACAAGTACATTAGAAGACATTACAGATAGCAAGGGATCTTTCTTCAAATAGAAAAGAACTCTTTAGACTCAGTGTAGGTGGTTCTTCTTGGTGAGGGCGGTTGTGGCATACTCTGCTGGCTGATGTTGTGATGACATTTTCAAACAACGCCTTTAATAGTGGTTTGGATGACATCTTGGACAAACATAACATCTATAGTCTTAAGTGATCTACAGTTTACATTTTGCTTATTTCTAAGTAACTTTCCAACAGACATTAACAGCATTTTCTTGCAGTTATATTTGTGAAAGAGGGAGCTAGTCCCTTAAATATGTTGGCCCATGTTAGTGCTTTTAATGTTGAAGGGTCAATTTGAAATGTGTTTACATGCAGTCAATGTAGTGTGATGTATCTATGTGGGTTGATTATGTAATAGTTTGATGGCAGCATTTTGTGTCAGTTGTGGTTTAGCCTCTACCTTTTTATGTCAAATAATTGTACAACATAATTAAATACCTTTCTACAACTAAATTTATAATTAAAGCTATTATTTTAATAACAGATAAAATATTATGACTCACCTTCACAAGGAACACACATAAAGAATGCTAGGTCATTAGAAACTTGATAGATCAGGTTTTTATTCAAATAAAATCCAAGAAGAATCCAATATTCCACAGCTGAACTAAGCATTATGTTCAAGGAAGATGCCACCTCTTCTACTAAGACCTTGTGCCAATAAATTTAAATGGATAAATATTAGCAAATGTGCTAATTTCCATAGCAAGAAAAGCCTTAAAACAGAACTTTAACTATTCTGAGATCTAGTACTAACTAAAAATGACATTAAAGCCCTTAAAAAATACTGCTTCACAGCACACACCACTTGTATTGTGCATTTGTGTACATATTGTGCATTGTATACACATATGTAGAATGATGGCACACAGAGCTGTTCAATTTGAGTAAATGTTCCATGTATACCTGCATTATAAAAATGTTCATATTTTTCTGGCATGGTATGGGTGAGTAAATGGTGCCGAAAACTGGTATACAGACATTCTGCTGTTCTTTCTAAACAATTTAACACAGTATGGAAAACATTTTCACATTTGTGGTCCATTCCATCAGTTTGTCCCTCCTCTGCTAATTAGTAATTTGCAATTATATATATATCTATATATATATATATATATATATATATATATATCTATATATATATATATATATTTTTTTTATATCTATATATATATATCTATATATATCTATATATATATATCTATATATATCTATATATATATCTATATATATATTATATATGTATATATATATATATATATATATATATATATATATATATATATATATATATATATATATATATATATATATATATTGTAGTAACTTCATGTGGGTATCCTGATGATGCACCCAAGTGGACTGAAATGCGGAGATATGTTCAACCTCATAAAAAATATTGTTAGTGCTTTAAAAATGTTTTCAACATGTGAACCTATACATTTATCTGAAAATGTGCTATGAGCTAAGGGTGCCCAACCAGAGTTGCATAGTAAAAGTTGCTATGAAGAAAAAAAACCTGAAATCTAGACATAGGAACCTACAGAAGCCAGACATATACCAATAATGCAAAATTATTACGGATGCAGTGGAATGAGCATAACCCATACTGTATACGTGTTTATTTAGTTATATGCCAATTTGTACATAGCCTGTAACCAAGCTGAAGCCTTTCATTTCCACAGCTCATCTTTAAATTTAGAATTCACAACTTGATAACTTACTAAACTACCAACTTCACAGCTGACAGAAAGTCTTTAAACAGTCAGACTGAACTTGTTCTACTTATTTTTGCTCAGAAAATATTTAAGTTGAGCATTTAATTAATCCATTATACTATTCTCCAAGAGTTCCTACTTCAAGCCTCATCTTTACTAAGTCTACCTATAAATTCATATTTATAAAGGTGATATAGTAATGCAATAAAACTTCCCTCTGTAGTTAAGCAATAAGCATGGTAAGCAATGAAGAGTCTATTTTCAGCACACTATGGGGCACATTTACTTAGCTCTTGTGAAGGATTAGAATGAAAAATACTTCGAATTTCAAAGTATTTTTTTGGCTACTTCGACCACGAATCGAACGTTTCGAACTAAAAATCGTACGACTATTCGATAGTCTAAGTACGGTCTCTTTAAAAAAAACTTCGACCACCTACTTCGCCACCTAAAACCTACCGAGCATCAATGTTAGCCTATGGGGAAGGTCCCCATAGGCTTTCTAGCCAATTTGGGATCGAAAGAAAATGGTTCGATCTATGGATTAAAATCCTTCGAATCGTTCGTTTCAATGGATTTAATCGTTTAATTGAATGATTATTCCTTCGAACAAACGATTATCGTTCGAATAGCGCTAAATACTTCGACTTCGATATTCGAACTCGAAGGATTTAACTTTTTAACTTTGAGGGTCGAATATCGAGGGTTAATTAACCCTCGATATTCGACCAATAGTAAATGTGCCCCTACAAGATATTTCCCAATTGATATGGCTTTGATTACATCACAATTCAGTAGAACACTGCAGAAATCAAATATGATATTTTCGATTCATAATGTAACACAAGAAAACAGTTTTAAAAATTCTACATAAATAATCGTACTCACATCATCAGTGTGACACACTGCTTTATGAAACTTCAAAACTAGATCAGTTAAGGAACTTAGTTGACGTGTAAGAAGTTTCATAGTTCTGAGCTCAGACCAAAAGATTCTGACTGTAAAAGATGGAAGAAGTGCTCTTTGGACAAACCCAGGACATTCGCAAAGTCTACAACATAAAAACAATAACCAAATAATTATACATTGTATACAACAATATTACAGACCACTTAATAGCAGCTGATTGTGAATAGTTTTCATTATCATATCCACTCCACAGCAGATTTATCAAAAACCAATAACATCTTAGTGGAGAATGAAACCCTAAAAACGAATATGGCTAGAAATGTAATTTTATATTTTGAACTTATTGAACCAGCCTAAAGGTTTAGCATCTATTTTGTAGTAATGATTGAGGCCATCAAAGCTGCCACAAGTGTTTCTTATCTTGGTTTTTTTAGGAGTGTCAATGACACACACATGCTCAGTGGGCTCTGATCAGCTGTTGAGAAGCCAAGCTTAGGGGTCGTTGGAAATTATCAAGCAGAAAATGAGGTTTCCCTGTCAGGGCTAAAGGGCTGTTCATTTAATTCTGATGCTAAATGTGCTAGTTTCTGAGCTGCCATGTACCAATAATTATTTAGTAATCAGCCTAAGCTTAATATTGTGACATTTATATTATATATATATTCGTATCTTATGTGTCAGCGCCTACGCTCAGGTAGTGGACAGCAGCAAAGAGCACGTGCAGTGAATCTGCAAAACGGGAAACGACAGCGTCATCTTTGGAGGCACAGATCTCTACCACTAAAGGGCTGCGGTTGCCTTGGGTTGGTACAAAAGCCCAAAACATAATTTACAACATTTTTGCCCTACTTTTTTTTAGTTAAGTTCTAGTTCTCATTTAAATGTGAGAAATGTGACATAATGGTTCTCACATGTTTTTGTTTCATATACATCATTTGTTGCTCTCATATATAATTGCCTAAAATAAATTATCTCCTGGTGAAACCTCATTCTTGGACACATTTTTCATCTTGACCTTTGATAAATCCCCTAGTTGTCCCTTTTCTTCATAAATGGCAAACTGTGTGCTTTGAGTTATTTATTTACAATTCCCAACTTTTTTCATTATCCTTTGTTATACTGTTAAGACAAGTAATCTAATGCAACTATTGGGCCAAATTCATATTCATATAAGAAACTTGCATCATTCTAATAACAAGACTGATTATCATGACACATTTGGTATATTACTATTAATATTGTAACCTTGGATAATTCTCCAAATCCAGGAATTTATCTGTGTTTTTTAAATTGTATTATTGGGAAGTAACAATTGAGGATAAAATGGTACACGCTAGATAAGAATTCCAGTATAAATTGGATTCTGACAAATTTGGCCAACATTATTAAAGCCTTGGGTTTGCTTCTGTGAAAGATCAACTACCCATAAAAATTAAAACATTTCGGGTAGTTTAAACTGAAAATTCTGGAGCACCTATACAATAATACCAAACTATGCAAAGAAAATCTCACCTTTTGCTCAGCACTTTGGCTTCCTCTTGTATAATGTTTGCAACATATTTTAAGAGGAGTGCTGCTACTACTCTTTTATTAATGTCCATATTACTAGGTTCATTGCCTAAGTCAGACGATGAATGACATAAAGAGAGTCGCTCATTGAGGAAAGACCTACAGAGATGAAACACAGAACTCAAATAATGTCTTATGTATGACCCAATAATATTCCACACAAATAAATTAGGTATTATGAAGAGTACACCATTATCTAGTTTATAGGTTATGATGGCAAAAATCCATTATACTGTAACTCCATTAATAAAAAATGTTTTATTCCTTTGATAAAAAGGATTATTTTATACCTGGGCCCACGGCTGGAAGTGGATTACAATATGTAATTAATACAAGTGTAGGTTTTAGTCTTTTTGTACTTTTGTATAAATTTCACACCTGGTGCTTTGCAGCCATTTTTTTTTATCAAAAGAAGAAAGGAGCAATAAAAACGCAGGAATGCATTCAAATTTAATCTCATTATGGTTAATGAAAATCACTGACTTACAGAACCGAGTGACTATCACCCGATAATGTCCCCCTCTCTGTATTTAGGCATTTGGTGCGCGTATCAACAAATTTCAGAATCTACTATGGTAACAGAATAAAATATAGACAATTGCTGGTTTTCTTCAGCATTATTTAAAAATATCCTCTATCCAAAATCTTTTCTTTATTCCTTTTTTGTGTCGCTGACCCCATCTAAAAAACACATGCTCTGTAAGGCTACAAATGTATTGTTATTGCTACTTTTAATTCCTCATCTTTCTATTCCGGCCTCTCCTATTCATATTCCAGTCTCTTATTCACATCAGTGCATGGTTGCTAGGGTAATTTGGACCCTAGCTACCAGAATGCTTAAAATGGAAATTAAAGAGTTGCTGAATAAAACGCTAAATAACTCAAAAACCTTACATAATAAAAAATGAAAACCGATTACAAATTGTCTCAGAATATCCCTCCATACATTATACTAAAAGTTATCTCAAAGGTGAACAACCCCTTTAACAGTCAGAACCAGAGAACAGAAAGAGATAAATACTGCTTTCTATTAAAATTTCATGAAAAGAAAACGAAAGTCTTTTTTTTTTTGCTTGGGGGAGCCAACAGTTAGGCACCCCCAAGTGATTGTATTTATTTACCGGACACCCCAGGCTGGTGCTCCTATCAGCAGAAAACTGCACTGGCCAGGGGTTCTTCCAACGAGCACCATGGCTTCTTCTTTCTTCTCGCGGCTGCTCATGCGCAGTAGAGCAAAAAGTCAAACTTTAACAAAAAATCCGACTATTTCATTCTACTGTGCATGCATCTGCCCGTGGGAAATTTGAAAAATTAAGAAGATGATTGCTCCATGGTGCTCGCTGGCGGAACCCTAGCTCAGGGCAGTTTTCTGCTGATAGGAACACCGGCCCAGGGGGTCAAGTAAGTAAATATAACCACTTAGGGGTTCATAATTTTTGGCACCCCAAGGTTAAATAACTTCTTCTTTAAGTAATAACATGAAAAGAATGTGTTCCTTTTTAAATACTGATATTATTGTATATAATATTGTAAAGTTGCTTAAAATTACATTTCTTTTATGGATGCACTGAATACAGGATTCGGTTCAGGATTCAGCCAGGATTCAGTCTTTTTCAGCAGGATTCGGCCAAATCCTTATGCCTGGCCGAACCAAATCTAAATCCTAATTTGCATATGTAAATTAAGGGCGGGTAGGGAAATCACGTGACTTTTGTCACAAAATACGATTTTTTTCCACTTTTTCCTTTCCTGCCCCTAATTTGCATATGCAAATTAGGATTCGGTTCGGTATTTGGCCGAATCTTTCACCAAGGATTCGGCCGAATCCCAAATACTGGATTCGGTGCATCCCTAATTTCTTTCATTGCACAAAAAACAGTGTTGGGGTGGAGTTTAAGCTACACCTAAAATAGCTATCATAAAAATCAATTATACAAATAAATGTGGCCCGTAACCAATAAACATTTTCTTTAGCACTTGAGATCCATTTTGCTGTATACATGTCAAAGTTGTTATTTATATGTCAAAACACATTTACACAGCAGTTTTACAGAGATTCTGTAGGAGAAAATATAAGAAGCTGAAAGAAACCCACACATACACTGGTTTATATATAATAATATTATTGATTTGAGCGAGTTACAACAATGTCATTGATTATAGGTGTACTACACAAAAAATATTATTTTTGGATAACAAAAAAATAACTTGCAACTTTCTAAGTTACTTTAACCCCTTTCACTGCAGCTGAATTTTTTAAGCAGTTTATGCTTTAACTTTAGAGGCATTTCCAAGTTTACTTTCATTTTGTCACTTCAGATTACTCAGAAAATACAATTTCTGTAAAAAAAATATGGGTAGTTATAATGATACCTGATTTCTGTAGATCACAAACGCACAGCAGTGCATACCAAAAGTAGTTGCACTACTTAAAAGGGGTTGTTCACCTTTGAGTTAACTTTAAGCATGATATAGAGTGAGATATTCTGAGACAATTTGTAATTGGTTTTCTTTTATTATTTGTGTTTTGAGTTATTTAGCTTTTTATTCAGCAGCTCTCCGTTTTGCGATTTCAACAGTCCAAATTCCCCTGGCAACCATACATTGATTTGAATAATAGGCTGGAATATGAATAGGAGAGGATGTAAATAGAAAAATGAGTAATAAAACGTAACAATAACAATAAATGTATGGCCTTACAGAGCATTTGTTTTAAGAAGGGGTCAGTGACCCCCTTTTGAAAACTGGAGTCAGAAGAAAAAGGCAAATAATTCAAAAACAAAAAAAATAAAGTCAAATTGAAAAGTTGCTTAGAACTGGTCATTCTATAACATATTAAAAGTTAATATAAAAGTTTGCCTTTAAGGCAAACCAATGGATTTGGACTAAGGAAATGTAATACAATTTTCTGCTATTTCAACACTCCCACTTTTCCTGCAAATAGCTTCACCCTAGGCAGGTGGCTCTTCTGCCTGCCTAAACAAGGACATTTTGATCATCTCAGGTGCACAGCAAAGTAATGTAAAACTAATTATTCGCTCAGATCTAATATTTATGTTTCAAAGGGAAAAAACATAAAATAAACAATGAATCAATTTTTTCCAGTAATTCTACTAATTAAATAAAGTGCCTTGCACATACGTATAGGAATGAACCTCGTAGTACCAGTAATAATTGCAATTCCAGAGTCTGCATATAATCATTATATATATATTCTTACCTTGCAAGCACTTCAATGAAAGGCCAACAACCCCTCTGGCATAAGGGACACTGTAAAAAATCAAGGTAATATTGCACCATACGTGTAGACTCCCACGGGGGATGGAACCAGAGTAGGTTATTAAAAATATCAAAGAATCTCCCAAAACAGGTAATATCTAGATTTCCCTATTAGGAAAAAAACAAAGAAAAGTAAAAGTATAGATTTGGATAAAAAATGACAATTTATCTCAGGGAATTAACTCCATGGCCCAAGGCACCCCAGCAATTAAAAAAGACAGGGCTCCATCTGCAAACCACCCCTTTTTCTGGTGCTTAAGAGGACCCCTCACAGACAAACGATCTGTTCTCTTTATAGTAAAGTAATAAAAAGTAACTGGTTCGGAAAAAAAAAATCTATACACAGAATATCTGCTCCATTGCTCATTCCAAACCAAAACACCACCATTGATAACCCAATCAATTATTGTAAATCACTTAAAGGGCAACTATATCCTGAGCATTTTAGGTCTCTGTAAAAATATACATTACATACAACAGCCCATATGCAATACTATTTAAATAAGCAATCCTCAAAAAGAAAATGTACTTTCCGAAAGTATTATTGGAAAAAAATAGAAACCATTTTAAGTACAGGGCCCCATGGCACATATGATTCACAATGTTTAACATAAGACAACTGCATACAAAATCCAGAAAATACCCACTGACTTCCAATGCATTTTGATTTGTTTTAACTATTGTAATTACAAATTGCTTAATAAAGGGGGATTCCTATGTTTTCACAACTTAAAGGGCTTGTTCACCTTTAAACAACTAGTTGTTCTCTAGATAGATCAATTACTTTCTATTTTCTATGTGTCACCGTTTTTTTAATATTTAAGTGTAAAGTGTCATTTTTCCCATTCTAAAGCAGCTCTGGGAGGGGGGTCGCCGACCCTGTGAACTGTTCTAAATTGATAACATAGTTGATACATTTCTTCTCTTTGTCCCTGCTGAGCAGAATCTCTGGGTTTTATTACAGCCAGCTGTTAGAATTGATACAATAGTTGCTGCTGAGAAATGTATCAACTAATTGTACCAAATTATAACAGTTTAGACAGAGTCTGCACTTGGATCACTGAGCCAAAGACAGGAACATTCAACTTTAAACTTATATATAATATATATAAAAATAAATAATGGAAGGTAATTGAAAAAAGTCTTTAATTCTAGGGAACAATATGAAAACAACTGAACTGAAAGTGTGTTTGGAAAGTGAACAGCCCCTTTAAAGGCAGTTGTTCCAATTGATACAATAGTTGCCAATATTCCACAGATGCTGCTGAGAAATGGATCAACTAATTGTAGCAACTTAATGTAGCACATTGAAACAGTTGAGATTCTGCTCCTGGATCACTGAGCTGCCAGACTGAAACAACAGACACGAAGATTAAACTTTAAACTAAGCACCAGATGGAAAAAAGCCTTTGGTTATGTTGAACAATCTGAAAATAACAACTGAAAGTGTGTTTGGAAGGTGAACAGCTCCTTTAAATAAATATATATGTAAGGGCTTTTAGCAATCTTTGAAAGATGTTCTTGATAAAGTTATAGATGTACTATTTTATATATATTTTCAGCCATACATGCTGCCATACATGTTGCTAGTTCAGGTCCATGCTGGCTACATGGTGGTTGCACAACAGGAGGCCTATGAGAAATATGGAAAGTTGGGGCCAAAAACAGGAAAATTCTGTAGACTTAGGGAAGGTGGAATTTCTAAGTCACATAAGAAACACATTTACTGTAAATAAGATGGAGATACCCAACTAAGATGGGAGTAATTACACAATCAACTCTTAATAATACCATTATGCAAATACAGCCAACATGAAAACACATCTGGCTTATTTATGTACCTGTAATAAGTTCTTCATGAGTAACTGAAAGACATGTACAGGTGGCAAAGTTGGTAAAAGGTATTCAAGTTCACCAAAAGCTTCAGTGAAGAATTGTCCATCTATCAGTCCTTCAATTCTATTTACACTAGAACGACCATTATCAAAACTGTTCACCTAGAAAGAAAAAAGGTTTGTTTATATGTTTTTATATATATATATATATATATATATATATATATATATATATATATATATATATATATATATATATATATATATATATATATATATTAGCAGCTTTTCACAATTTTTGTAGAACCACAAAAGCACTTTAATACAGTTTATTTCTGTCAAATTAAGGTATGGGTATGCCTACACATAAACAATTTGTGAGTGTTGATAAAATAAAGCAGACAAATAACCCACATTTGGCAAATGGAAAGAGTCATATGGTTTCTCTTGCATGTAAAGTCATAGCACCAGTTTGAAGTGAACACAAAAGTGTAGTTTGTTGTAATGTTTGTGGACATTGTTTCAATATGTTGTGTGTGCGGAGTGTTCCTTGGAAAAAAGCCTCTGCACATCAGCATGCATGCTATTCTGAGGTTCTATGATAAGACTGAAAATCCCTTCTTGGCACAAAGGTAACTAATTATCGAGGCTCGACTGACATGCGAACAAACAGGCACAGATCTTATATCTGTCTTAGGTTTTAACCTATAGATTTGAACAGGATTATCACGAGACACTTAGGGGACAATGATTTATTAACATGTGATCGTCAGGTGTGGGTAATATGTCTGAAAATGCAAGTAAGTTCTTTGACTCACTCAAGCTTTTCATCAATTGCTATTGTCTGTTTTCATTTGGATTTTCTTTCTTTTTTTTGTGCTACCTGAATAAAGGAGAGTGTGATAATTCTATATATAATAATGTACCGCAATTGTGAATTAAAAGAATATTATGTCATATTTATCAGCAAGTCATGTCATGTGACAGAAGTTACCCCAGTAGGCACCAATTGATGACATCACCATGAACTCTTTATAAGGATATCATTTAGAGGACATTCATAGCTTGTGTATTTTATATATAGTGTGGCACTGTGGCTAGGAAAAAACTAGAGGGAAGGTGCATATCTCCCAGAATGCTCTATGAGACCCAGCATATAAGGGAGAATAATAGAATGAATGTAGGTGTGATAAGTGATGTTGGTGCCTGGGGAGGGGAGCTCTGCCCAGGGGTAAGCAGGATGACTGTGAGGCAATGAGGCTTTCTGAAGCAAGGGGAGTTTTTGAGGAAAACTCTGTACAAAACCAAGGCTGCATGGACTTAAGTATGGAATAACTACCCCACGTGGGCCTAAATCCTTGCGGAAAAGAGAAGGACGTGTGCAGTCAGTCTGCCAGTGAACCTGGCTATTCTGGTTAATGAACAAAATCTTTGAGTACCCGTTGCTTTTGTTACACACTGGTACATGGCAGCTCAGAAACCAAAACATTTAGCATCAGAATTAAATAATCAGCCCTGTAGCCCTGACAGGCAAGTCTCATTTTCTCTGTGATGATTTCCAACACCTAAGCTTAGCTTCTTAAAGGAATAGTAACACTAAAAAAAAAATGAAAGCATTTTAAAGTAATGAAAATATCATGTATTGTTGCCCTACACTGTTTGCTTCAGAAACACTACTATAGTTCTTATAAACAAGCTGCTGTGTAGCAATGGTGGAAATTGAAAAAAGGGCTATATGGCACAGGTTAAATAGTGGATAACATAACACCATTATAGCCTACAGAGCTTATCTGCTATGCAACCTGGGCATGTTCTACTTTGAATGGCTGCCCTCATTGCTACAGTTTATATGAATTACAATGATATGAATTAAACATTAATTAAACCCAATAGGTTGATTTTGCTTCCATTAAGGATTAATCATATCTTTGTTTGGATCAAGTACAATGTACTGTTTTATTATTACTGAGAAAAAGGAAATACACTTTGAAAATTCTTGGATAACATGGAGTCTATGGGAGATGGCTTTTCCATAATTCAGATATTTCTGAATAGCAGTTTTCCAGATAATGGATCCCATACCTGTAGCTGTTAAAATTGGGTAATAGGGCACACATTTACATATAGAAAAACAAACAAACATTACCTATATGGAATACAGGGAGTCCTCAAGTTACATACACCCGACTTACATACATCTCATGCTTACAGACAGAGGTTATTACAGTAATGTACTGTGGTTTGCTTGGCCTTTATTAGCATTTAGCTTTAATAAACCACCTGCCCCAATCCCCTCTAGCATATGTTGTCTACTGCAGAGCACAGAAAGGTAAAAAAAACATATTTACAGAAAGGTAAAAATAAACACTATCTTAAGACAAACATTTGTCGTGTTGCATTTAATAAGTAAATGTATTTGTTTCAACTTACACACAAATTTAACTTGAGAACATACATAACCCGGGGACTGCCTGTACAATGTTTCTATTATTCTCACAGGAATATAAACAACAGTCAACTACCCATTCATAGCTCCCTACAGCGATACCATACAAAATAAAATAGCGGTTTCAAAGAAATTACATTGTTGTACATACAACTGTATATCAAAATTCATAATTTCTTCTCAGTTTTTCTCAACAAATTTAGGGTGACAAATGTTGAGTATTTTTTGGTTCTTATATATTTATCATTTGACATCTGAATTTTGTTGAATGTAAAAGTGCCCTAAAATTGTTTCTCACATTACAGGGTCTGTGTTAAATTGACTTTAATCTATGCCATCCTACAATGAATTCTGGGGGTATTGTACAAGGAATTGCCTTTATGCCATCTTACTATGTATTATGGGATATTGTACGTGGAATGGTCACTACGTTCATTAATATACAGTATCTACCGAGGGTGAAATTGTAAAATGGGAAGTGGTTAGTGGGGGGTGTAAAAATTGTAAATGAAAAAAAAAAAACTGTTTAAATGTGGAAGTTGCAATGGAATATGTCTGTGATTGATATGCATAGTTCATTTACATGCAAGGCCAACAATGGAACTTGGAACAAAAACACCATTATGCAACTTTTACACTTTTTTAGCCTTCAGATATATTACATAGTTTTTTTTTAATAAGTCCCTTTATTTCTTCAGTGAACACAGCAGCTGCTTTCGTTAATTACAGAATAAACCATTCAACTAAATGATGTGCATCTGATACTTCAATCAATACTCTATCCATATACCTGTTAATTTCCCAAGACCAAAAGATTTTACAGACCACAAAGTTGGACTATATGGGTTTTATCATACTTATAGAAAAAAAAAAGCCCAAGCGCTGTTATCCTCGGGAATATATCTGGGAGAAGGTAATATGTAAAGCAAATTGTATTTGAGTTTTCATTTACTTCAACATATCACCAATGAGTATTATGGTTTTACAGAAAATTAGATGACTTACAATGTAATAAAACAAAGAACCTGCATTTTTAATAAAAAAAAATAAGGAAATGCATGCATCAGAAATTATATTAAATCTTGGGAGCAGATAGGGCATAACATTAACTTTAGTACAATAAAAATGCTGATCTCAAAAAAGATAGGAAAATAATGTACAAATATTCATTTGGAGTTTAAACATCTGTTATCTTCCCTCCAAGCAATTCTAAGTAAATCTCTGATGTTTCCCATAAAATCCTGTTACTTACAACTAATGTGTACTATGGGTAGCTGCTTATTTGGGTCTGACTCCTTTGATATGCAGCTTTTGTTCACACAAACCCTTTGATGTTACTGAGAGGTGTTTATAAGCTTCTGGCAGAGATTCTGAAGAAATGAGGCATTAAGCTTTTGTTTTGATGATCTATATACTGATCATCCATTCCTGCCCTGCTTAATATATTTATTTGCTTTCTATTACCCAATACAGAAATCATGTGTCATCTAATAATTATTATTCATAAAAGCTTTTCCATATTCATTAATGGGTAGCACAGTTAAGCATACGCAAATGCATACATTTAATTATATCATGATCTGCACCAAGAAACAATGGCAATAGGAGCTCAATTACCAATGGTAAAACAAAAATAACAATTACTTTAACCTTTTAAGTGCTAGGAAGGTGGCCAACGGATTATACATTTCTAGCACATCAGATCTATACTTTTATCAGACTACTATTAGAAACGTATAGCTACATATTTAAGTTGGGTTGAAAAAAAGTCCAAAGTCCATTAAGTTCAACCCCTCCAAATGTAACCCAGAGCATGTGTACTTACACCCACCCACTGAAACTGTATATACCAATATCTATACTAATTTTACATTTTAGTATCACTATAGCCTAGGATATTATGCTTTTATTTAAACATTAACAGAATAAGCCATCACAACATCACCAGGCAGTGCATTCCACAACCCCGCTGTCCTCACTGTGAAGAACCCCCTACGTTGCTTCAAATGAAAGTTCTTTTCTTCTAGTCTAAAGGGGTGGCCTCTGGTTCGGTTATCCATTTTATGTAAAAGTATATGTTTCAATATTGTCATCACCTTAAGTATATGAAATCATATGTCCAAAAATGATAAAGAGAGGGTGGAGTCCCTACTTATAGTAAAAAAAGCATATGGTAGTTTCTAAAACAATTAAACTGGGCACAGGAGAGAAAGCATAGGCCAGTTGGTAATTTCTGACACAATAACTAACCAATCCATATTGATGCAAGGAATAAGCCCATGTGCAGCTAATTTCCAAGGGTATTTCACCTTTATTAAGGGGCAAACCTATATTTTGTATTGATACTCCATTTCTAGGAGATGGATAGTCAAAAGGGCAAAGAAAGCCTAACTCACTGGGAAGTGCCAAAGTATTACAGACCCCACAGTTAATTCAACTACATAGTTTTTTCCCCTAGGCTGGTACTCTCTTTTGGAAACAAAACAGCACCGGTCTTGATAAATTTCTAAAGAAGAACCACACAGCCAACTTACCTCTATCTTCCAGGAATCCCTATCTGATTAGACTAGGGTGATCATAGTGGTAGCACTGCTTCTTTAGAAAACTCCCTGTAATTGTGTCCCTTATCAGAAAAATTACTTTTGTTCTTTAGTGATTAATTACTTATTAAGAGTATAAACTAGAATCTGACACTCTTTTGTTTCAGAGTTGCTAAAAACAGAGATACCGGCAGGGGTGTTGTGATGATGCTTGACTAGTTGGAACAAGAATTTAAAATTTAGACGCCTATTTAACAAAAATAATGACACTTTTCTCAGGTATTCTTGATTTTTTAATCTTGATTATTTCTCATGAAGTTTCTCAATGAAGTTACCTGAAATCATGAATCATATAAAATATTTGTGTTTACGTTATACGATCCCAAACGTTCAGGATTTGTGGAAGAATATGATTTTTACTTAGTCAAGCCAGCTCAACTTTAGAAGGAGATATCAAATTAATCCTGGTCACTTTAACATGAAGCAAGAAGTTGTATTTCATGAACAATTGCTATTTAAAAGGCAAGAGAGTGCGACACAGCAGAGGGCTACCTAACATGTTTAATTTCACCCAGTGCAAAGTTAAAGATGGCTTCATGGGCAAGTGGAGGGATTCAGAGGAGATGTATGCAAGGGATACAGGGGCAGCTATGTGAAGGACATGGGAGTAGGGCATAGGTTGTTATTAAAAAGTGGAGATAGAATGGATGGTGGAATTTGTACAGAGGGAGGGGAAGCAGTGGCACACTATACAATATTTGAGAAGATACACAAGTCTTTACAGAGTGGTACAATTAGACTGGGGATTGAGGATATGCCAATCCATTTGTTTTACATAAGTAATGCTCATGGTTAAAAGTATTTGTTTTCTTCAAAGGTACAAGTATAAACCTTGAACACACACACCAAAAAAAAACAAAAAACAACGTACTTGACCATTCTTATTCAACATGATGTGTCGTTTAATGCAACAATGATGACGAGCCTGTAAAAAAAACACATTTATGATTTTAAACTGTAGTTGTGTAAGTTAAGATTTAAAAAAATAAAAAAAGTATAACTGTGACAAAATGTTATTCATTAACCCTCAATATACATCTGAACCAATACCTTGTAGTATACAGATTGTAGAGGCTAGTAACTTTATTAGCATCAGTATACTATAGATTTCAATTAATAGGGTGATGATGTCAGCCTAATTTAGGTTACAAAGATAGATTAGGTCAAACAGATGAAATTACTGTGCCTGCAACTTGAAATGCCAGCATATCCCTTAAAAACAAAACCTCTGCAAAAGAATGGGATGAATGTTGTAAGATCATGTCTTCAGATATTCAACTTTAACATTTTGTCTCAATATACTCAAATGTCTTACATCTGTGGCACTTATTAATGCAGTTGTTAGTGACCCTAGCTCTTCTATGGGGAATACATAGAAGGGGGGGGGTGATATGTTGACGCATGCACTCTGCCCGTGACCCGAAGATTTTTTCGGTAGCTGCCCCAAACCCACGGGTTTCGGGCTGGCCAGCACATCACTAATGTGCACACACAGCGCTTCTGCCATCTTGATGATGTCACCGAAGGAATCATGGTGGCGCAGAATTAACTTAAGGAGGTGTTAACTATTCAGCCCTATGTAAGTAAAGGAGGCAGTTTTCTGAAAAATAAACCAAGCGATCAATGTAAAGGGGTATTTATCTGATGGCTAAAAGCATTAACAAAGGCTTGTGCTGTCATTTAAAGTTTAAAGGGGAACTATCGTGAAAATTACAATTTTATATAAGCTTCAGCATACTAAAATAAGAAATTTCTAAATACAATCAATTAAAAATTCTGTACTGTTTCTGAAATAATAAAGTTTATATTCACTATCCCTCTCTCAGCATCTGTTTCTCTTCATTCTCTCTTCCTGCAGGAGTTGGGTGTCATATTCATTCACAGTTAGAATCAAAAAATCTTTTTTTTAACTTTTGGGTTTGCTTCTCCTTTAAGAATACATCTTCTTGACACCATTTAGGCTTCTATGGGTATGTCATCTACAGTATAATCCTGAATGCTTGGGACATGGGGGTTTTCTAGCTAAGTGAATGTTCCATAATGTGGAGCACCAAGTATAAAAACAATTACAAATGACAAAACAGGTTTGTATTTTCATCATCAAAGATTTATACTGCCTTAGTTCAAGTACACATTTCTGTCTTATTAAAAAGAAAAAGTAAAATTAGTAAAAATCGATTGTTTAAAATGGCCACTATGGAAAATGTTGTAACAGGTTTCTTAATAAGGAATCCCATACCCTATAAGAATGTAAACCATTCATCAACACCAAAACTGGTATTAAATATTTCAAGTTAATATAAAATTAGTTATTCTAAAAAATTAAAAATGTCTCCTCTTACTTGGGCCAAACAAAAGCGTTTCCAGATCATATGCTTTATGTCATCAACCTGCTCAAATGTGATTTCTTCTGATGCTCCTTCAATTGGATCCTGACATTTGAAAACATACACACATTTCAGTTTTATGCAATGTAAAACATAAAAAACTGTGCAACACAAAACTTAGCAATATTCAGGGGTGTGTATACAATCTGTTGTGTTTTTTAAGGCAGCTGGCAGAATATTCTAGGGTTTGACGCATGCTCTAATTAATACGGAGGCTGTGAAATATTGCAAGCATAGATGATACACATCAAAAATGCTTTGTTTTGCATTGCATTTGTTTTTTAACTGACAGCAGATGGCAAAATGCAGTAATATACCTTTACTTAAAATAATAGCACACTGATCTAAGATCTAAATTTCTATAGCGACATCTTCCCTAAAAGTGGATACTGTGACCCTGAAACTTTCCAGATATATGTAAAAAACGTTTTTTTCAGAGTGCTATAAATTCCTTCTCCTTCTGTTTCATATACACACCATCCACAGTGTATTAGTATTTATAAGCATGAAGAGTCGAAACAGACTGGAACATAGGCAGTACTTTTCTCTGTAATCACCCCTTATTGGTGTTTAATCACGACATGTTTCGGGGCAAACGTCTAGACCAGTAAAATCAAATAAATCAGATATAATCAAATAAAAATGAGTTACCATATCTGTAAAAATCTAATTTCTCTTCACTACGCCTCTCAGCAATCTATCTCTCTACATGTAAGTTTGTGTTGGACTCAGTTATTTTGAAACAATTCGCTCTCATACATTGTCTAGGCAAATGGAAAACAAACCAATGTATTTGACCTGTAAATCAAAAGCTAATTCCAACTCTTACATGTAGAAAGACATTGCTGAGAGGAAGATACTAAAGTGGTACTTTCATTGTTTTAGAAACAGAATAATTAACTGATAGTTAAAAAATTAGAAAGGCCCTAAGGGCTATGTCCTGCTGTTTTCATGCCGTGTTCTTCCAAAATAGCAAAGTGGTGCAAAAACATCTGTCAAAAAGAAGAATGTTTTTACAAGCATATATCAGCCTGGCAAATTATAAATTACACATTATTTGTTCTACGTTATGTTTCCCAAAAATTACCACAACATTACATCAATCCAAGCTAGGTCATTAACATTATGTGCAATAAGGACATTTGTATCAATGAGTAATTAAGCACTGTATATTTATAACAGTAATTGCACCAAAATGCCCACAACAGATATAGTGAACAAAGGGGATCAAAGATATATAAAGGCATATTAATTTGCTTTAAAGGAGAAGGAAAGGCTAAAATTAAGTAAGCTTCATCAGAAAGGTCTATATAAATACACAAGTAAACCCTCAAAGTAATGCTGCTCTGAGTCCTGTCAAAAGATACACAGCATTTCTTTCCTTTTATTGTGTACACATGGGCTTCTGTATCAGACTTCCTGTTTTCAGCAATAATCTCCAGGGCAGGGCTTGAGCATGCTCAGTTTGCGCCTCTCCCCCTCCCTCCTCCCATCCCTGCTGTAATCTGAGCTCAGAGCTGTAAGTGAGCAGGGAGACACTCAGGCAGGAAGTGATGTCACACCAAGCTTATATGACTGCTTCTATCCTAAACAAACAGTATCTAGAGCGGTTAACTTAGGTATGGTAAAGCATTTTGCAGAATAAATATAGCGTTCTAGCTTGCACTATTGTGGCTAATCTGTTGGCAATAAACTGTCTTGGAGCTTTCCTTCTCCTTTAATAAGTTTTAACTTGCCCTAATGTATCAGTCCTAGGTGTGAAAATACACACACTACTGCATTTTGGGGAATATCATCACGTAAAATATGTTTTCTATACTAATGCATATTTGCCATTTTTACGTCACACGGAAACTTCATAATAATGCAATATAAAAAAAATGGCATGTGTGACATAGCCATATTAAATATTGAAGTAAACTTAAAGTCTGACCTGCCAAAACCTTTAGTTAAGGACAGAAAATGTAGCCTTCTACAAGATTAACAGGGTATCATATTATTAAAGCTTTTAAAAGTTTCTAAATAAGAAAATAAATATAAAACTGAGCACAACAGTCAAAACCTGTTGGACAATATCAACAAATAAACTCTTCCAGCAAATTAATTTCTTATCTAGTGTGAGTGGTAGTTATGTTTAAGGCAGAGGTCTTTATACTTTTTGAGTTCAGGCCAATCATAACAATGCTGCAGATGGATGAAAACACGGTCCTAAAATGGAGATTTCTGCAGTTCACGATAAAAATAAATATTCAACCTCAAATATCAACCATAATTGGTATTAAGCCCCCCACCGAGACCCACTAGGCACTTAGCACTACTGTTTGGGAACTAATGTTTAAGAGGGTTTCCTCTACTCCTTGGGTTCAACCCACACACGGATTTTAAAATCACAAAATCACTTTTTTGAAGAAGAAAAAAAGATGCCCAGCATTTAACAAAGTATGAAAAAAGTTTACCTCTAATAGATATGTGCCAAGATACTGCACAGAATAATAAGGTTCATCAAAGTGCTGCTTTTCTCTGTTTGCTTTCAAATGATTACTCAAGAAAACATGCGTAACCTCTTCATGAAGCTCTTCTGGGTTGCATATAATTGCATGTCCAGCTTTCAGAACTCTAGAACAGAGTCACATAGTTGAAAAATACAGTGGTCTGTGTAAACTTTTTGTGAATAGTTTTAACATTACTAAAAGAACACTCCCCCAGAACAGTACTTCTACAGTGGTTTAAACAAACATATTAAGATGTGGCAATCCTATATAATAAAGTTCAAGTGTCTCTGCATCCAGTCCCTGTGTCCGTGGAATTGCGCTACTGCGCATGTGCCCCACGGACCGTCTCTGGCAAATTTATGCTAGCGTATCTGGCGAATTTACGCTGGCGTCTCTGGCGAATTTACGCTAGCGAAGTAGATAGACGCCGACCAGAGCGTAAATTCGCACTTTACTGAATTTGCGTAGCGCAGACGAAAATTCGCCTGGCGAAGTGCGCCGAACGCTCGCGAAGCCTGCGCTAGCGATTTTTTGGCACCATGTGACAGAGGAGCAGCTCGAGCTGTGGGATGTGTGACCCGGGGAGTCCGCAGCGCAGTCAGTAAAGGTAAATGGGGGGTCGGGGTTGAGAGAGACTTCCACCAGCTCACAGAGCGTCTTGCCTCTTTACCATCTCTGGCGAATGTTTGACTACATATGTTCTAGCGCCCGTTAATTTAACGGGCTTAATGTCTAGTCATACATAAAAGTATATAAAATCTATATTTTTTGGAGTAATTTTTCCAAATGTCATGGAGGCTTCCTTATTCCGTTTGATAATCATTCTTTGTCATGTTTGTTCTATCCAGAAATGTTGACTTTCCTACACCACTGAAAAAACATACAATAATCCTTAGAAGCAGATAAGCAGGGAGCATGATTAGGGGACTGCCTGGCAGTAGCCACGATCGACCCAGGTCACTTTAAACACAGGTCAGAATCTTTGTATATCTTTAATTCAAAGTAGGTGACCTAAACTGCTTACACTGTATGGGGCCTTATCAATGCTTTATTAACATGACCCTGATGTGTGTGGACCTTTAGCGACATCAATAGCTACATGTTCTGCATTTTTTTTTTAAATAAAGTAGAGACTATACATTAAAGTCTAGCAGCCAAGTCCACCTTCTTTCTGTTTCATTCAAGCTGTTACTAGAGAAAACATGAATTCTGTCTCTTAGCTAATGCTTGATTCCAGGTGGGACATGGCAACCTTTTGAAGGGCTAAATCTAGCAGAGAAATGCAGGTCGAGAATCTGTGGACAGACAAAGCGGATTTCGGTGGCTAAGCACAAGATTTTACCCGAACCAAAGCAACGCATATGCGGTGTTGGAGAATCGGATTTTCGGCCTGCACAGGCAGAGATCCTCTAAATGTGGTCCTAGCCTAAAGTTAGCACTGCTGAATTTCTATTGCTTTCAGATTAACCTTGGCTAATTTGATTGATATTTTACTGCAATTGTCTTTATTTTATGTATTATAGCTTTTGGTTCTTAAGTGAATGCAGTTCAAAATATTTCTTTAAGTACATGGCCTATATGTACTTGGACAGAGAACTGGTTGAAAGACAAAAAATTGCTAATAATTAGAACATTTTCTGGTTGTACCAATGTTATACATGGAGTACCTTAGGGTTCTCCTTTGTGCTTTTTAATATTAGTTTACATTTATGATAACAATTGTGGCGTTATTTACTAAACCTCAAGATTTATTAAAGCCTGATGCTGCAAAAAGTCTGTCAAGTTCCTATATAAGTCAATGGGAAAGGCACTTATCTGAATTTGAAGTTTTTGTGGTCTGCTCTGGGTTTAGCTGAAAATCTGACTTTTTCTGGGTTTTCGGGCAAAAACTTGAAAAAATTCAAGCGATTTGGGGGGAAAAAAGCCTTAAAAATGTAAGCAATTCGGGTTTTCGCTCAATTTTATCAAGTTTTTCCGCAATCCGATTAATTTGAGTTATTTATTAATAAATAAGGTCAAATGATGGGTATTTGGTCGCAGGTTTTTTTAAATTAAATATTAGAAAAATTTGGATTTTAGTAAATGACCCCCATAGTATGTTATATGAGATCCTAATTTTTAGCAAGTTTTCACTTACTCTACAGATTTTAAAAATGTAGATTTCCTCTTCTGCCCTTTTACAGCTTTCAAAGATGGGTCACAGACTGCCATGGCAGCCAAAACAATTTCTCTGTTACTTTTTATTAATAATTTTTGATTTTCAGCAGTCTCTATTCCTCCTCCAGTCCCTCATAAACACCACTGTCTGGTATCTAGGGTACACTGGACCCTTATAATATATACTATTACCGTGGTGTGTCCTTCTACCTTGAGGCAAAATCGAGTTAAATTAAAAAAACTATTACTTAGTTAAGTCCAGAATGATATACAATGGTCATGTCCCAGAAAACCCCCAGTCCAAGGGTTATATACACAAAAAAAAACAGGAAAGACCTACTCTTTGATAAGAAACTAGCCCAAATATTTTTTTTAAAGTAAAAAATCTTTATTAGGACATACATTAGTCTAACGTGTTTCATGCCGAGGTGGGAACTTACTCATAGGCCGTCGGTCTCCCCTCCACATATATCCTTTTAAAGGGGGTAGTGACCAATAAAAGTGACATTCATGACATGACATTACACAATATATTATCAAATAGGAGCAAAGTTCAGTACATGGTAGTGAACCAATAGGATTGAGTTACATAAATTACATCACACTTGTATTATCCAATCAGTAAAAAAGGGAGTGTTTTCACAACAACTTTTTAACCCAGTGAAGGAAATCAGTGGATATAAGAGGTAAACATTTAGGCAGAAATAATGCCAATTTAAATAGCCGTATAGACCCGTACAACTTACTGGACACGTACAACCAGACAGCTGTTTAACAACAAAAGCTTAACTGCAATAAAGTTAAACTGCATAAATTATTTTGGGATTATTTCATGTTTACATGTTTTTAGTAGTAGTGAAATTAAAGAAAAGACCCTTATCTGGAAAACACTGGGTCACACACATTACAAATAATAGATCCTAAACCCATGCCTCAATAATCTATGCATGTTACATAAAACCTGCTGGACTGAAATTTGTGTCTTTATATGTAAAATAATGCCTCTGACCGTGTAGGTGTTGTAAAAAACATAGAGGGGAGAACAATGAACAAATTAGCACTTGGCCAGAAACCCATGGCAATTAATCAGATTGGTTTAAATAAAGGTGGCTGAAAAACACTTATCACTGATTGGTTGCCAAAGGTTAATACACGGTACAAATTTGTCCAGTGTTTATAAATAAGTCCCACTGTTAGTGATTAGTGAAAAGATGGGGGATGTCATTTATTATAAGCTTAAGCAAGGTAGGTTGAACATCCCTTATGAATACATTTATGTGTATATTAATTACTAGGCATTGTAATAATAAGCTTGGGTGTTTTCTTCTAAAAATTATTTTCACTGGCACGTTGAAGTAGAATGTATTTTTAAGGAAGCAAAATGTATAGTTTTAATTTGTACCCTTATGCTATTTTCAGGAAACATCATCTTACCTCACAAATGCCTCTCTTTGTTTATGACCTTTGTCAAAAAGAAGAGCCACTTTCCATTTTCTAAAGGCCCCTTCAACACCAGTGCTTGTCAGGTGTTCACGCCATCTTTTAGGTGCAGATTGCATCTGGGGCGAATAATGGGAGTGTCTTTCAATTTTGAAACCCCACTCATAAATTGTTTCATCAAGCCATCTGCCACTCTGTGCACTGTTAATTATGTAGTCTTTAGTCAGAACCCACTTCCCTGGAAAACAAATGAACTGTGAGCCAAAACATAAAGAAAATGGGTGCAGACAAATGGCAATTCAGAGCAGACTACCAGCTAAAATTCCCAATTACTTTTAAGTTTCTATTCAGCTTAGACAGTTTTTCCAGTGAAATTTACATATAAATATATATTACTTATTTATATATTTACTTACCTGCAGAACAGGCTGCAAGCCACTTTTCACTTCGGCATGGTTTTTTTGCGATGAGATGTGTGCAGTTTTCAAATTTCTACAATATTGTTTCAGAAAAAAAAATTTGGATTTGTCATTTATTTATCTGTCTGACTAAGAACTTTGTAAGTAAAATCTTTTTATATATGCATTATTTTTATATTGTATTGCTAAACTAGTACAGGTATGGGACCTGTTATCCAGAATGTTTAGGCCCTGGTGGTTTCCGGATAAGTAAAAAAAAAATGTACCAATGATACAGCCTATATGATGCACACCATATACTGTTAAACCATGATCTCCTTAACATTAACATAGCGTGAAGCTTCCCAGATTCAACATGCTACAGGTATGGGATTCGATATACGGCAACATGTTATCCAAAAAGTTCAGAATTTCAGAATAGTTGTCTACAATAGAATCCACTGTATTTAAATAATCCACATTTTTAAAAATGATTTCCTTTTTCTCTGTAATAACAGTAGCTTGTACTTGATCCAAACTAAGATATACTCAAAGGAGAACTAAACCACCATTAATCAAAAATCCACATCCCCTTCCTTCATTGGTCCCCATCCCTGCTTTCTCCTTCAATAGTACTTGGTTGAAAAAGTGTCCCTGGCATTAACCTAGGCATATTCATGCAGAGTATCGCAGCAGAGCTCTTCGGTGCGATCTTCTGTATCTTCGCGTTCCTCTCAGAAGTGAATGCCGACAAACTTAGAAGATTGCAGAAGAAAAAGAAGAGGAACCGAAGATACGGAAGATAGCACAGAAGAGCTCCGCTGCGCTACTCTGCATAAATATGCCATTTCAAAAGTTGCTTAGAATTGGCCTTTCTATAACATATTAAAAGGTGAACCACCCATTTAAGCATGCTCTAGTAAAAGCTGTGTTTCCTTTAGAAAGAATACTATAAGAATACTATAAACAAGCTGTTGTGTAGTCATGGGGCAGCCATTTAAGATGGAAAAACGACACAGATTACATTGCACATAACAGATAAGCCCTGTCCTAAAATGGCATTGTAATCTGCTATATAAACTGTGCCTTTTCTCCTTTTTCCAGCTTGAATGGTATGAATAGCCCCCATAGCTACACAGCAGTTTGTTTATATAAACTATAGTAGTCTTTCTGAAGCAAACACGCCAGTTTTACCAGTGCAGGCAACACTACATTATATTTTAATTACTTTTTATCAATTTCAGTTTTTGGTGTTATTGTTCCTTTAAAAACAGAGGAGTCAGAGTTGGAGTCAAAGGATTTATGTACTGACTCCACAGCCCTGGTCTAATATTTGCTTCAAAGACTGCAGTTACTTTGTAAACATTAATGAACAGTTGACCCTCAATTCACACCAAAAGTATATGACAGGTAGACATACCAAAATGATAATACAGATACAGTAACTTGCACATGATTTAGACACAAAACTTACGGCACAGCCTGCAATTGAGTCCTGTACTAACCATCTGCCCTATAGCAGGCAGTAAAGATAGGATAGTTTAATTTAGTTGGAGGAGCAGAGTAAAGCATAGACCTGGACACAAGTGCTTGCAGAATAAGCACTAAGGGGTGTAGAATGGCGCATGTCCATATCATTGGTATAACCACTTTAGGCTACTGCTAAACAAGCATACCCTCTTCAAGCATAACTGATGGGATGATTCAGGAAGCTACAATTCACTAATTGGATATTAGACATTTGATCGTGAAGATCAAGTTTTAGCACTAAACATTTGTTTAACTGGTAGTCAGTCGAATGCAAAATGTTCTAATCTGCTATTCATGTGAAAAAGTAAGTACACCTATTGGCATTTTTTGCCTATTTTTTATCAAACATATATTTAACAATATTGATAGATAAAGGTGATATAACAAATGTCATGCACCATACAAGTTTTGCATGAGTACACCCCTACATTTAGCACTAACTGAAATGCCTAAAATTATATACAGGTGCCCCAGATCAGAATTAGAACATCATTATAGAATTAAAGCAACCGGTCTTAATTTAAACCTCCGACATTTTGTTTGCTCATTGTTGCTGCAGTGTGTGGCATCACCATGTCTAGACTTAAAGAACTCTCTGAAGCCTTTAGAAAGAAGGCCTCTAATGTACTTGTAAAGTGTAATCGTGTCCCTTCGCAAGCGATCATCAATACACAGAGAAGATTTCTTCTCTTGGCCCAGGCCAAGTCATCTCAGCAAATACAACTCGAGAGCAGAAAGCAAAACGCTGAAAGAATTCTCTAAGAACCCCAGAGTGTTATCACAGGACCTACATGTAGCTCTAACCCCTGGTGATGTCAAAGTGCATGAGAATTGGATCTACACAAGAGGTGTACCAGGAGGAATTTTTTTGCGGTCCAAGAGCACCTAAGCAAACACCAGGTCTCCTGGAAATATGTCCACCAGAAGTATCTGATACCAACTTTAAAGCATGGAGGTGGAAATGTTATCATTTGGCCCTGCTTTGCTGCATCAGGGCCTGGGCAGCTGACCCTCATAAAATCCACTTTAAATTCTTCTTTGCACCAGTAGGTGATTGGGGGTGAAATCACCTGTCAGGAGATTGAAGGTCTACCAAAAGTGTACCTTCCAACATGACAATTACCCTAAATATTATGGCATAATAAAAGGGTTCTGGAAAGGGCAAGTCACATCAGTTGATAAACCAAATGTTTGCAGGTGGAATTGTTAAAAAAAAAATCCTTGCAAAGTCTCCAGTCAGACAGGTCTGTTTTAATTAATGCAAAAACAACCTATAGCCTTTGTAGCCAAAATGCATTCTTAAGTGCATGGTAATACAAAATATATGCTTACCTCAGAATCAATAAATATACAATCAAGTTTAAATAGCAATTCAACAAGAGATTCTTTCTCTCTGCCCCTGAATCCAGTGAACTGCATAATATGTTTTCTTGAAGTTACTTCCATCTGCAAATTAAATAAGGCATTGTAAATTAAACACTTAGTTTTATTTTTTTCCCCCGAATACAGAGTTGATCATTTGTTCTTGATATATACGAGTTGGCATAAGCCAGAGTTGCAAACAGGAACAAATGCTATCAATGAAGAGTTACAACCAAGGTACCAAACACCAAGTGGCGTGATAAAATACTTCAGCATCAAATATGTATAAATGTATTACATATAGATTATGGAGATATTAAAATTATGTTCCTTCGCAGGAGCAGTTTAAATTAACTTAGTATTTCTTGGTATACAACTTGAAATGGCACATATTGCCTATTGGTTGAGTTTTTATTATTTCATATAATGCTCTGCAGCTCCAGAGTTTGGAATTTATAGGTGAAGTCCAGCATAAAATATAATTTTGGTATAATATAGATAGACCTAATCAAAGCAATTTGTATTTATGGTTTGCAAATTCTGAGACTTCTGCTTCAGCTTGCAACTAACAATTTTGTTCAGTTGCCAGGGTCATTGACCCCAGTAACCACAAATCAGAGGTTGTGAGAATTGATTGTTATTATTCCTATTTTATTGCTTGAGTCAGAACCTCTACTATTCATCGACCATTTTCACTAGTCATCTGTTGCCTGATAAATAATCACTAACATCCAAACTATCGTTAAATCCCCCAAACCTTTTCTCACTACACTAAGGCATTCAATTGATCTGTTGCTTGTTGATGGTAAACCAGTTATCCCAGTGATGATTTAAAGGGCCTTCTCAATTCCAGTAGCCCCATTATACTCCTATCAATATCTCTGTATCCTTTTGCTCCATTGTGCAGTCCAAGTCCTGAAAACCACAACCCCATTATACTTCATATATTTGTATGTGCACTGCACAGTGCATGCGGAAGAAAAATTCTATTGTGCATATTTTTAAAAACAGTGTGCAACATCTGTTCAGAGAGAAAAGTATATAATATAGCTTAAAGTTTGATACTCTAGCTGATTAAAGAGTAGTCTCAGTGGGCTGTACTCAACAAAGCATCACTCTTTTGTGAAAATTATAATAATAAAATGTTTCTCCCTAACAGTACTCATTTTTCAGGAGTTAAATTCTAAACTAATTGAAAAATACCATAATGTGGTATTAAATAAAAAAAAATTAAAGAAAAAAGTTCAATCACAGTTAGGGATGGGCACATTTTTTTCGCCTTGTTTAGCCGAAAAAATGATGCCCATAGACTTGTATGGCTTTGTGTGTCAAAATAAAAAGAAGCGCGTCAAAAAAATTTCGCCACGCAACAAAGTTTTTTTGACGCCCATAGACTTTAATGGGTGTCGGCGACATTTCGCCGAAGGCAAATTTTTGGCGAATCGCAACGGGTCAAATTCGCCCATCCCTAATCACAGTATGCAAAGTAAGAAAGGGGAGAATATAGATATTTTATTAAATATAATATCTGTGGTACAAGGGTCCTTTTGATACCAGCTTGCTTCTAGTGGCATGAGGGTCAGTAAAAACTGGACCTGCACCCAATCCTAACCCACAAAACCTTAACCTGCACCCAAATCTAACTGGCAAAATGTTCCATTTTAGGACCTGCATCCAACCCACTCCCATGTCTTCTGACTCTGCAAGCTACTTCTGTGTGCACCTCTGGTTAAAGGGGAACTTTTGTGAAAATGAAAATTTTATATATGCTTCATCATGGTGAAATAAGAAACTTTCTAAATACAATTGATTAAAAATTCTGTGCTCTTTCTGAAATAATCAAGTTTACCGTCACTATCCCTCTGTCAGCATCTGTTTCTCTTCATTCTGTCTTTATGCAGCAGTTTTGTGTTAAGATTTTTCATTGACAGATCTCATAGATCTTTTTGATCCCTTTCCTATCAGATGCATTATAGTTAACTCAAATAACCGATTCCAGTACAAACAAAATTTAACAAAATACATGACTTCGGCACAAATTCTGGTGATTTTAATAAGGTGAGCTTGGATACATCTTCTAGGCAAAAGGAGCTCCCCTAAAAGAAATTGGATTTCACTGTGATTCAAAATCAGACTCCCAACTCCTGCATGAAGAGAGATTGAAGAAAGACAGCTGCTGAGAGGGGGTAAAAGGTAACTTGGATATTTCTGACTACGGTTCAGAATGTTTAATTGATTATATTTAGAAAATGTCTTATTTCTGTATGATGAAGCTTGTATGAAATTTTCAAAATAGTTCCCCTTTAAAAGACAGGGGATTTTTGGGAGTAGGAGTGTACATCCCCAGTCTGACCCACAACTAACCCTAATCTGCAAATGGTTGGCCAAATTCCAACCCTCTGATCACCACAGGTGTCAGGTAAACCCGCACGTCACTACTTGCTTCCCAATGACATGGGAACAAGCCACAAAATCTTGTCCCTCTGATTTTTTAATGCCACATGCCTATGGTACAGGGAAAGAGTTGAAAACGGCTTTTTAAAAGGTAAAGGTGGCTCTCACGTTCCGATATACTAATTAAGCTATTTTTCTATGAGACTCTGTCAGTTGATATTGAGATTTGAGTTGGAGTTTAAAGGAAAACTATACCCTTCAAACAATGTAGGTCTCTATAAAAATATATTGCATAAAACAGCTCATATGTAAAACCCTGCTTCATGTAAATAAACCATTTTCATAATAATATACTTTTTAAGTAGTGTGCCATTGGATAATCATAAATAGAAAACGGTAATTTAAAAAAATAAGGGCCGCCCCCTGGGATCGTAGGATTAACGGTGCACACAAACATAACTAACAAACTATACTTGTTAGGTCACATGAGCCAATTAACAGACATAGTTCTGTCTTTTGCTTCCACACTTCTTACTGTTACATTTAGAGCTGCAGTATTTCTGGTCAGGTGATCTCTGAGGCAGCACACAGACCATCACGAAATGGTGGTTCAAGGCAAGAGATGTAAAAGGGCAATATTTACTTAAATATATATTCCAGTTTGAGAACATTCTTTAATATGCCAGTTAATTTGATATAAACTGTTTTGGGGGTATAGTTTTCCTTTAACATCCTCCTCTCCTGTAATTAGGGTTGTCACCTTTTCTGTAAAGTTTTACCGGCTGGTGGGGGCGGGAACAAAAGGGGCAGGCCGTGATGTAAAAAGGGGCTGAGCCACGTACCTTGACGCAAAAGGAAGCGAAGCAACATCAGACAATGATGAGCCTATGAGTAAGTGCCTGAATAGGCATGAAACGCACTAGGACTTGTCCCAACATGTCCTAATAAACTTTTATTGTTTATTGATTTTTTGGAGGCACTCACAGTTTTGGTTTCTAATTTCTGCCTTTGGACTGAGGCGAACTGTGAGTATGCCCTTCCGTTCCCATTATTGGCTTCTAAGATTGTTTTCACTTTCAGTAGTGCTCTCATGAGTTGGCTGCACCATTTCCTTCCTTGTAGATGTAACATCACACAATAGCCAGAAGGCCAAAAAAAGTTACGGTTTGAGCGAATTGGGGGCGGGCCAAGGACTTTATTTTTTTTTAAGGGTATTACAAATTTACCGCAATTACATTGCTGGTTAATTTATAATGCCGGCCCCAGCCTTGGCAGGTGTTTTATCCGAAAAATACCAGCCCGGTGGCCAAGGCCACCATCAGGGGGGGACAGGGGGAGAGTTGTAGGGGGCCCGGCCACGCCACACTTATTTGATTAGCCGGCCCCCCGTCTTTCTGAGAGCTGCTGACTTCGGGAAGGCATGGACGTTTAAGGGGCCCTGGCCACCAATCTTCTTATAATGTGGGGGGGCCCGAGCCACCAATTTTTTTTGCTCATGTGGGGTCCTAGCCACCAATAATTTTAAATGGAGGGGCCCTGGCCACAAATGTTTTTTTTTTATGGGGGGCCCTGACCACCAATATCTTTTTATTTTTTATTAACATGTGGGAACCATAGCCACCAATATTTTTTCGTTTTTTTAATGTGTGGTGGGGGGCGGACCTGTAAGTGGGGCTTGCAGTTGGCGCAGCCCAGGGGGCCCAGGAAATTTTGTCGTATGGAGCCCTGTGATTCCTGATGGTGGTCTTGCCGGTGGCAACCCTGCCTATAATTAGGGTTGCCACCTTTTCTGGAAAAAAATACCGGCCTTCCTATATATTTATCTTTTTTCCCTATTAATAACATTGGCATCAACCATCATTTTTACCAGCCAGGCCGGTAAAATAGCGGCCTATTGGCAACCCTACCTATACTGTGAATGTCTCGATTGTCATTGAAAGGCACAAGGTGCAATGTTTGCTTTGGTGAAACTAAAAGCAAATTCTTGGAAAGGAAGATTGAGAAGTAGTTTATTGTCAAGGTGGCCCTGACCTAAGCCTGGTGTTAATACAGCTGCAGCCAAGGGACAGCTTTCACTTTATTAAGGAGAGATAAACAGAACATCTGCCTCTTCCTGGGCTTTATTAAGTAAATATACACAAAACTAAGCAAAGGTCTCCCTAAAGACTGGATACAGACTGACATACAAAAGAGAGGGAAGAAATACACAGAAATCAGGGTGGAATTGACAAGTATTACAGTAAACACGTTGCCAGTTTATGCTTCAGATACAGCGTCTAGAGACGAGTCATATAAACATATATAACTTACTGCGCAGGCTGTACTTTCATCCGACTATTGACTAGGGAATCCCAGCCCATGTCCCAGCACATGCGCCGGACCTCTAATGTAACTCCCGGCTTCAGCTCGCAAACTGATGACGCAGGCGTCACATGACTGTACCACGTGTCACCGGTGATCCTCCCGAAACTACCGCCCAGGGAAATAAATTGGCCAATGAGAAATGAAGCGTCAAGTCTCTATAGCGACGCTTGTTTCCAACGCGCTCCCGCTGGGCTCACTGCTAGAAATATCCCAGAGAAAAGTGGGCGAGCTGGAAAACAAAAAAAAAAATCGGCGCATACGCAGATTGAGCGCAGTTTAAACGTGACGTCATGGGGGCGAAAATGGCCGCAGTTAAGTAAGAAGGACTGAGAAAATTACTAGTGGCAATTTCTAAATTGCATCGCGGATTAGGGGCGAAGTAAATGTAGCGGTTAAGGACATCCAGGAGAGGACTATCCGCTCTACAGGTAGTGACTTCGTTCCTTTGCTTTTCCTTTAACCGTGACTGCATAATACTGGCACACGTTGTCATATCCTGTTGCATAATGATGTCATACTGTGCTACGTCATCAATAGTAGGGGAATAATCACATGCAGATGCAGGGTACATCCATATCTGAAATGTGTCTATTACTGTATCAATCAGATCTTCCTATTTCACTTCCACAAATCAGCTTTAGATAAGGAGATGGACGTGTGGGCAGCTTTGAAGGATCAGTCTCTTGATTGGAGAAACAGGGCTCTGGGGAAGATGCTTGATTTATATCAGAGTTGTGCAGCCTTTTACAAGTAATAGTGAGTCCCTTATTTGCAGGGTCAGACTGGAGCCTTGGGGCCCACAGGGGCTGCAAAACAAAGGGCCCTCCTGGCAGTAGGGTTGCCACTTTTTCTTGAAAAAAATACCGGCCTTCCTATATATTTATCTTTTTTCCCTATTAATAACATTGGGATCAACCATCATTTTTATACTGGCCAGGCCGGAAAAATACTGGCCAGGTGGCAACCGTACCTGGCAGTCCCTGGGGGGCCCCTCACAACTTCTAAACTCGTGGCGCACATCAGCTGTTCAGCCAGGGAAGCAGTTCTGGGCCCACCAGTTTTTTTTTTTCCATTGTCCCGCCAGCCCAGTCAGACCCTGCTTATTATTCATACTACATTTGAGTTGGGGATGACACACAGATGTCCGGTCTCCAGGATTTCTCCGGAGTTACCTGTTTCTTAGGGTTCATATATTGTAACCTCCGCACACCTGTAGTTCACTCTCCCTGCTTATGATGGTGCTGGACTTCCGTAGACCGGGCAAGGTCCCTTAGCAACAGTGAAGAGAAGTAACCGGATCTGCACACACACACAACTTTTAGCAGTCGGGGAATATCCCCTTTTATTGTGCCACCAACAAGATCAACGTTTCGGGGGGTTGACCACCGAAACGTTGATCTTGTTGGTGACACAATAAAAGGAGATATTCTCCGACTGCTAAAAGGTGTGTGTGCAGATCTGGTTACTTCTCTTCACTGTTTCTTAGAGTTGCCCCCTGACCCCTTTAAAACTGAACACATTTGGAATCCACAGCCTGCATGGCTAATTATCAATTCATTTAGATGCATGCTGCAGACTGAACTGATTTATGTGCAGCCATGCATCTAAATGATTTGCTAATTAGCCATTCAGGCTGTGGATTCCATATGTGATTGGTTTTAAAGGGGTGAGGTGGCAACCCTACTATTTCCGCAGCTTTTCCCCCAACAATCCTCTCAACTCCTCTCACAGTTCAATGTGCGCATGCTCAGTGCAAATGCTTGGTTTATTTGACACCATGAGGATTCAACGGCCATCCGTTTTTTCCAGGTGTCATTCTAAGCACATCTCTGTCTTCAGCACGTTGACATCTCTGATGACACGTACATTTATATTGTCCTTGAGCAGACTATGGGGCTGTAAAGTTCTTTAAGCCCACAGGCAAGAACCTGTATCAGGTTTGATAACCACAGAATAGTAGCAAAGTGGTCAGGTTTCTTGCAGAAATTTCCTGACCGTGTAGCTGGTACAGACATCGTCTGGATAGTGATTCTCAGGTCAAGGTAGGCAGAATACCAGCAGTCTTGTAGTAAGGCTATAACTCAGTAGTAGTAGTAGTCAGGCAAACCATGCTGCAGCTTGCGAAGACCTTACCTATGTGTGATGATAAGCCACCGGACTTTGGCCTAAAATGGAATGGGTGATTGACAGCACAGTATAACTATTGACAATATGTTCCTTCTTAAACCTATGGCTGACTTAGTATAATGCACCTGGGAGTCTCATCCACCTAGCATCAATTTTAAATAAATAAAAAGCAAAAGTGTGTGTCTTCCCCAACACCTCATGCTTTGCCATAATTTTGGCGTCTTCCGTTAAAGCATTAGCTAATACATAAAAACATCCGTCCTCCCGGGGCGGCAGCCAATCCGGAATAGATTACATATGCACTCATCCACCACTCTCTCCTTAGATCTCACTAGCACCAATCCGTTTACAAGATTTAAGTGGATAGCTAATCAGAGGCAGCAGCAAGCGGTGCCCTGTCAGGTCCAGTCCAACTATGACACATCTGCCTCCTTCCAACTGGGGCACAAATCCCTCCTTACATTACAAAGGTGTGTAACAAATCCACCAATCAGAGACCAGATCCAACTGGTACACATCTCCCTTCTTCCATCACAGAGGTGTGTATCGAATCCACCAATTGGAGTTGAATATGGCTGCCCACATGCAGCTTCTCTTTTTTTCAGTTCAGTTGTTTTCAGATTGTTCCCGAGAAATAATAGCTTTTTTCAATTACTTTCCATTATTTATTTTTTATGTTCGTGTCTCTGGTGTTTCAGTCTGGCAGCTCAGTAATTCAGGTTCAGACTCTAAACAGTTACATTTTGCAACATTTAGTTGATACATTTCTCAGCAGCATCTCTGGAGTATAAGAAACTATTGTATCATTTCTAACAGCTGCCTTTAATGAAACTCACGGATTCTTCTCAGCAGGGACAAAGATAAGAAATCAACTAAATGTATCAATTTAGAACAGTTTACAGGGTTGGCGGCCCCCCGCCAGAGCTGCTTTAGAAGGTGAAAAATTACACTTTACACTTCAATATTAGAAAAACGATCATAAATAGAAACTAGAAAGTAATTGAAAAATCGAATTGATCTATCTGAAAACAACTAGTTGTTTGAAGGTGAACAATCCCTTTAAATACCTCTATGCCTAACGTGACCAGAACATCTCTATTCAGAATATGGTCTGATGTTATAAATCTCGTAGGGGTGTATTATTACTTTCTGGTCAGGGTTATTTAGACTGGTAGTGTTAAAGGATGAGAGAACCGAAACACAACACTGCAACTATTTTTTAACTTTTTTTTACAGCTTTTGACCCCATGATCAATATTTTTAATGACTTTATATAAAAGTTGTTTTATTAGAAATCCACTTCTGAATACTGAAAATTATTTTCTATTGGGTTCATCGAACACAATAAGCATTACTAAAACAATATCATTTTAATCTTGTTTCCTTTAGTATTTAAATTCACAATCACAGCAAGCAGGGAGGTGCCATTTTGAGAACATTTGTTAAATCAAGCTTTGTATCTTCCCAAAATCTTGTTTATGTACCAGAATGCGTGACTGGATACACATGCCCATGCACTGGCTACACAATATAGGAAATGCTGTTTAGAACAGTCGGTGACCCCTCTGCCAGCACTGCTTCAAGGAAACACAAGAATGTAAGTGGTATATGCAAGTGTGTTGGTATATTAGTGGTGTATTGTGCAAGTTAATGTGGATGTTTTTAGTATTGTTAATAAAGTTTCAGTTGCAGGGGAAGAGAAATATTTTGAAGAAGGAGAAGTGGCATAGCCTTTAAGGCAGTGAGAAGATAGGGACAGGAGCTGTGTTGAGGGAGAGATCAGGAACCAAGAAGGAGATATAGGCGCTCCAGATACAAAGGATACAAGAAGAGTGAATAACTGTTGGTGAATTATAATTGCAGTTGTCAAAATGAATTAAATTCTCGTTAAGAACCAAGTCTCACATATTCGATTTCACAAGAAGGTGAAAAATAAAACGTTAAAATTCAGTATTAGAAAATAAGAAAAATAGAGAGCAATTGGGGGAAAAAAATATTTATTTCTGATGTACCTTTTCAACTGAAAAAGTGTTTAGAAGGTGAAGTCCCCCTTTTCAGAAAGTTTAGCTGCTAAATCATTTGTCACACAAATCAGAGTTAAACAGAGAGAGCAAACAGGGCTTGACATCTTGCCCAGTTAAATCCCATCTTAATAATCAGGGCAATCGTTTAGGGGTTACACATGGCTCTTCAAAGATTGTTAGGCACTATTCAATGCTGACCACTATTCTGACTCCAATTGCTGTGATAGTGACTAATTTCCCAGTGAAACCTTTCTGCTTTGTCTGTAGGGAGCAAGTACAACCACTGTGGGCAATCTTTGCCAGATAGCTGAACTGTAAGGATACCTGAGGGTCTAGTGGGGCGGTCCGTCTCACTCCTTGTGGCTTTGCCCACATCGGTCTTCTTAATTTTTCTAGTTGACCTGCACGTCCTTTTATTTTTGGCACGCTGCATGACATTATCACACCTGGCGCATAATTCAAATATTTAAAGGTGCCATGATCTAATTCCCTTTGCCCAATGTAGGGCTATTGTAGATCTGTATGGCTGCCTGAACCGACCTTTACCTGTAACTGATCATTCTTCCGGATCCTGACTCTGTACTGCACTGATTGATTGATTGGTTTTGACCCATGCCTGTTTCTTTGACTACAATTAGTTCTTTTCCCGTTACTTATGTGATTGTATTAGAGAGGGTACAGAGAAGGGCAACTAAGCTGGTAAAAGTTATGTAAAATCTTAGCTATGAGGAAAGACTGGCCAAATCGGGGATGTTCACACTGGAGAATAGGCACTTAAGAGGTGATATGATAACTATGTATAAATATATAAGATCATATAATAATCTCGCTAATGCTTTATTTACCATTAGGTCTTTCCAGCTGACACAAGGTCACCCATTCCGATTAGAAGAAAAGAAGTTCCGCCTAAATATTTGGAGGGGTTTTTTACAGTGAGAGCTGTGAAGATGTGGAATTCTCTCCCTGAATCAGTTGTACAGGCTGATACATTAGATAGCTTTACGAAGGGGTTGGATAGCTTTTTAGCAAGTGAGGGAATACAGGGTTATGGGAGATAGCTCATAGTACGAGTTGATCCAGGGACTAACCCGATTGCCATTTTGGAGTCAGGAAGTATTTTTTTCCCCCTCTGAGGCAAATTGGAGAGGCTTCAGATGGTTTTTTTTTTTTTTGCCTTCCTCTGGATCAACTAGCAGACAGATGGACGTGTGTCTTTTTTCAACCTTACTTACTATGTTACGTTCCGGTTCCCTTGCCTGTCCAGAACTCTTGTCTTGGTTCTCTCACTTTAAGACTTGGCGGCATCTGAGTAGCAAAGAGCTCCTCCCGAAGTGAAAGGCAACTGTTCTAGGCGGAATCGTAAGCCATGACCTTAACTTTGGTGGTAAAGTTTGAAGCAATCTTTTTGAGTCTGGGCAATTTTGTAGACGTTTGTAGTATGAAATACTGGATCCCCAAGGTTTTCATCACAAGAGATAGGATAAAAATAATGAGCGCATGGTGAGTGAGTTTAATATCCACTTCTCAGTGCATGAGTTTTAATGAAATCTACTTTAGATGGTCTGCGCATTATGTCTAAGCACACATCACCCACTATTACTCAGCCTAAGTCAAGTCTTTGTGCATAGGGAGCATCAAAAGGACCATTGCACTGTTGATGTACCTTATGAACTCTGAGAATGTCTTGCCCCAACAAGAGCAGGATTTCAACATCCTTTTCAATAGCAGGAATCTGATTAGCCAGGTGCTTTAAGTGGGATTGGTGGTATTCAGCTTCTGGTGTGGGAATCTTTCCCTGTTGTAAGGCATCTCATCACATTTAATTAGCGTAGTTAAAGGCAGATCAATGTTAACTTTGATTGAGCAGACAATGTACCCATTAGTCTTTCTGCCCAGGGTCTCTATACGACCAGCACAGGTATTGAGTGTATATGGTTCTGCATCGCCTTTGATGTTGAAAATCTCTAAGAACTGTGGCCTTGCCAGAGATCTGTTGCTTTTATCATCAAGCAAGTCTTTATTGCTTTCTCTGCATGTCCTTCAGGATATACTTGGACTAGTTGTACCTTGACACAGGACTTGAAACTATAGCCTTCCCCTTCCGTACATGAAGTTGAAATCTTTGTTGAAGCCGGAACACGTCCTTGTTCTTCCCCTCCATGATTTGAGGGGGGGTTGGACACTGTGGACTGTCAGGAAGAGGAGTTGAATGCATTGCTCAAACATGCTTGTCAGTGATGCACTTTGTACACATAACAGTCTTGCAGTCCTTAAAGGGATACTGTCATGGTAAAAATAATTTTTTACAAAATGAATCAGTTAATAGTGCTGCTCCAGCAGAATTCTGCACTGAAATTCATTTCTGAAAAGAGCAAACAGATCTTTTTATATTCAATTTTGAAATCTGACATGGGGCTAGACATATTGTCAATTTCCCAGCTGCCCCTGGTCATGTGACTTGTGCCCGCACTTTAGGAGAAAAATGCTTTCTGGCAGGCTGCTGTTTTTCCTGTTATCTTGTGTTAGGGAGCTGCTATCTGGTTACCTTCCCATTGTTCTTTTGTTTGGCTTCTGGGGGGAAAAAGGGAGGGGGTGATATCACTCCTACTTGCAGTACAGCAGTAAAGAGTGATTGAAGTTTATCAGAGCACAAGTCACATGACTTGGAGCAGCTGGGAAATTGACAATATGTCTAGCCTCATGTCAGATTTCAAAATTGAATATATATAGAGAGAGAGAGAGAGAGAGAGAGAGAGAGAGAGAGAGAAATGCGGAACGCACACCTACAGCCAAAATAAAAGATTGGGTGCCAGTCTAGAAAAAACTTAATAAGTACTGTGGGATGACGGCACACCAAAAAAATCCAGCAACACAAATCTTAGTAAATAAGTAGGAGGTTTATTGGACTGAACCAACGTTTCAGTTCCTCACAGGAACTTTCATCAGGGAGTGTTGTGTGTGTGTGTGTGTGTATATATATATATATATATATATATATATATATATATATATATATATATATATATATATATATATATATATATATATATATATATATATATATATATATATATATATATATATATATGCAGAATTCTGCTGGAGCAGCACTATTAACTAATTCATTTTGTAAAAAATGTTTTTTCCCGTGACAGTATCCCTTTAAAGAAATGGTCTGAGGAGGCACAGCATTTATAGCAAACCCCATACTCCTGGAGAAATTCCTTGCGCTCCTGAAATGACGTGAGTGTGGTTTCTTCTGAATTGGACACTAAAGGTTGGGATCCTCCGTTTTCCCACCAGAAGACGTTTTGTCATTAGAAGAGGTTGTAGCACGAGGGATGTGTTTCTGACCGACACTGTTCCTTGCAAGTCTCTGTGTTTAGTACCTCCATTGTCATGCCTTGAAGACGATGAATTAGGAAGATTGGGCTCACTAAAGCTGAAGCTTGGATCATTTTTGATCCAGGCATGGTCACTGATGAATTTTCAGAAATATTAGACTGAAGGGAAGGATACATTATATTGCTTCTTGTACTTTGAGCCTTTTGTGGCCCACTTCTCTTGCAACCCATATGGTAGCTTCAACACTACTGGGTTCACACCATGAGCTGTATCCAAGTAGGTCTTGTCCTTGTCCTGAGGGGGTCAGCCTTATCTAACTCCAGCTCCATCAGAAAAGTTCTTGTGATTGTCCTTGTTGGGTTTTCTTGGGAAGAATTGTATTTTTTTAATTAAGGCAGTTTCTATGGCTTCAGAGCTACCATAGGTATGTTCAAGTCTCCCCCCCGAGCAGCAGCGAGACCTGCATCTGTGTAGATTACTGTGAAACAGAGAACACCAACAGAACAGGTGGCAATAAACAGCAGAGTGGAATTAACAATGATCGGCAACAGAGGACCTGCAAAAGAAAAAGCATTTTGGCACTTACATACTGAAAACAATGTAAGTAGAACTATGCACAAACCATCAATTGGAATTTAACAGTCCTTCACTATAGAAGGTATAGAAGGCACATTCACCGACTACCACTGGAATCGGGACTCCGATCAAAGGTGATTCCTTACTACTGCTATTACAAGATCCAGCACGCAGCGGGCGGTCGGAAGCAGACATAAGAACACCTACAATTTAAGGCGCAGTCACTCACGTAATCTGTGTAAATAGATCTTATTATAATTAGGGCTATTTATTAAAACGGTAATACACTATTGGCCATTTTCTTACCTCCCCCCAGGGACTGAAGATTATAGAAACTTTGCAAGCACATCTTTTATTGAACTATTAATACGTGGATGGTTGGGTCCATAAACGATTCTGGTGCTGCTACAATTGACTAATCTATTGGATTTAGCGAGGTGCTCATCTTGTTTTATTGAGTGTTATAGCAGAACTCTGAGAGCAGTGTATACAGCAATTTAAGCAGGAACAATGACACAATAACAGTTCTTGACACTCATAGGGTACAATGTGTTCTTGTATGACCATGTGCTTACAGGGAGTTGTTAGCTTGCATTAAAGAAAATTATACCCCTCAAACAGTGTAGGACTCTATAAAAACATATTGCATAAAACAGCTCATATGTAAAACCCTGTTTCATGTAAATTAAGCATTTTCATAATAATATACTTTTCCAGTAGTATGTGCCATTGGGTAATCGTGAATAGAAAATTGCCATTTTAAAAAATAAGGGCCGCCCCCTGGGATAGTATTATTCACTGTGCACACATACATACCAAACAAACCATACTTGTTAAGTCACACGAGCCAATTAACAGACAGAGTTCTGTCTTTTGCTTCAACACTTCTTCCTGTTACAGTTAGAGTTGAAGTATTTCTGGTCAGGTGATCTCTGAAGCAGCACACAGACCATCATGAAATGGTGGCTCAAGGCAAGAGATGTAAAAGGGCAATATTTACTTAAATATATATTCCAGTTTGGTAAGATTCTTTAATATGCCACTTAATATGATGTAAACTATCTGTTGCTTAAGTATTCATTTTGGGAGTATAGTTTTTCTTTAAGCGTGTTAGCAGATTGACTATAAATGACTTGCCAGTGAGTGGAGACTTGATAGAACATACAACAGGTTATAGAATTCTAGTCCTTTTGACTAGTCTGACTCCAATTGCTTTGATAGTGAATGATTTCCCAGTCACAACAACTGTAGACAATCTTTGCCAGATAGCTGAACTCACCAGACACTTGGAATCCACAAAGGTTCTTTACTTGGGGTGGATGGACAAATGTTGGAGGTTAAAAGGAATATTTTCCTTACTAACCTTTAGAGCAGCTCCTCACACATGGAAAGCAGCAAGACAAAAGGATGACTGGAGGAACTAACACACATAAGGAAAGGAAATAGGAGGATTTACAAATAAGGAAACTGCTTGATGTATAGCTTGGTCACTATGTGGCAGTATACCAGTGTGTATGCAAATAAACAAACATGAATATTAATATAAAAAAAATTGCTGGGATAGCACAACCACAGTTGCATAGGTGACTGCATAATACATCACTGGGCAATTTTTAGGCATGCACTCCTTCCATTTCCTCTCATATTGATATTCAATTATGAATTCTTAACTGCAGACTGTTTGCTATGCTTATTGAGCTTTATCAGAAAACAAAAAAGCAAATGATTAAAAAAAAAAAATATAAGAAAAAGACTATTTTCAAATTGCCTTATCTACATTGTACTAAACATTCATCTTAAGGTTACCTACCTCTTTAAGACAATTGTCAACAAACAATTGCATTACTTACAAAATTAAAATTGCCAAGAGCACATTACCTGCAGACAACATTGCATCATTAATACTAAAGCAAAATCTGTGTAAATGCTTACTTGAGCTGAGCAGCCAGAGAGAAAGCATCTAAAGAGTTAAGATCTTACAATTTATAAGAAGTCTAATGTATTTTGAGTGACATGTGCAAGCTTTAAATAAAGCACTAATTATTCAACTACTGTCAAGTTCATCAGAAAAATCAATTACTTTTAAAGTGATTTATGTGAAACTGAACTGTGCTAGAAAGTTCACTTTGAAGACGACATTGAATAGATGGGGAAAAAATTCTGACTAAAACTCCTAACATCAGCCTTTAAAAGATGATATCTCATTCTCCCTCCTGCAAGGTTTGTGGCAAATATGTATCTTCTAAAAATGTACTATTTAAGCAAACATATCACTAATGCAGATTAGTTATGGAATTATAAAAATGCATGTGCCTTGTAAATGTCCTAGCATTAACAGCGCTACTTATGGGTTCCACTGGCAGCTCCCTCATTCTGCAAGGACTGGACAAAGAGAACGTGCAACATGCTGCTTCTGGTTGCAGTGTATGTGATGCTTTCAGTAAATGCCCAGATAGCCATATGGAGCACACTGAATTTGCAGATCACCCTTGAACAGATGAATGAGTTCTAACAAGAATCCATATGGTAAACAGTGATAGAAAGGTTGACTATAATTTAGCCTGGCACAGCAGCCCTGCACCTTTAAAAAAAATATAAATATCAATTACCTATAAACAAAGACTATTCATAGTCCAGTATATAAAAATATAGCTGCATAGCCTGCAAAACATGTCCATATGGCTCACTAGCAAACCCCTTAATTAGTTAGATTGCCGTTTTTAGTATGTTAATACAGGTATGGGACGTGTTATCCAGAATGTTCGGGACCTGGGGCTTTCCAAATAGGGGATCTTTTTATCATTTGGATCTTCATGCCTTAAGTCTTCTAGAAAATCATATACATATTAAATAAACCCAAAAGGTGGATTTTGCTTCCAATGAGGATTAATTATAACTTAGTCTATATATCTAGTATGAATCAAGTACATTGTACTGTTTTATTATTACAGAGAAAAAGTAATATGGATTATTTGGATACAATTTAGTATCTGGGAAACTGCCTTTCTGTAATTCCGAGCTTTCTGGATAACTGGTTTCCAGATAACAGATTCAATACCTGTACTAAAATGAAGCATATATCATAAAATAATATTGGTGTGAAAGACTTAATCTGCTAATAATGGATAAATTAAATATTTTTTTTAAATGTTATTGTAGAGAAACCATAGTATAAAAAATGCCCTGCTCTATTAAAACTGGTGTGTTTGTGTCAAACACTGCTATAGTTTATAAAAAATAAACTGTTGTGTAGTCATGGGACAGCCATTTGAGTTGAAATAGGGCTAAATGACAGTTGAAATAGTAGATAAGCACATAGAATACAATAGGTTTAGTTCTTACACAGGAATCCCATTGTATTCTACAGAGCATATCTGCTATTTTGCCTGTCCCTTTTGTCCTCTTTCTGGTTGAATGGATATCCCCATGGCTACATAGCAGCTTATTTATATAAACTATCATAGTGTTTCTGAAGCAAAAACACAATTTTTACCAGTGCAGGGTAACATTACATTATATTTTAGTTACTTTAAAACACTAATTTTTTGTGTTACTGTTCCTTGAAAATGTTTTACCATAATTTATGTGTAAGAGACATACCTGGTGGTCTAGTGGGGGGGACGGCAGGGACGCCTGCCGCCCCCTCGGCGGGGACGCCCGCCACGTCGTGCGGGTTCGGTTAGGCCGCAGGCGCCGGATCGCGTGGGCGCACGTTAGGCCGCAGGCGCCGAATATCTAGGGCGCGCGCGGCGCGCCTCTGTGATATTTAAAGGCGCAGGCGTGCTGATGTGTGACGTCAGCATGCAAAGGCGTGAAATTCAAATAGTATAAAAGGCCCATTCAGACTGCTGACTGATGCCCGTGATAGAACTTGTTTCTTGTGGTTCCTGAGCCTTGTGCGTTTGATCTGTTCTGAATCTAGTCTGTTTGATTACCCATGTTTGACCCAGCCTGTTCCTGACTATTCTGCATTCTGTATCCTGACCCTCGCCTGCCTACGACAACTCTTCCTGCTTAACCCCTTGATTGACAACCCGGTTTGACCCTTGCCTGCCTGACGATTCTTGATATCTGCTTGCCTCGACCCAGCCTGTCTGACGATTCTCTTGCCTGCTCCATTTGTACCGTGACCTTCGGCCCAAAAGACTCTGCTAACAGCCGTGCCCCTTCGCCAGCCAGAACATCTCGCCTTGCACCCCTCGTTAAGTCCAGGTGGCACCCAAGTAAGCTGAGGGCTCCTCCCGAAGCCCAACGGTGGTCACACTATTGGTGAAGCCGAGCCGAGACCAGGGTGCTTGGCATTTGTTCTGGTATCGGATGCCGGCCGTGACATTATGTAAGTGTAAAAGTGGATTATTTTATGTTTTATGAAAATACAGAACTAGATGCTTATTAGACTGCTTATTAATAGCTAATTTGTTAAAATGAGGACATTTTTAGCTGCCTCACTATCCTTACCAAACATACAAATATTTATTCTAATCATATCCAAAAAAAACAAAATATGCATAGCAATTCTATAAATGTTTACACTATGGTTAAATTCATAATCCTGTTAATTTGATACAAAATGAAAGCAGGTTTATTTTCTATGTATCATTTAAACAAGCTAACCTTAATTTGTACTATTGCATTCTGTGGAAAATATTTGTTTCTTCCTGCACAATTACTATTGTAGCTCTGCTAATCCAGCTAGTAAGTCTGCACTGTACAAGCCCATTTCAGCCACTTGGCAGCTTGAGTTAAAATTAAAAAGAATACTTAACAGTGGAGATTGTCAAGTGTGGAAATAATATTTGTCCAGCTGGACAGCTTTCTTTTGTACTGCTAAATGAATGTTGAGATTCTGTCTTCCTGAAAGCGCTTGTGTCAGTAAAGTAATGTGGACTGTTTGTGGTTTGACAGGGATTATTAAAATCAGATGAAGTGAAAGAAAGCGAATGGGGAAAAAGCAAAATTGACAGTGACACTCTTTATTATTTGCCGGCAGGATCATGATGAGTATGTTGATATGATGCTTTCTAAATGTTAGATTTCCTGTTAAGATGTGTTAACCAGCAAGCAAAATCAAGGCATTCCATGGAAACATACTCTTATTTCAGTAACAAATTGAGGCTTATAAAAACATGCAATCTGGTTAAAAAAAAAGAATCCTTATCCATGTGTACTCCCCTTACATCAAAATCCCATACAGCTATATATATATGCTAGTTTTAAACAGCACTCCTCACATTTGTGTAGTGCTATACAAGAAGGGGAAAGTGATTTTACGTAGCTTGCGCAGTAGTTTCAGTAAGAAATCAGAGCAACAATGCCCATCTGTAGATTGCAAATTTAATTGCCAGTTAAAATTAGGACAAACTTCTGAAAAGCTATACATTTTTAGTATGTTCACTCATTTTTATAATGTTTTAGAATTTTATTAAAGATATTGTAAAAACAAAAATAAAATCTTGGTTAATATAATATATAATAATTCTAAGCAACGTTCCAGTTTACGATCATTAAACATTTTCATTTGTTCAAAGATATTTGTAAGTGTAACTGCAAGTCGATGCATTTTAAGGCTGTCTCCTGGTTCTGACTATTGAAACCATGTACCACAAGGTATCTCTTCTCCAGCCAACACAAATCTATTTCATATGGCTTTTGTGACATTGCTTTAAAAGTCAGAACCATCAGTGCAAGAGAACAGTATGAGGTGGCAACTCTTAGCATTTTTCGCTGTACAGTGGTGGCCAATCAGTAACCACATTCTGCTCTGCTTTTGGGCAAGGACATGCCTACTACTCATTTGTAACAGACAATGGAACAAAGATGATCTATGGGGAGCTCCAATAAAAGTATAATTTTTAAAGTCCACTACTCTTTTTAGCACCACATATTTATCACAATAACAATAATAACATTTTTTTAGCACTTTTCTCCCTTGGAACTCCCGAGTTCTGCACTTGTGTTGACAAAATGGCGCCTTCCTGCTTCCTGTTATTGTGAATTCCAAGACTATAAAAAACAAGATTTAAATAATTTTTATAGTGTAAATTAAGTTTATTTTGCTTGACTGACATCATAAAGTACGATTTGGAATTATTTCTTAAGGTGACAGGTCCCCTTTAAAAATCTCAATAGAAGATGCATCTCATACGGTTTATGGCAAAGATTTACATACTGAGAGCACTGCATGGCAGAAAGCATGAGATCCAAAATATTTAGTGCTGCTCTGCTATTATTCATCACTTCCTTAATTATGAAAAAAATCCCCTTTAAAGACATTAATAAACAAATTACTCACAGTAATGCCATATTTTTGCCATTTTTATTTTCCATTTAGTTTACTTTACTTTTAGTAGCGCAAAATTAGTTTTTAATGAGTTTTCTTAAATAAAATCTTGGTCTGCACACATGTTCTTTGTAAATAAGCAGCATCCCAACTTTTCAAGACACGTTGTAGGCACAGCATTGGTTTTCCAAACAGGTGAAATCCCTAGGACTCTATGGGGTCAATTACAAATGCAGCCAAAAGTCCGGTCCTGCTGAAATTGTTGTGCTTATTCACTAAAGGCAGTGAAGTTAACATAGTAACATAGTAACATAGTAAGTAAGGTTGAAAAAAGACCATCGAGTTCAACTTTTTTTTATTTTTTTATTAACTACCTATCTGCCAGTTGATCCAGAGGAAGGCAAAAAAAAAACCCATCTGAAGCCTCTCCAATTTGCATTAGAGGGGGAAAAATTCCTTCCTGACTCCAAAATGGCAATCGGACTAGTCCCTGGATCAACTTGGACCATGAGCTATTTCCCATAACCCTGTATTCCCTTACTTGCTAAAAAGCCATCCAACCCCTTCTTAAAGCTATCTAATGTATCAGCCTGTACAACTGATTCAGGGAGAGAATTCCACACCTTCGCAGCTCTCACTGTAAAAAACCCCTTCCAAATATTTAGGCGGAACCTCTTTTCTTCTAATCGGAATGGGTGACCTCGTGTCAGCTGGAAAGACCTACTGGTAAATAAAGCATTAGAGAGATTATTCTATGATCCCCTTATATATTTATACATAGTCATCATATCACCCCTTAAGCGCCTCTTCTCCTGCGTGAACATCCCCAATTTGGTCAGTCTTTCCTCATAGCTAAGATTTTAAATACCTTTTACCAGCTTAGTTGCCCTTCTCTGTACCCTCTCTAATACAATAATGTCCTGTTTGAGTGATGGAGACCAAAACTGTACGGCATATTCTAGATGGGGCCTTACAAGTGCTCTATACAGTGGAAGAATGACCCCCTCCTCCCTTGACTCTATGCCCCTTTTAATACAGCTCAAGACTTTATTTGCCCTTGATGCTGCCGACTGGCATTGCTTGCTACAGCCAAGTTTATCATCTACAAGGACTCCAAGGTCCTTTTCCATAATGGATTTGCCTAGTGCAGTCCCATTAAGGGTATAAGTGGCTTGGATATTTTTACATCCCAGGTGCATGACTTTACATTTATCAACATTGAATCTCATTTGCCACTTAGCTGCCCAGATTGCCAGTTTGTCAAGATCCTGTTGCAAGGATGCCACATCCTGGATGGAATTAATTGGGCTGGATAATTTTGTGTCATCTGCAAACACTGATACATTACTTACAACACCCTCCCCTAAGTCATTAATGAACAAGTTAAATAAAAGTGGACCCAATACTGAGCCCTGGGGGACCCCACTAAGAACCTTACTCCAAGTAGAGAATGTCCCATTAACAACCACCCTCTGTACCTGATCCTGTAGCCAGTTTCCTATCCACGTGCAAACGCCTTCATTAAGCCCAACAGACCTTAGTTTAGAAAGCAGTTGTTTGTGGGGCACAGTATCAAACGCTTTGGCAAAATCCAAATAGATCACATCTACTGCCCCCCCACTGTCCAGAATCTTACTTACCACATCATAAAATGCAATCAAATTCGTCTGACATGACCTATCCTTCATAAAGCCATGCTGATTGTTGCTCATAATGCCATTCATTAAGCCAAATTTTGAATGTGATCCCTTAACAAGCCTTCAAATAATTTGCCTACCACAGATGTCAAGTTTACTGGCCTATAATTGCCAGGCTGAGATCGTAATCCCTTTTTAAATATTGGAATAACATCAGCTTTTCTCTAATCCATAGGCACCATACCAGATGACAGTGAATCTGAGAAAATCAGAAATAAGGGCTGGTCTAAAACTGAACTAAGCTCTCTTAGAACCCGGGGGTGAATGCCATCAGGCCCTGGAGCCTTGTTTACATTAATTTGTATTAAAGCTTTTTGAATCATATCCTGAGTCAGCCACTGACTATATTGAGCTGAACCATTCGTGCAGTTATTAAGTGAGCCTGTGAACCCAGACTCCTCTATTGTATACACTGAAGAAAAGAACTGATTTAACACATTTGCCTTATCTGTATCTGTTACAACCATACTGGTACCATTATTTAATGCAGCAACACTCTCAACCTGCATCTTTTTACTATTAATATATTTAAAAAACTTTTTAGGGTTAGTTTTCACCTCCACCGCAATTAACTCTTCATTTCTTTTCTTAGCCTTCCGGATTGCTGATTTACAACATTTATTACAGTGTTTATATTCATTAAATGCAGCTTCTGTCCCTACAGATTTGTAGTTTTTAAATGCCTTTCTCTTCTTTCCCATTAACTTCTTTACCTCTGTATTAAGCCACACAGGATGATTCTTAGAGCTTCTACGTTTAGTCCTTAAGGGAATAAATTGAGAACAGTAATGATTTAATATAATTTTAAAGGACAACCATTTCTGTTCTGTGTTTTTAGCTGAAAACCTAATGTCCGAATCAATGCTCTGTAGGGCAGCCCTCAAGGCACTAAAATTAGCTTTTCCAAAATTCATGGTTTTTGTTGCCCCAGTATATTTTTGTTATAGCTAAGCCACCCTTGCTGATGGTAGCTTTAAAAGATAGTACTCCATATTACGGAAAAAAAACTTTATCTGGAATATGTCACAAGCATTCCAGATTATAGATCCCATACCTGTATACATATGAAATTTGTTCTATATACTAGTGTTAAAAGCCAGCTAATAGAAAAAAATTATTTTTAATATCATAGGCTTTTTTTTTACATTTTCTTATGTCTCTAAGGGTATTTTTTAGATATTGCAGTTGTTTCCCTGAGGAGCAAAACATCAAAGTCATATGCTTCAAAGCACCAATGTTTAGCTAGGAATGGTAGTTTACACACTATTTCATTGCTAAGATTCCTCCCTTTGGGAGTTGTATGTTGCAGCCAGTTGCCTCTTCAAGTAGCAAAAATGTTTTTTGCAGATATTGCTAGTCACATTGTTGCTTTACATCCTTATGTTTTTGGAATCTTTGGTTTTTTTCTATTGTTGCTTGACTAACTGAAGTACAATAACAGACCCAACATCCTCTGTGTTACCTGTGCTCTGTGTGTAAGGAAACCGCACCTCACGAATTGTAATCAGCAACACAATTCTCCAGAGCACTAAGGCTATGGCGAGACACTACAAATTCTGCTACTACATTTTGCTGCCCAGCTGCTTCCCATCGCTTTCTGTAGACTGGGCATATTTTGACGTGAAATGCAAAATGTTGCATTTTGGCTTTAGAAGTCCACCGCATCTGCATTGGAACAGGTACCTGCAGAATTCCAGCAAGGTGGTCGGTTTTGGGAAGAAATTTGTGATTGCCTGATTATGTGAGTAGTCTGCAGGTAACCCATATGGATATCTGGCTAAGTTGCAGAATTGGACCCCGCCCTCCCCTGAGTTTGTGTCAGAAATCTTTGCCCTACTTAGCTGAATATACTCTGTTCCTGGTGACGTCACTTCTAGTTTCAAGGGTGCCAGGTCGGGGGGTAAATAAGCTATTTGCAGGTCGGATTGGGTAGTGGGTCTGGGTAGCTGAGCATAGTGGGTTGGGGACAAGGGTCGTCTTGTAGTTCAGTGTGTCTCGGTCAGGCACCTGTTTGCCCGAATGGACTTACGCAGTACTCTACCCTAGCGGAAACAATGGTTCTGGGTGCAGGCAGGAAGGAGCAGAGGAGCAGCGGGGGAGCAGATTCTCAGCCTGTGTTTCTTTGCAGGCCAAGATCCTCAATTGTGTGGCCCTAGTCTAAGTCTTCTAGAGCATGGGGCAATTTCAAATACCTCTCTCTGACAGATAAATGATACTCCTGTTTCAAAAACCGCTCTTTCATTGTTGAGATTATCAAATGTACATGTTCATTTGTATACATAGGTAAGACCGATAGAATGCTTAAGACCAGATTCACTAAACACAAATCAGTCATATCGAAACAACTACTGAAAGATTTAAGGAAGGTAAACTTAAATTACATAATGTTTGTGATCTATGGGCAATGGTAATTAATTGTACCTCCTGTAAAATTAGAGTTATTAGAATGCGAGAGCTTTTGGATTAGCGCTCTTCAAACGGTGGCACTTAAGGGGTTGAATATTATGCTGTCATTCTATTGTCTCTAAGAAAAGCGTTAATAATATGCAAATAATGTGTGATGTTGTTAAGGGGTGGGTTTTAAAATTTTAAAAACATTGGTAGTAATTTTAATTTTCATGCAATGCTTCTAGAAAGGGACCTGCTGCTGTACTGTGTCAGTTGTTTGAAAAAAAGAAAACTTTTTAAGACTCTCTAGTGTCCTGGTGAATTATGTTGCTGTACGGCTATAGGTCCACATGTAGTACTTAAATAGGTATTCTTTTTATTAAATTTTACATGTAACAGGGAAGGGATACAGAAGGAAAGACGGGAGGGAGGGGGATACAGCCATAATTGAGTCCAGCCATTCAGTTACAAATTTTCAGAGTGTATCACGACATAGCAGATCAATTTTATAATCATGGTAACATTAGTAAGTGTTTTCCGACCGGGTACCCCAAATCTTTTCAAAGTTGTTCATAGCCTAACCTCATACCTGAGCTTGATCAGTGGCAGCATTGTTATTTTATCATGTACGGATTCGGATCTTGATCTTGTACTAGCCACCAATTGGCATAGCTGAGTTGGGCTGCCAAGTAGTAGTAGTATAAATTGTGTAGATCCAACTCTGGAGGCTGGTAGAGTATATTCTGGGGATTTTATTATTCCATAGTAATGGTCGTATTAGGCCTGTATAGAATCACTTGGTTGCTTGTTAATTATTGTTGGTGAATTATGAAATACATACAAGTATTTTGGTAGAAATGCCATTTTTATGATATTGATCTTCACCCATATTGTGAGGGGAAGAAAACACCAAGTGGCGATGGAATTAGACAGCGGGACATTCATGGGAATTAACTGGTCAGAGTGGATATATATGCCAGGTACTGGAAGCTTGCAACCTATATTAGGTGGGGGTTTGCTACCTGTTGCTGGTCAGGTTGGCATCCATTGTATATATAATGGATTTAGACCAGTTTATCCAGAGGCCAGCATAGGTCATACTTAAAGATTTTTAGTGTTGTAAGCTTACATAAGGGGTAGGGAACAAATTAATGATAAATAGATTTAGTACAGATTATGGGGAAGTATTTTTAACAGTTATCAATGTTCAGTTGGGCCTATCTGTAATTTTTGTGTGAATGGCTGTAGACCTTTTCTTCTTATGAAAATGTATGTTTCTTAGACTCAAAATGGTGACTTAGGCTTCTGATTCCCAGCATACCTTAATACTAGTGTGCCACATTGTGCTGCTTTTAAATCTTGATGTGTGCTTAATGTATTTTTGCTGTGCCCTAGAATATTGTTTGCTTTATTTTAAGCTGGCCATACAACTATTTCCTTAGTACAAAGATACTATACTGATATGAAAGAATTGTACTTTACTATCATAATATAATATATAATAATATACAATTAACAAATTGGGTGAGTTCACATCCTGTATCCACGGAAAGGGTGGAAAATGTTTATTAAATTTTTTTTTAAAAAAAATACTACCATGTATGTGGATTAATTCAGTAGTTAAAGGGGTGGTTCACCTTTAAATTAACTTTTAATATGATGTAGAGAGTGAAATTCTGAGACAATTTTTATTTGGTTTAAATCTTTTATTGTTTGAAGTTTTGGAGTTATTTTTGCAATATCTTTGAATAAGAGATTGGAATATGAATAGGTGATGCCCTTAATAGATAAAGGAGTAATAAAGACTAGCAATAAGTAGCAAAAATGTAACCTTACCGTGCATTTGTTTCTAGATGACTCCTATTTGAAAGCTGTAAAGAGTCCACAGAAGAAGGCAAATAATTCAAACACTATAAAAAGAAAACAATGAAGTCCAACTAAAAAGTGGTTTAGAATTAGCCATTCTATAACATACTGAAAGTTAACTTTAAGGTAAACACCCCTTTAACATAGTAGTGATTTATGCTGAAGAAAGACACATGTCCATCAAGTTCAACCTGTTTGATTAAGTAAAACTGTCCATCTGGTAGTTTACCTAAAAGAAGCGAAAAACCCATCTCATCGCTCGCCAATTTGTTTCAGAGGGAGAACAAATTCCTTTCTGAGGAATAAGGGCAATAAGACCTGTCCCTGGATCAACTTTGTGCTAAAAAATGAATTTCCATAACCCTGTATTTTCTTTTTTGCAATATAATAATAAGAATTTAAGCAATTTTCTTTTATGTGTTCATTTTACATTGTGTAGTCCTTACGGGAGGAGAGAGAGAAATATTTGTCCCCTCAAATTCCTAAACGCTATGTGGTATCTAAGCCTAATGTCACTAGAGAGAAGTATTTTGACTAATGCTGTTTTTCTTGCTGATGGCAGCGGTGGTCGATACACTTGGTAACCTAGCCTAAAGCCTTTATATAAACCACACCACTTTTCCAGGCCATTTTATTTCAAATGTGAATACTGGTAAGTACCCTTAACACCCTTAATCTAATGAAACTGTTTATGGACAATGCTAGGTGCCTACAAAAAATTTAAAGTTTGGTGATACCTTTTATTGACTAACTGAATAAGTAACAATTGCAAACTTTTGGAACCCACAGGCCCCTTCGTCAGTCAAAATAAGTATTTTGCCTGACAAAGGGTCCTGTGGGTTCTGAAAGCTTGCAATTGTTACTTATTCAGTTAGTCAATAAAAGGTATCACCAAACTTTACATTTTCTGCATTTTTCCAATGGCTAACACGGTACAACATCTCAAAACTATGGAAAGTGCCTACAAGTTACTGTTCAGCAAATTTAGATCTACCTTTTGGACATCCCTGGTGTAGGTATACCTGCTTACTAACCTAGCTATATTGTCAAGGTAGCTGTAATTCTATAAAATATTTTACTTGTTATTTGAAATAATGATTTAATGAACACAGTACTGATCGGCTAACTAAATCATGCAAATCTAGAAAAAGCAAATAAATTGTTTGACAGGTTAACTGAAAAAACATTGACATAGACATCTAAGAGGAATACATATATGCTAACTAAGCTGTCATGTTTACAAACTGTTTTCCCTGCTAGAAGAAAGAATGATATAGAAAAACACTCTGTATGATGTAATAAAACATAATGAAAATACACAATGATTCATGATTCCAGAAGCTTTTCTTTTTAGTGCACAAAAAGCACTGTGAATATTGTAAAGTGTGGGTTGGCGATGTTTAATAGTAATACAAACCCTAAATATGCTTTAACCTCTGTGAATGACTTCTCATGTTCTACAAATAATGTCAAATTCAGGAAAGTTTACTTGTAATCTACTATATTCACTATTAAATTCAAGATTAAATTAGTTTAAATCCAGTGTGATCAGAAAAGAATCTAATTCATCTTGGGTAATGCTCCTTAGGATGCCATTTCTTCCCTACAGCGAGGCTTGTCCAAACTGCCAGTAGGGGGTGAATTAATAACCTTTCCCAGTACTGTACCACATAAATAGATTAGTGTAACTAGAGGCAAACTTCATTCCCATGATGATCCCTGTAAGAAAAAATATTATCCTTGGATCAAATATTGTTTTTTTTTTAAGAATGAACTGAATGGCATTTAACATAAATTTTCTAAAAGCAATTTTCTATTGTATATATGTATGTATGTAAGTATAATGTAAGGTAGGGCTACTTGTATACAAAGAGCTATATTTTAAAAGGGAAATATAACCCCACCCTCTTTTTTTACATGAAACTTTTTAGGCTTATGCAGAAAAGGTGCATAAATACTATCTGAACTGCTAGAATTTTTTTTAAACAAAAAGAACAATGAGAAGTGTATGTTGGGAAAAGAAACCTACCTGCTGAAAAACGCATGAAAAACATGTGTTGATGGACGCGTTTGGTTTCAGTGGCATATTTACGCCCGACCAAGCTTTTTTAAAAACGCAACGTAAAAACGCCACGTCTGGCCTTGCCCTTATAAGTGTCAAGACTTAATGATGTGCTATGCCAGTAATTCAAGAGGCAAACTTTGAGTTACATTTTACAGAAGTGTCAGAGGTTAGTGTGATCAGGTGGCTGCTCTGAAATAAAGGAGTTGGGGCGGCATGTATGGAGATACAAGTGAAGAACTGTTGTGATATTTCAGTGACTAAAGTTGCAAGTTGCACTGGTCTATCTTAGCAAGCTGGCAGATTGAGATCAGAGTATGAATTTTTGAAGGCAGTGAAGGCGTGTATAATTACATTTGGATAACATCAGCATACAAATGATATTTAAAGTCAAATAAATGAGTTCTCCCAAAGGTAGTATATAGGGAGAAAAAAGTGGACAGAACCTTGGGGTACACTTAGAGGCACATTTATCAAAGGTCGAATTTCCAAATTTATGTGAGTTTTTAAAAACTCCCTTAAAGGGGTTGTTCACCTTCAAATTAACTTTTAGTATGATGTAGAGAGTGATATTCTGAGACAATTTGCAATTGGTTTTCATTTTTTATTATTTGTGTGTTTTCGAGATATTTAGCTTTTTATTCAGCAGCTCTCCAGTTTGCAGTTTCAGCATTCTGGTTGCTAGTGTCCAAATTAGCCTAGCAACCATGGACTGATTTAAATAAGAGACTGGAATATGAATAGGAGACAACCTAAATAGAAAGATGAGTAATAAAAAGTAGCAATAACAATAAATGTATAGCTTTACAGAGCATTTGCTTTTAGATGGGGTCAGTGGCTCCCATTTGAAAGCTGAGAAGAATCCAAAGAAAAAGGCAAATAACTAAAAAAAAACTATAAAAAATAAATAATTAAGACCAATTGAAAAGTTGGTTAGAATTGGGCATTCTGTAACATACTAAAACTTACTTTACAGGTGAACCACCCCTTTAAATCAAAATTTATTAATATAATCAAAATTTTAAAACTCTATTTTTTTAATTGAATTTTGAATTTTTGAATTTTTCAACCCGAAAACTCGAATCAAATTTGATTCTAATTTAATAAACTCGATACAAGTTTTTCCTCAGAAAAAAACTTGAAAGTCAGGAAGACTGCAAATAGCTCCAAATTGATCCCTGGACCTCTCCCATTGTCCCAAACAGCAATTCAGCAGGTTTTAGGTGTCAAATAGGCAAATTTGAATTCTAAAAGGGCCAGAGTATGATAAATCTCGAAAATCAAATTTGAATTTTTTTTTAAAAAAAACTTATTGAATTTGAATAATTCCCTTTTTGACCATAAAAAATTTTGAATTGGAATTTTTAATTCGACACTTGATAAATCTGCCCCTTACATTAAGGGGAACTGGTGATAAGGATTTGTTACAAATGTAAGAAGAGAAGCATGACTATAGATACAAAGGAAATTAAAAAATTGCATTAAAAGGGAGCAGTCGAGAGTATCATATGGGGAGGAGGATTACAACAGAGAAATTATCATTGGATCATGAATTCATGCATTCAGTAAAATGTAATATTCATTTCATAAACATGAATATTTTTTTATTGCAGATTCTAAAATGGATCGTGAAGGGGAAGAATGTTTTAATTTTACCTTTATGGACTGTGTATTGGACACCTTTCCAGATGATTTGGAATATCAGCAAATCCTTGATGAAATTGATGAGAAATTGAAGGATAATGCTTTATGGTAATTGCTGCATTATCTATGCCCTCCCCCCATAAAAAAGGAGTGTGTTTAAGTTTTTTTGTGTGTGTGTTTTGAGGATGTGAGCCCTGGGAAGACCTTTACTTAAATTGTTTAACTGGTAAAAATACAAAAGAGAAAAAAATTGCCAGTGCTTATCATGTGAATCCCAAAATTCATAAGCTCACATCCATGTCAACGCCCCTCATTTAACATGAGTCTTACACTGCATACTATTTACTTAAAGGGGTTTGTTCACCTTTGAGATAACTTTTAATATGATGTAGAGAGTGATATTCTGAGACAATTTACAATTTGTTTTAATTTTCTATTATTTGTGGTTTTTGAGTTATTTAGCTTTTTATTCAGGAGCTCTTCAATTGGCATCTTAAGCAATCTGGTAACTAGGGTCCAATTTACCCTAGCAACCATGCATTGATTTGAATGGGAGGCTGGATTATGAATAGGAGAGAGCCTCAATAAAGGATCAGTAATAAAAAGTAGCAATAACAATACATTTGTAGCCTAACAGAGTATTTGTTTTTTAGATAGGCGTCAGCGACACCCATTTGAAAGCTGCAAAGAGTCCGAAGAAAAAGGCAAATAACTATAAAACTATAAAAAATAAATAATGAAAATCAACTGAAAAGTTTCTTAGAATTGGCCGTTCTATAACATAATAAAAGTTACCTTAAAGGTGAACCACCCCTTTAAGTGCATTTAAAAACATTTCAAGCCATGGTAGAACTGTGTTCACTTACCCTTAATTAGAATCTATAAAATAATTTTTATGCATTGAGCCCTTAGCAACAATGTGCCTTACGTACAAATAAGTGGTAGAACTATTTTCATTTACTGTTCGCTCAGAAACTCTAGTGAGACCAGCAATTAAGCTTGTAAGTCCTAACTAACTAACTAATTAATTAATTAACTAATATAGTTAGTTAGCCAAAAATGTAATGTATAAAGGCCGGAGTGACTGGATGTGTAACATAACAGCCAGAACACTACTTCCTGATTTTTAGCTCTAGTCAGCGACTTGAAGAGGAGCCACGTGGTACATTTCTGTCCAGTGAGGTTGCAATTAATCCTCAGCATTCAGATTCAAAAGCAACAGATATGACCCATGTGGCCCCCTCAAGTCTCTGATTGGTTACTTCCTGGTAACCAGGGTAACCAGTCAGTAACCAGAGGGCTGAAAAGCAGGAAGTAGTGTTCTGGCTATTATGTTACACACTCTGTCACTCCAGCCTTTATACATTACATTTTTGCCTAACTAACATTTTTTTTATTTTGAACAGCCTGTCTATTTACCCAGTTTTTATTTTTATACTGAACAATTCCTTTAAAGGGAAACACAGACTGCAGTGGAATCATTTAGAAAGTATTGTGGATTTGTGTATACTGTGGCTAATGTTGCCTAGCCGACACTAATCTAATGTCATAGTTTTATACGTAAAGCAGATACAGTAAATGAAGAATACTTTAGTAAAGCCTATACCTTCATCCTGTAATCTTCTCTTTTTAAATAAAAACCTTACTCTGAATCTGTTGAGCAAAGGTGTAAGGACAGAGCATCATATTTCAGAGAGGCCTATGAACAATTAGTGCAAGCTAGTGCATGCCAATCTTTTATCATTCCTAGACATTTGTAGTTAAGTCCTGCCCCGTCGGGTAACTGAGTGGACCACAGGCAGTGAAGTATTGTTTTCATGCAAGTCTTTATGAAAGGCTGTTTGATAAGGAGAGGATATAATTAACACCACTCCATTCTGAACAAATTCATGCTTTTTTTTTTTTTTTTAACATTTTCTATAGATTGAAAATAACTACCCTGTATAATTTACTTCAAAAGAAGTTCTTAAATAATGGTGCAGTAGCAACAATTGTTTTTTTTTTTATTGAAAATTAATCATTGTATCTTTAAATCTCTTGATCATAACTGATTACTTAATTATAATGAAAATTGAAGGGAAAAAAATATTATGACCACAATATAATGTTATAGTGATCAGAATTGATTTAAAGAGCTTTTGGGTTAAAAGCTTAACTAGTCTGTCATTTAAAGGGACATTGAGGGGCAGATTTATTAAAGGAACAGTAACACCAAAAAATGTAAGTGTTTTAAAGTAATGAAAATATCATGTACTGTTGCCCTGCACTGGTAAAACTGATGTGTTTGCTTCAGAAACAAGCAAATAGTTCATATAAACAAGTTGCTGTGGAGCAATGGCGGAAATTGAAAAATGGCTATATGGCACAGGTTAACGAATGGATAACAGATAACACCAATAGACAGACAGAGCTTATTTGCTATCTGCTGTAACTGAGCTTTTTCTCCTTTAAATGGCTGCCCCCATTGCTACACAGCAGCTTATTTATATAAACTATATATAGTAGTGTTTATTAAGCAAACACATCAGTTTTACCAGTGCAGGACAACACTGCATTATATTTTCATTACTTTAAAACACTTTTATTTTTTGATGTTACTGTTCCTTTAAGTAACGAGTACTGTTTTCCACAAGGTTATTTTTTGGGTAAAAAAAAATATATATTTTTTTGTCATGTAGAAGTCAGTGGCAGAGGTCCCTTGAACCATTTGAAGACCTTCATGTTGTTTAAGGTTTTTTTCTGAAGGTTTGCCCTAAAACTCTATTAATTCAAGCAAGCAATTTTTTTTTGCTGAAAACTTGAGCAAGTCAAGTTTTCAGGTTGTTAACCCTGAACTCAATGATTGGAGTTTTTTCTTAAATAAGAAACCATTCAAGGTATAAAAATACTCAGAAAATCGACCTTTGATAAATAACCCCCTTTTGATTTGCTGTTATTAATTTATGACAGAAGGAAAGGAAATTTTGCAAGGATTGAGGGAGATAGAGTAGGGTTACCACCTTTATGTCTGCCTGAGACCGGACGGGGGAGGGCCAGTGACGTCAGTGGGCGGGGCTGTGATGTCAGTGGGCTGACCTGTGTTGTCAGTGGGCGGGGCTATGACAGGGCGATTGGTCGATCACCGTGTCAATCAAGGGAATGCCGCCCGGTTTTCCTTATTTGGAAAACCGGGCAGGAAGTATAGACTCAGGCAGCCCCTCAAAATACCAGGCTGTCCGGGTCAAAACCGGACAGGTGGCAACCCTAAGATAGAGGGAGATAATAGCATTGCTCACCAGTCTAGCTGAATTTTCACACTTTGGATTTAAATTGCTATACCGTGATTTTCAGTGTATAACCATTTTGCTAAAACATACACCACTAAATGGATTTTACATGGATTTTTACCACTAAATGGTTTTTACATATGTATGAATCTCGTGGATAATAGATAAGACAAAAAAGATTGTCACTCTGTAATAAAGATAGAGGGAAACTGTAATTGTTATTGTGATAGTTCAAACCCTAAGCATAAGACAAGTTTACGAAAAGTTTTTTTTCTCTAGAAGGGGCCACTCTGTCCCTTGTCCTTGGGGCATACACTCTGTCTATTACCATGCCCTTGTGATCCCACTGTTGGTGGCAGGCTTTAACAAAATATAAAGATTACGTTATAAGTGTGTGCCTGCTATAGGAATTAGTTTCTTTGCATTTCCAGATATAATAAATCAAGGCTTAGTCTTGTGGCTACCTATTTGTGAATAAGCCCTTAAAAGTGATTTCATATTTGATGATTAGTAGGGATGATTTCACCTAATTAGATCTAAATATAAGTTCATGATAGGAAAGATATTTCACCTATTCCCCTATCTCCAATTATTTATTTATATAGCCCCAAGCTATTCCACAGCACTTATACACTGTTCACACTAGTCCCTGTCATATTCACACATGGTCAACTTTATCTGGAGCCAAATAACCTGCTTGTGTCTTCTGTGGGAGTGTGGGAGGATACCAGAACACCTGAAGAAAACCTAAAAAGGCATGGGGAGAACATACAAATACCTTGTTGATAGTGCCCTGATTATTTTTTTCTCAGTGAAGCACCAGGGACTTAGGTTTGATTTTATATTCTCATATTAAAGTGGACCTGTCACCCAGACATAAACTGCTGTATCATATAAGTCAAATTATGAAAACATGAAATCCAATTTTTTTAATTAAAGCATCCATACCTGTTGTAAACTCATTTAAAAAGTTTGTCTGTCAATCATACATTGCCAGCCCTTCCTTTATGCCTTCGATATAGAGCCGGGGCAGGCAATTACTTTCACTTTCCATTGAGGACTTCCCAGATGTTGCTGCACTCCCCACTTTCCACCTTTCCTCATTTAACTGTGTAGCCAGGGCATGGGGATGGGCATCAGGTCCCCCATTCTGGCGCACAAACAAGATTTTGAGATGATGCAAGGCTTGCCTTAATAACAATGTCCACAAAATGGCCTGCTTTCTATAATTATAAATTACCAGACTGAAGGAAACAAAATGGAAATAATTTATATAGTGAAAGTAATGCTGTTGTTTTTTTTGCTTGACTAACATAAGATATATAAAATAGGATTTGGAATTATTTCATAGGGTGACAGGTCCTCTTTAAAGGAGAGTGAATGGCATGAATAAAAGTTACCAGACCTGGAAAAGTCTTTATTTTGTTCCTCCTGGACTGCACCAATAACCTTTGTGACATGTGAAGAAGAATCAGAGCAGCACAGTGGGGTTGTCAGGTGCCATCTAGCACCACTTCATATAGAAAATGTGCAGTTGAAGTCAGGTCAATTGTATATATTTAGAGTTGGAGTTCTCTTGTTAGAGAAGTTTATGCAACACAAGATGGACCCACTAACCCAACTTTGGTCAATGGGCAAGTTTCAAGAGTACTGTGGTGTGGTTCAGGAGCGGGGATAGAGGCTTCTCCAGGGCTTGTAACTTTGATTAACACCTTCTGTTTTTCTTTAAAGTGTTAATTTTTTAGATAATAGGATTCTCCTAGGAAATTTAGGAAACTTCCGTAATTGGGAATGTATGTCTCTCTAGAGTATTTATTTGAGTGGTATACATTCTATATACACTTGCTCTTAAATGTTCATAATCCTAGCATGGAGAAAGATTTGCAGATTTTTTTAAACTGAAATTCATTGATTTGTGTGGAAATATATGTCTCCGATTTCTTCTTTGTGGTATAAGCATTTATATAATCACTTACTCTTCTAGATTCATACAAAAAGAAAGACCAACACTATCTTTTTCTTTTATATAGCATGGAAGAAAGTTTGCAGAATTTTAAAGTGGAAATCAATGAAATGTGTGGTAGTGAGGTGTTAAAGAACAATAATGACTGCCTCTTTTGGCTTAATAATTACCACACCAGCCATCTTAAACCACCAGAAGCACCCCACTGTGAAGTCCTAGGATTCCTTAAAGCTTTGGTAAGAACTGTTTTAAACCAGATTTGGTTTAGTTTAATCTGATAGAATGCCTTCAGTTATGATTGTAAAAAAAAATAGCAAGAACGCATTTCTACATAAAAAAACTTCAATGACATCCTAAAAGTCTGTTATGTTCTGATCACATTTAACCCCTCCACATAAATTCATCACATTACAGCTAGGAAATGTCTGCTGGTATTTTTTCTTGCTCTATAAAAATGATATTTTGTACAGATCCACATAGTATTCGTTACTGCATATTCAGTTCTCTTTTTCTGCTTGTATTTTTATAGCAACATTTCCTGAAAAACAATGAAAACCAAGAAGATTTAATACTTCACTTTCTCTTGGAACTCAACACTGAGTGCAGAGTATCCTTCCCATTTTATCCCAGTGGAGGCTCATCTCATTGCATCTCCCAAACCTCTTTACATGCTGTTGATGATGATTTCCCCATGGACATGCAAACAGCTTGGGATGATGTAAGGCTGCATTTGCGACGTTATCTGGTGGGAAAATTACAAAACTGTAACAACTTTAACTCAGAATCCAGTATTCAAGTGAAAACACAGTGCTTGCAACAGTTTTTGTTTCTTTATCCTGAAAAAGATGTCCTAACAAAATACCAGAATATTCAGCAGACTCTGGTGGTTACTTTTCTGCATTTTGGGGACAGAAGAGTTGAAACCGCACTTAATATTTACCAGGATGCTGTTCCCAAAGTCATCTCGGTGATTAAAGATGACTTACATGTGTTAAGAAATATTGTAGATACTCCTTTAATAATTAAATTCATTAAAGAAACTTTTTTTGAAGCTATCACTGAGGAAATGCAAGCATTCGTTGATGTACTTTCTGAAAACACAACAGAACAAAGTTACTTAAACCCAATAAAAACAGTTAAGGGCAAACAAAAGCCAAAAATGTGCTCTTCTGGTAAGTAATTTTAAACCATTTCTACTTGGAAAAGCATGCAAAATATGTAGTACAAAGATATCAGATATTTGGAACATTGCATTTGAATGCTTTTCAGCTCTTTGATATGAATTAGCAAAACAGTTATTAATGTTGAAAGGGAGACCTAAGTGGGAATTGGACCCTTTTCTCGTAAAATTTACTAGTTCTGGGTAGGCTTTTTTTTTTTTACAAGATGTTACATAGTAACATAGTAAGTTAGGTTAAAAAAGGTACGTGTCCATCAAGTTCAACCTTTTAAGAGTCTCTCTCTCCTGCCTAACTGCTAGTTGATCCAGAGGTAGGCAAAAAATCCCATTTGAAATCTCTGCAATTTGCCTCAGAGGGGGAAAAAATTCCTTCCGGACTCCAAGATGGCCATCGAACTTGTCCTACTAACCCTGTTCCCTCGCTTGCTAAAAATCCATCCATCTCAGACCAGAAATTTACTTACTACAACTGCACATGTGCCTAAAATGCCGTCAATACATGAAGATTACCGGAGAAGAAGAAGATGGCTGCCTTGAACTCCATGGCCAAAATCTGCACGGAGGGATGAGTAAAAAATTAGGGGCATTTGCCCGTGGGGGGGGGGAAGGTTTTTTTTTTTATTATGGGTGTAGTTATTTTATGGGTTGAATTCTCCTTTAAGCGCCTCTTCTTCAGCATGAACAAGCCCCAATTTGGCCAGTCTTTCGTCATAGCTGGGATTCTCCATTCCTTTTACCAGCATAGTTGCCTTCTGTACCCTCTCTAATTCAATAATTTGCTGTTTGAATGCTGGAGACCAAAACTGTATGGCATATTCTAGATAAGACCTTATTTGCCCTTGATGCTGCCGACTGGCATTGCTTGCTACAGCCAAGTTTATCATCTACAAGGAATCCAAGGTCCTTTTGCATAATGGATTTGCCTAGTGCAGTCCCATATATATAGCAGGATATAAGTGGCTTGGATATTTTTACATCCCAGGTGCATGACTTTACATTTATCAACATTGAATCTCATTTGTCACTTATCTGCCCAGATTGCCAGTTTGTCAAGATCCTGCTGCAAAGATGCCACAACCTGGATGGAATTAATTGGGCTGAATAGTTTTGTATCATCTGCAAACAATTACATTACTTACAATACCCTACCGTAAGTCATTAATGAAGAAGTTAAATAAAAGTGGACCCAATTGAGAGCCCTGAGGGACCCCACTAAGAACCTTACTCCAAGTAGATAATGTACCATTAACAACCACCCTCTGTACCCGATCCTGTAGCCAGTTTCCTATCCATGTGCAAATGACTTCATTAAGCCCAACAGACCTTAGTTTAGAAAGCAGTCGTTTGTGGGGCACTGTATCAAATGCTTTGGCAAAAAGTTGATTTAGAGAGTTTAAAAAAGTGACTATGATTCCATAACTGGACCTGTATTTTACGATATTTACATTGATCGTAAAATACAGGTACAGTTGTGGAATCACTTATCTGGAAATCTGTTATTCAGAAAGTTTTTGAATTACCAGACCTCTACATTTTGTAAATGATTGCCTTTTTCTCTGTATTGATAAAACAGTACCTTGTACTCAATGGTAACTAATCTGCAAGAATTACCAAACAATCCTATTCAGTGTATTTAATGCTTCTGTGATTTTTAGTAGACTGAATTAAAGGAGATCCTTTATACGGAAAATGACTTAGCCAAAGCATTCTGGGTAATAGATTTCCATACTTATATTAATCATTTTTTGATTTGCAAAGGACATCTATTTTCAGTCCCCTATACTTGTTTACTACTTAAGTTTACGCCCCCCTCTCACTTTCTCGACACATTGTCTTGTTATGTTGACATCAACTTTAAAGGGCTTTGTCTCTATTAATTTGCAGTAATCTAGTGCTGGCTTTGAGTTGATTCTTTAAGTAGCATTGCATATTTATTTTTGCTATCAATAATCCTCAAATCCTTTTTCATATATCAGCTATGTGTTAATAATCGGTCACTACTAAAATGATTGATAATTTCCTGCTAAATTGTGGGCAATGTACTGCAGCCTAAGCTCTGATATACTGTAACAATGATGCCTTACTTTTAAAATTGCACATGTTTTGCTTATTTGTCCGTGTTATCTTTCGTTCACTTATCCTTTGTGACTCCACCTGAACAAAGCCTTGGTGCCAAGGTGGGGGAAACTTGATTTAGAGAGTTTGCTTTACTAAGTAGTGTGTGGGGAAATACAAGCACGTAATTGATCCTGCTGGATGAGTAAAAGTGAATGATCTAGCAATGACCCATGTAAATTTAATATAGATGTATAGCTGCTGTCTTGGAGCTGCAGCTACTCAGAACATATGCTTCAAGGTATTTATTAGGTTTATTCAAGTACCAACATAAGTCATTAAGGCAATAATGCTGTCAAACCTGTAGTCATGTCCCTTTGCATCATCACAGCTGAGCATGCAGCAGATAATCATGATGTACAATATTTTAACCTTCAGATTATTACTCCTCGTGGGTTCCTTATTTTGCAGTCTGGGAAGCAGAGCTGTAGTTCAAAGTACTCTTCATAGTCCAGGAAGATATTTAGTAACAGATGTTTTACTGAAGAGCTGTTAGTTTGAAATGGCTAATCTGCTGTTGATTTTTAAACCAACCTTGATGTTTTTTTGTACACAGAAGCATTATGGCATAACAATCTTTAGTTTCATATATTGGTTTTGCAGCCACAGTAGAAAGCATGCTGCATATAATAATATTTACATTGATCATAAGCAATACATTGTTTTTCTGGTTCAACTGTTGTTCATTTGCCATTCTTTTGTTGCTTCTTCTTCTGCTTTCTTTCCCCTTCCCAGACCCAATTCTCTTCACCTTGCTTCTTTACTTTGCGATCTCCACTTTTTTTTCTTCTGATTTCTGCTACTCTCCTTCTTCTGCTCTTGCACTTTAGAGATATTGACACCAGAAATTAAACCTTTTTTACAACTATCGTAATATTTTTAGTAGCCATTGCACAGGCTTTGTATTTTCCTGTAAAAGCATTTGTCTAATGCTTTTATTACCTATCTGACCCCCAATATTCCTCTGCCATGTTTGTTCTTCAGTATTGGTAGTAGAAATTCTAGCTCATGTTGAGTAGTGACAGGTGGCAAAAACAGGTTTATGAACTTCATGTACCAATTATTTACAAAAGTAAAAAGTTAAAAAAAGAATATTTTGAAGAATATTTAAGTATCACTTTAATGTTCTCATTTTGTATATATTCTCCTGTTTCTCCTGTTAGTCTTGCTTTCCACATGTTTTAATAGCTGGTTAAAAAAAATCCAAGATGGTAAGTAGGACTAGAATCAGCAATTTTTCTGTCAGGGTTTTTAAAAATAGTCATAAAGCAAATCGTGATTCCTTATGATAAGCCTTTACAGGTATTGACTCTGCTTAAAGGTTAACTCCTGCTTCCAAACCAAAATTTGATAAAGATCCCCACATAACACAGAAACCCCTAATATACCCATCACAGTTACCTGTTTCTTCAAAAAGTATGAATAAATGACATTTTCTAAGCTGCAATTCAGATGGTTAACAGTTGTTCTCTTTCTGCATTGTTTGAAATCCTGGCAGGGAAGGAGGGACTAAACACTGATGTTACAAATTGTAATAACTTCTCCACAGCTTACAGACAGCATGCAGGAACTACATAACCCATAATGCATTGCACTATGATGTTCCGTTCCTTATTGAAATCACATGTGCAGGGAATTGTGGGGTTTGGAGAATGCAGGCTGATGATAGATGGCTGCTGATACAAAGTAACAGTAGTCAGCCAGCTCAGCAAAATCATCAAAGATCAGCAGAAGAGCAGTGGGCTAAAACTGTCAGAACTGTCAGAAACAATTAAAAATCATGAAAAGTCTACATATTTTTTAATTGATGTATATTGCAAAGTTGCTTGAAACTATGTTTACTTTTAAAAAGGTTGTTTTGTTTTTGTGGAGTTCTCCTTTAAGGAATTCAGGTATATTCAAGTATGAGCTTTATTATGCCAAATAATAGATTCCATTCCTGTACTAAATTTGCCAATCTTGCTTTTTGATACATTAAACTTTAGCCTTTCAGATTCTGCTTTCAAATTATTATTTGAATGACATTATTTTGTCATTATTAAACCCCCTTTTTAATTACAAATGCATCAATTCTGTTGGGGAAAAACGGTAAATATAAGTTTATTTTTCTACTATTTTATAAGTAGCAATTTGGTAGAACTGTATGGCCTACACTTGGTCTTATACATTGTTTTCAGCAATGTGTATTTTTTGTTCTATTTAATTTTTTTGGAGTTGTTAAAGTTAATAATTATTTTATCCTGGGATGATGAGGAGATTTTATAATTTATCCATGGCAAATATTTCTTCTGCTGTACCTTAAACTTCAAATTCTAGTTAGCTGAGTACATTCTTTTATTTGAGTTTGTATATGAACCCAATTAGTAAGAAATACAAGCTAGAGAGAAAAGAGAAATGAGTTTAGCAAACATGAAGTATATCATTCCAAATAATAAACAGGACAAGTGGATAGGCAGAAAATAATTCCATCCAGAGAGGTTTTTTTTTCTTTCTGACAGCTCTCAAACCACTTGAGCATCGCTTTTATGTTTTATAATGTCAGTGAACCACCTGACAAAATAATTTCCAAGTAATTCATTGTTGCTAACATACGACTCAGTCTATATTGAATGCAGCAGTAGCAAATTATTATTTTTTTTCTGTAGTGAAGGAACTAATAGGTTTCATGGGCTTCATGTCACATAATATTTATTCCTTCCAGTTGCTATCCCAGCTCTTTGAAATGAGAATGCAGTGAGCTAGCAGAACCATGCATAGGGAGAAGAAAACAAATAGATGTCTAATGCTTGTGAACCAAACAACAAATAACTTTGAGTACCTCATCAATAACTATGTTCTATCTGCAGAGATATTTCTACAATTCCATAAAAAAACACAGCGATTCCTAAAAATGGCACAATTGTATTGATAACTTTACAACTGAATACTGATAGGAAGAAATTTAAGTGAAATCCATAAAAGCAAAACATATTTATTTTTGGGGATATTATACTCCTTTATTTATATAGTGTTGACATATTTCACAGCTCTTTATAGAGGTTATACATCATACATATCAGATGTTAAATCACCTACTCACACTAAAATGTATTTCATCAGAAGCCAGTTAATCTTCTTGTCATTTTTTGTGTGTGGGAGGACAAGGGGGTACACAGAGAAAACATAGGAGAACACAGAAACAGAGAGGAACAAAGAAAATTATGGTTGTGTAAAAGTTTGGTCCCTCACACTAATTACCTTGTTAGTCCTTAATAGCCATTAGTAGTTCTCACCTGTTAACAGATGCAGAGATTAATAAAATATTTGTCACTGAAAAACAATGGGGTCCTCTAAGCAACTGAGTGAGGATCTGAAAAGTAAGCTAATTGATGCCTGCAAAAAAATGTTATAAAAAGATTGCAAAATGCTCCCAACTTGAAATTTTCATGCAAAATGTGGAAGAGCAAAAGAGAAAATTGCTTGTATGCTGGCCATAAAGGCAAACCCTCATAATAAAAAGATTGCAAAATGCTCCCAACTTGCGATTTTGACTTTCTGTAACATCATCAAGGGGAACTGTGGAAGCCAATGCAAGATGTGGAGAAAACTGCTTGTATGCTGGCCATAAAGGCAAACCCTCACAGGAGTGCGAATGACTTACAGGAAGGTTTAGTCGACACAGGAGTGTAGTCTATGTAGTTTAACCCTTCCAGTGTGCAGTGTTGCTTGAACAAATATGATCTGCATGGAAGAGTCATACCGGGGAAGCGTTACCTGCGACAAGCACCAGCATTTGAGTTATGCAAAAAAGCGTCTGTGCTCCAGAGGCATTTTGGAAACAAATGTTGTGGACTTCTTGAGTAAAAACTGAACCACTTGGATGAAGCTAGAAAGGAAATTGTTCTTACAGCTAAGATACTGACCCTAAACAGACCTCAACAGCCACCTTGAGCTCATGAAGAAAAGAATTCTAAAGGTTTTGGAATGGCCCAAAGCCCCCTGACTAAAAATCATTGAACATCTTTGGGTAGATCTTAAAAATGCAACTTTGCCCAAGAAAATCTTGGAATTAAAAGTGATCTGCAAGGAAAAGTGGGCAAACATTCCTAAAAGAACTGAAATTCGCTTAGTTGGATACAAAAGTTATATCAAAGGGGGTTCTACTAAATACTCATTTACTTGGGTGTCCAAACATTTTAAAACCAAGTTCATGAAATACAGTAAAATGTAACAGTGTATTGGCATTTGCAAATATTTTTTATATATTTTTTTTTCTTGCAGCAGTTGTTCCCTACTTTTCACTGAGATTTGAAGAAATGTGGTTCCAGCTTAATATTCCAAAAGGTTTTTTTAGTGAGATATGTGAGGTTGTGGAATTTTCTCTTGGAAGTGATTGTACTGGCTGATACATTAGCCTCAAAAAAGTGGTTGGATGGCATTTTAGCAAGTGAGAAAATACAGTAAGGCTGCACTGAATCTCAGATCTGTTTAGAGTTTTCACTGAATGAAATCCTATTCAGCAGGATTTGTCCTAATCCAAGCATGCGTCTGCCCAGGGAAATTTGAAGAAAGAAGAGGCTGCAAGAGGATTGCTCAGTGGTGATTGCTGGAATAACCCAGGGCCGGTGCAGTTACTTCTCCTTTAATGTATCAGCCAGTACGACTGAGTCAGGGAAATGCAAAAAGTTTAAAAAAATTCAAGGAACTATAAATCCCTTACTGAAACCCACTGTTCCCCATAAGTTGCCTTGGCCAGGCCCAAGGGAGCACACATCAGTTAGTTGGATGCATCAGTCTGAACTGAATGCCTCAATCAAACATATCCAACTAAACTATTTCTTTCCTAGCTGCAAATATAACTAAAAGATGTGTTCATTTTAAACCAAAATAATTTAAATAAGAATACACCCAAGTCTCCCTTCTCATGGTAAATTGGAATTTAAAAACAGACAGGTGCTTTAATTATGTTATCAAGTGAAAGGCTTTGCCTCTATGTGCTTCCCTGCGGTGCACTGATGATGTTTTATGATTCTGTCATTTCCAATAACCCAACAGCACTTGAGACCAGTATATCTGATAAACTCTGGCACCCTAAGGACTAGGATTTCCCAAACTGATTTTTTTTAACATCTATCTCTGTATTTCCTCGTGGCTCACTTTTTTCCACATGAACTATAACATTTATAAGGCAGAACAACAGTATGTCACAAGCAGCTGTGTACAGTCCGAATCAGACTACAACTAATTTGTGCAGGAAAAAATTAAATCAGGAGGAAAATTATTTCATGATTGCTCGTTCCCAACAGAGCCGGGGAATCATTCTGAAGAAAATATCCAATAATTGCTTTCAGCCAGTGTCAGACACATGCAATTCCATTCACTAATGGCTATGTGAGGTAGCACTGGGCCTCGGGGGTCAGTACAGGTCTGGAAATAGTTTAGCAGTAGGTACAGCACTAGAGAGACAGAACACATAGGAAATGAAGTGGCAATAAGTGCAATCCATAGGGAAAATGTGCTTCACTTGGAGTTTAATATATTGCCTGTGTGTATCTGGCTGTCAGCCATACAGCAATTGTTTACCTTTTTGTCAGCATCTGCATCTGTTCTGTTTTGTAAGCGGCACTTAACTCTCAGCCAGTAAATACTGGAATCAATAACAACAGCTAAGGGAATTCCCTTCTTTTTATCATATACTATAACAAATTCATGCTACCGACAATGTTTGCCTTAGATTAACAAGGAAAAAGATATTAACAGGGTCAAAGGGATTTGGTTAGTATCATTTTATAGCTTTTCAAGCTCAAAGTAATTATATCAGCACGTTTTGAATGTTTTTTGTAAGCTATCCAAATTAAACTGTTAAAAATTGCTAGCATGCAGTAATGAAAATGATTTTTTATAATTATCTTAAGTACTGTGTATAGGAAACGGCTGGCACCTTGGTAATAATTTAGTTTGCCGTATTGCAGCTGGTGCACTGAAATATTAAGGTGGCTTTTTATAGTTTTGGGAAATTTGTGATGGTACTAAGCTATGCTTGTTATTTGAAATGTGTAATATTAGAAATGGGGAAAGAAATTCACCAACCACAGTATGAATCTATGAGTTATTGTCTTCTATAAAATAGAATTTATCAGGTTGTGTCTGATTTTTTTTTCCCCGTCTAACCAGGAATATGCCGTACATAGACTGCAGAAATGAATGCTGTCACAAAGGATTGTTATAATAGTTATAGCATCACTTAAAAGTTAATATCATTGAGAGCAAAGGAACACATTAATGTTAATGGGATTTGTGCACGTAACTCCCCATGCACTGCTTGGAAAATGTACCCCTTAATGTCTTCAAATTCAAAATAGACCACTTAAATTGCTTTTCTTTTATTAAACAGCCTCTTTTTCAATTGTAGTCCAACTGAAGTTACATTTTTTTTGTAACATTTTATTGTTCGCAACTTGGCATTTATGGTTGTTTTTATTCGATTAATTAACCTTTATTTCTTTTTTTTCCCCAAGTACATTTAAATGCACAATGGTATTCTCAGATGTTGCCAAGCTGAGTATGAGGCATAGAACATTAGAAAGGGCAATTGCATGGTGGGGGATGCTTGTATCATTCAGATTAACCAGTTTGAGTTTTTTGCTGTCACTGCACATCTTGTAATGTTCTGCCACCACTAGAAAACTATTATCCACTTGAATGCTGCAGGTAATGCTTTGGAGTTCTCTTTTTTTTTAATGGGTAAAATGCCTTATAACTTTAACACTTTCTTTGCTAGCTAAACATGCAGCACTGAAATGGAACATGGCTTTATTAATTGCATACAGAAATGGTTGTATTCATAATTATTTGTTTTTGTTTCTGTCCATATATGGACCAATTATTTCATACACTGTCATTTCGCGCCAAATTGTATTGTCATTTGTTGTCAAATGGCCCCCAAGTGATCAAGCAGCCAAAAGTTACCAACAACCAACCTGATACCCCAGGTACATGCCTGAGTTTATTGGCCAACCCAAATCTACAAGGACACATATTTCTGTATGGCTTATTGCATGGACTGTAGGACCTTCTGTTGAATCACCATAGTTTACCATATACCACCTGGTATATATATAAATTGTTCAATATTCGAGCAGTCTCTGGATCAGTTATTCGTGAATAGCTCAAGATAGCAGTGGGGCTTATATACTAAAAGTGGGCAAGTTATTATCATCCGATCCATAAACTCCAGCTAGCTCTGATCAGTCTAGTACAGGTAAAATTAAGAATGTCAAGTTCTGTTTGATACAGGTTACTACAAAAATGTAATCATATTGTACATTTTTACTTTAAATGTATACATTCATATCTTTCTATTACAGTTTCCACTCCTGTGAATCATCAAAGAAAACAAACTGGTTTATATATATCTTTAGATAAACTGAAATCATTGGCCGATTTTACCAGACTTTTTTTGTCGCTCGAAGAACAAGTAGAAAAAGCTGCCTCTGCAATATTATTCTTCAAATGTTCTGAAGTAAAAGGAAATATAGACGGTAAGTAGCAGGGGCATTATTATATGATCAAAAAATATTTTTAGCAATAGGGAATTTACCTACCCTATGTGTCAGGGTGTATTTCTTTAATTAACATAACAGGATGACAGGAGAATTCTGACTGATGCTGTTTTCTTATGGACAACAGTGCTGTTAGACCACCACTGCCCTCTAACAGAGAAAAGCAGCAGTCAAAATGTCGATGAGCCATAGTGCAAGGGGACATAATTACTCTTTACAAGTATATTAGAGGACACTATAGACAGATCGCGGTAGATCTTTTTTCCAAAAGATCAGTGCACCAGAACCCATCCATTTAGACTAGAGGTACAGAAGTTTAAGTTAAAGCAGCATAGCTGTTTTATGTAGGTGGTGAGGGCAGTGAGGTTGTAGAATGCCCTGCTGAGTCATGTTCTGATGGCAGATTCTATTTTTGACTTTGAGTGGCTTGTATATCATGCAAGAGTAATATACAAGGCTATTGTCATCTTAGGATCTGAAGTTCTAGTCCTGTATAACGGTTAACTTGATGGACTTTTGTCTTTTTTTAATGCAATTTAACTATCTATGAGAGAGAGAAAAAAAGGAATGCACAAATGATGGACTTTCTGGCAACAATTAAACTCTTCTTAGAGGGGTCTGTATGGTTCGCAGGATGACCAGTGAATTTTGAATTCTGCCATGTCATTGCCCTTAAATTAAACCTTTACCATAAACCTAAAGGTCAAATGTACAGCTTCCACACTGAACGCATGAAGCAGTTAATAATTTACAAGCAAGCCTTCATAGAAAGTGATCAACACCTTAGAACAGGGGTTCCCAACCTTTTTCATCCGTGAGCAACATTCAGATGTTAAAAGAGTTGGGGAGCAACACATGCATGAAACAAGTTCCTGGGTGGTGCCAAAAAAGGGCTGTGATTGGCAATACATGTGGACTGGCAGCCTACAGAAGGCTCTGTTTTACAGTACATCTGGTTTTTATGCAACTAAAACTTGCCTCAAGCCAGGAATTTAAAAATAAGCATCTGCTTTGAGGCCACTGAGAGCAACATCCAAGGAGCTGGGGAGCAACCTGTTGCTCACGAGCTACTGGTTGGGGATCACTGCCTTAGAACCCTACAGAGCTACCAGGATTCCCAGAAACAAAATCATGAAACAAACTGTATATCACTAGTGGGCATGTACAATATTAACAGCCAGAGACATACAGAACAAGCTTCACAAAGATGTGAGGGTAAACTAAGTACTCAAACCAATGTTCCCTCTATGCTGTATGCTTATGTGCCTGCACACAAATTTTGAGGTCAGTGCAGAAATTTTGGTGCGCACACAGAATTTTGCTTGAGAACGCAAAATGTTGCATTTATTCTGACATGGGCACACCATGTTTAAAAAGTTTAAAATGTGCACACAAAATAATATTTTTTTGCACACATAGCTGAGAAGAAATTAGAGGGAACACTGACCCGAACCCACCACTTTTTGCTTTTAGCCGATCCCTTGGAACATTGTAACAAGACCCATATAAGTGTACATTCCAAGTCCACTACATCAGTTCACCTTCCAATGTGGTTTATATAAAGTTCTTGAAATGCCCAATGAGAACATATTATAAAGGAAAGACTGTGCAATACACACCATTACTTCACTGTAGACAGTAGAAATCTTGATAGTACTTCTAAAGTGATTTAAAATTGCCATTCTTAATAGTAATTTTAGAATGGTAGAGAGTAGAGTTTGGGAATACAAACTAAAAACTGTTAATTCTCTACAGAATGCTTATTAAGGACCTAGGGTTTAAAGCACGTTATATAAACTGAGATCACAGTCATTGGTGTTATTTTATAAATGTGAACATCTGTAAAGACCCTTGAGAACCCTAGTTATATCAGTTGTCAGTCTTATTTCTGTTTAGCTCCTTTGATCAGAATCTGCTTATACCAATGCTTGCCTCTCTTTTGCCTAACCCCTCTACCAATGTATGGATATGTATATAATTTTTTACTAGTCATTCAGATCACAATTCTGAACAATTAACATTATCATCATCATCTTGAAAAATAACTGGAAAGTTCTTAGCAACTGATTCCGTGATTATCATCATAGTTAGCCTATACTGTTAAGGTATTACTTATTTTTTAAAAATACCTGCTTACCGCATAACTTTCAGATTGTGCGCTCTAATGAACATGATCTAATACACCGTTTGTACCTATCAGTCTTTATGTTTACCCTTTTGTTGTTCTGTGCTGCAGAATGTATTGCTGTTTTATAGCTACTAGTTGATAATAAGAGCTAAATGAGAGAAATTAGATGGTACAGAATCTGCATCAAAATATCTTCATATATTTTGAAGAAAGATGTTCTGTCCTTATGTGAATTGAATACTTTCTTAACACCAGTTAAGCTGTGCAGAAGCAGAAAAATGTGCTAAATGCAAGAATGATCTTAAAATATTCACATCTTTAAGATATGTATTTTGACCATATTTGAAGCATTCTACAGGCAAAAAAAATATTTTAATCCACATCCACATATAGAAATAAAAATACATTTCAGATCCTAAAAATTAGGTTATCCCCACTGCTTAATACAGAATACCTTTCACCACAACATCTAAGTTCTGCCAGCTCTCATCTATCTCTCAAATTTTCAAGCTGGAAAAAAATTATCCAGCACTAGCACAAGCATGCATGAAAATATTTGCTTGAACCTGGGGGATCCACAAATTGAATCTGCTAGCCAATATTATATATTGCGTAAATGAGATGTGAAAGAGATGAAAGCAGGAAATGGATAGGGTTGCCACCTGGTTAGGATTTTATAATTCTCAATTATACTTGTTGCCAATGCTGCCAGTAGGAATGGAAGATAATGCAGATAGGAAGGCTAAAATAAAGTAGTCCTTAGCAGGGGAATGAACTATCACAAAAATGAAAATTTAATATAAGCTTCAGCATACTGAAAACATACTGAAATAATCAAGTTTATCTTCTCTATCACTCTCTCAGCATCTGTTTCTCTTCATTCGTTCACAGTTAGATTTAATATATCTTTTAGGGGAGCTCCTTTTGCCTAGAAGATGTATTAGAGCTCGCTCTATTAAAATCACCAGACATCATGTCTCTCTACATGCAGGATTTGTGCAAAAAGCAGTTATATTGTTAGATTTTGTTTGTACTGGAATC